>NW_026652292.1:35422915-35834095 GCF_009828535.3 Hylobates moloch
CAAACTAGTAATTTGGCTAACAAATATCCATCTTCCCTAATGTCAATCAGTTTTCCTATCAAACTAGAAGACATAACATTCAGAAATTTTCAGCAAAATGGTTGCAAAACCATTTATCTGAAAGATTTTTAAGCAGATTGGGAAACTGTTCCCATGATTTTCAAGTGTGCAGATATGAAAATTTATATATGTGACATATTTATATTTTAAGTTTTTTCAGAAAAAAATCACAAAACTGAAACACTTTCAAATATCTGTTTTCTAAATGCTCTCATCCTAGCACAGGTTTTTTTGAAAGTATTAAATTTCTTAGTTATTATTATCACATCTACCTTGAAAGGAAATTTTTTTTTAAAAATCTGATAGGTAACATGCTACTCGAAGCCACCAGTCATCATGAAAAAAAAGCTTGCCACTAAATAAATAGTAAACATCTGTATAATACAAAAGATTTTCTTCACCTCTCAAAGTGTGTGAAAATTAAACTTTTTAAAATGTCTTATTTATACAAAATTATCACATGTGGTACTATCTCTGTACTTCTGTATGAACTCCTTTTTAAATTGATGGGAACTGCTTCATCGATTTTCATAAAACATTGTTCTTATTAAGGAAGTTGTTTACTGATAAAGACACCTGGTATTTGGTACTTTTACTTTGATGGCACAGAAAAAAGCTAAACAGAATTAAGCCAACACCGTAAGCTAAGACATAGTTAGAAATATTTATGCTTTCATTCAACTGCACACACAGCAAAGCTTTCATAATGCTTATTTGTTCAAATGCCTTTTTCTTCAAATCTTCAGCCTTCCCCTGCCCCACCCCTTTTTCTGCCTTGGTTGACCAATAGGTTTGCATTTTAGTTTTGTCAACAAATATTTTTCTCTGTTTTTTTTTTTTTTATTCCCAGCCATTTTTTTAACCACAGCAGGAATTAGTACTATATTCCCAACTGATATGTTCCTTTTTGTCCGTTGCTAATAAGAAACCTTTCTCTTTTCGCAGGACAGGGTGGCTCATGCTTGTAATCCCAGCAGTTTGGGAGGCTGAGGCAGGAGGATCCTTTGAGCCCAAGAATTCCAGACTAGCCTGGGCAACATAGCAAATCTCATCTCTACTAAAATAGTAATAATAATAATAATAATAAAGTTATTAGCATGATGTCATGTTCTTGTAATCTCAGCTATTTGGGAGGCTGAGGTGGGAGGCTCACTTGAGCTCAGATTGTCAAGGCTACATTGAGCTATGAGCACACCACTGCACGTCAGCCTGGGTAGGAAAGCAAGACCCCATCTTGAGAAAAAAGAAAAAAATCTGTCTTTTTGCAAAGTAATGAATTCAATATTGCATGACTTCTAACATCACAGAAAAAATACACAAAATTATCTTTATTTTCTGTTTATTTTAAAAATATTTTGCTAATCTAGTAGCTTTATAATAGCTAACATCTCAAGGAACAATATATAATCAGACTCAGATAATAGTGAAGGATAATGCATATAAATTCGTATTTCACATAATTCTAATACTTTTAATTTTTTAAAATGTTGGCTGCCATTGTGACATCTGATTGCATTATCATGGCTTTTTCCTTGTAATGAAGCTGATAAAGTGCTAAAATCAGAAGTATCAAGTCTGCCATATTTTAAAACCTGTACTGTGCTTTCATTATTTGTGTTACATACAATTTCTTTGCAAGATTCTTCTTAAGCCATGTGTACATTTTGTGAGGAATAGTTTATAATATCCTCCTTTAATCCATTTACCTAGATAAAGCATATGGCCCTATGCCAAAGTGGAGAGAATTCCTGAGAGACTGTTGTGAATTCTTCTGAGTCGTAGAACTCCCAATCTTCCCTCAGAATACTTATATGACTCATGTCAATTTAACCTTCTGACAAGATGACACCTCCATTGTTAATATATATAATAAATATTGATAGTTTACCTTTTTCTTTCACTTCTTTTTTCTTTTCTCTCTCTTTTTTTTTTTTTTGATGGGGGCAGGTACAGGGTAGGGGACTAAAAAAATTCCCCTAAATTCCTCCACAAAAAAAAAAAAATAAATAACAAAATAGGACACTGAAGTCAGAGTGAGGAGCAGTGAGCAACTAGAAAACTGGAAAAATGAACCTCTCTAGCTATCTAGATCTGAAGACTAAGCCACTGCAAGGTAGGAAAGCAAAACATCAGGCTCTTGCGTTAAGTCCAGGATCCTAGAAGTGGACCAAAGTGGACCCAGGTTGGTAGTGCCCCCTGGCTTTCAGCAGTAGCAATTACAAATCCTTTTTGGAGAAAGTCCATTACTTCATCAGTTCCTAGGATCGTCACATATTAAGATCAAACAAATAAAAGCTCACATTCAAAGATCATTAAACTCATAGAAAAAACTGACTATGAGTAAGAATCTGCAGAAATCAAAATGAACAGAATTCTATGACAAGGACTTCAGATAGTGATGATATGAAACAAAATACAAAGTAGCTATTCTATATTAATTTTTTTCAAATGAATTTATGATTCTATCAATGATAAAATAATGAGTATTGGATGTACCTTCCTACAATAAACAATTTTTAATTTAGACAAATATATGAAACAGCAGTGTTTAGGCATTGGACAATAGTGTGGCACTATGACCTTGACATTAAAGGAGCAAAAAAGGTGCGTTTCATCTTCCCTCCAGCTTTGAAAATACAACACAAAATTTGTGGAACCTAAACAGAGCAGCAGTCTCACGGAATGGAGGAAAGAAAAACTGAAGTCGAGATAATGAGGCAATTGAACGTTGAGGGACATAATACCAGAGATGACAGAACTGTACAAAGTAGGAGCTCCAGAAATCTGCACTGGGATCCCCTTGCTTATTTAGCTGAAGTTTAAGCTGAACACGCATAGGGTAAGACTCAGTGAAATCTGGCAAAAACAGCCCCTGGGGGCTGTAAACTAAATGGAGATTCCAGAGGTTGCAGATTGCTGAAAGACATCCAACCGGCAAGTAAAGAGACTTTGGTGAACACTTTGAGTATGCAAGTAAGACCCCCAAAAGGCTAGTTAGGAAATGGGTTGCACTGAGATCCCACAAAGGCCGTAACTTATCGAAAAGGATACATCAGTCCTAGAATAAGGCTACTATAGATATACCTAAACAGAGTTCAAAGTCAAGCCTCAATAGGATCAAGCTGATCTCCCAATAAATTAAATAAAGAACAGGGTTTAAAACTAAACTCATTAAAAATACAACAACAATATTCCAACTCTCCGACACATCACATTGGTAATGTTCAGCATACAGCAAAAATTATGTGAGATTTGAAAAATCAGGAAAATGTGACTCATCCTCATGAGAAAAAAATCAACTAAAAACAAGACCAGAGGCTGGGTACAGTGGCTCACACCTGTAATCTCAACACTTTGGGAGGCCGAGGCGGGCAGATCATGAGGTCAGGAGTTCGAGACCAGCCTGACCAACATGGTGAAACCCAGTCTCTACTAAAAATACAAAAATTAGCTAGGCATGGTGGTGCGTGCCTGTAATCCCAGCTACTCAGAAGACTGAGGCAGGAGAATCGCTTGAACCTGGGAGGCGGAGGTTGCAGTGAGCCTAGATCATGCCACTGCACTCCAGCCTAGGTGACTGAGTGAGACTTTGTCTCTAAAAGAAACAAAACAAAACCAAAAACAAAAAACAAAAAAACCAAGACTAGAGAAAGCATGGACATTGGAATTCATAGAATTTCATAAATATGATCAAAGATTTAAAAGAAATGTTGGACACAGTAAGTAAACAGATGGATACTCTCTAGAGAGAAATGTATTCTGTAAAAAAAACCAAGTGTACATTTTAGAAATGAAAAATGCAGTGCCAGAAATGATGATATATTAGTCAGAAATTCACTAAATGATGACAGATTGTACCCTAAAAAAGAAAAGGTTGTGAATTTGGAGACAAACCAACAAAAAGCATAGAGAAGAAAAAGACTGGGGAAATAAGGGGGAAGAAAAAGCCTCAGTAACCCATATAAAAAAAAATCAGGCAGTCTGAAATATGTGTAACTGAAATCCCAGAAGAAGAGGAGAGAGAGATTGGGGCAGAGAAAATAAAGTAATGATGGATAGACCTCCAGCTAAATTGACCAAGAAAAAAGAGACAGGCAAGAAATAACAAATATCCAAAATGAAGGATAGGACATTAGTATAGAACCTATAGATGTTAAAAGTATAGGAAGGGAATATTAACGACTTTATGCCAATAAATTTGTCAACTTAGATGAGGTGGACCAAATCCTTTAAAGACAGAAAACACCAAAGCTTACTTAAGAAGTTATCTGGTAGATATACAAAATGATTATAAAGTTTATATAGAAAGGCAAAGGTCTAAAATTGTCAGCACAATACTAAAGAAACACTATCTGAATTCAAGACTTACTCTAATGCCAGAGTGAAGACAAGACAACTTTAGAGAAAGGATGTATACATAAACTAATAGGACAGAAATGTGTTAGTCTGTTCTCACACTGCTATAAAGACATGCCCAAGACTGGATAGTTTATAGAGAAAAGAGGTTTATTGACTCACAGTTTCTCAGGGCTGGGGAGGCCTCAGGAAACTTACAATCATGGCAGACGGGGAAGAGGCACGTCTTAAATGGTGGCAGGCAAGACAGCAAATGAGCAAAGGGGGAAGCCCCTTATAAAACCATCATATCTTTTGAGAACTCAGTGACAATCACAAGAACTCCATGGGGGAAACTGCCCCCGTGATCCAATTACTTCCCATCAGGTCCTGCCTTCGGCATGTGGGGATTATGGAATTCCAATTCAAGATGAAACTTGGGTGGGGACACAGAGCCAAACCATATCATAAAGAGCTCACAAAGTATATATATTTAATTAATTATTGATGAAGGTACAAAGACAATTCATTGTAGAAAGGATAGTCCTTTTCAACAAATGATGTTGGATCAATTGGCTATCCACATACATATAATGAACCTTGATCTATATGTTACACTGTATGCAAAAATTAACTCAAAATGAATCATAAATCTAAATGTAAAATTGAAACTACACAACTTCTAGAAAAAAATAGCAAAAATTTTTGTAGCCTTGAGTGGAAGAAAGGAGTTCTTAGACACTATACTAGAAAAATGATTAATATGAGAAATAATTGATGGATTGAAGTCATCAAAAAGAAAAACTTCTGCTCCTGCAAAGACACTTTTAAGAGAATAAAAACAGAAGCCACAGACTGAGAAAATGTTTTCAAATCATGTATCTGATAAAGTAATTGTATGCAGGCTATATAAATAGCTCTCAATACTCACTAATAGAAAACTAAACAATGAAAAAAATGGACAAAAACTTGAATAGACACTTCACCAAAAAAAATATACCCATGGAAAATAAGCACATAAACATTACTCAGTAAAATTAGTTATAAAGAATATGGTCATTAAAACCACAATAAGATATCACTACATACCTATTAGAACGGCTTAAAAAGTACGTAAAAGGAAAATACTAAAACTGGCAAAGATGTGGAACAAGTGCAACTCTCTTACACAAGAGAGGTGGGGACGCAAAATAACTCAGTGACTTTGGAAATTAGTCAGCCAGTTTCTTTTGAAGTTACACATGCACTTATCATACAACTCAGCAATCCCATACCTAGGTGTTCCCCAAGTGAAATAATAACTTATGTTCACATGAAAATCTGGATGTGAGTATTCATAGGGGCTTTACTTGTTATTGCCAAAAACTAAAAAACTAAAGTCAACCCAAATGTCTCTCAACTGGAGAATGGATAGACAAATTGTAAAATAATTATACATTTGAATACCACTTAGCATTAAAAAGGAACAGATTACTGAATCACAAAACAATATGCGTGAATTTCTTTTTTTTTTTTTGAGACAGAGTTTGTCTCTTATTGCCCAGGCTGGAGTGCAATGGCGCGATCTCGGTTCACTGCAACTTCCTCCTCCCAAGTTCAAGAGATTCTCCTGCCTCAGCCTCCCAAGTAGCTGGGATTACAGGCATGTGCCAACACACCTGTCTAATTTTATTTTATTTTTTTTTGAGATGGGAGTCTCGCTCTGTAGCTCACCCTGGAGTGCAGTGGTGTGATCTTGGCTCACTGCAACTTCTGCCTCCAGGGTCCCAGTTCAAGCAATTCTCCTGCCTCAGCCTCCCAAGTAGCTGGGATTACAGGCACACGCCGCCATGCCCAGCTAATTTTTGTATTTTTAGTAGAGACGGGGTTTCACTATGTTGGCCAGGCTGGTCTTGAAATCCTGACCTCGTGATCCACCAGCTTCGGCCTCCCAAAGTGCTGGGATTACAGGCGTGAACCACCACACCCAGCCTACATTATGCATGAATTTCAAATGTATTATGCTAAGTGAAAGGAGCCAGACTTAAAAGCCTCTATATTTTATAATTTTATGTATTTGACATTCTGGAAAAGGCATAACTATAGTGACAGCAAGATCAGTGGTGGCCAGGATCTTGGGTTGGGCAGTGGAGTTAACTATAACATGGCACAGGGTCATTTTTAGGAGTGATGGAGTCCAATTCTTGGATACAGTGGAGGTTATGTGACTGTACGTGTTTGTTAAACTTACAGAACTGTATATCAAAACGGGTAAATTTGCCTTATGTAATTTATACTTTAATAAAAATGGAAATAACAAAAGTCATTATTGCAAGTGGTAAAAAATATATAGAGTACCAAATGAAAAGATCTAGTAGGATTCCAAGAAGGAAAGAATTGAGAGATCAAAGAAGATATAATATTTGAAAAGATTATGCATTTTCTGGGACTTATGAAAGCCACAAATTAACAAATATAAGAGGGATAATTATGCAAATCAAGTTAAATCAAGTGAAATGTACACCTGGACACTATATAGTGAAAGTACAGAATACTAAAAACAAGTGGAAAGGAAAGGCAAATAACTTGCAGAAGTTAAAATTAGAATAATTATGTAGTTTCCTCAACATAAATAATATGGAGAAAACAGGAAAAATATCTTTAGAGTGCTGAAGAAAAATCAGTATCAACCAAAATTTCTGTATTTTTAATACCTATCTTCAATAAAAATGGAAAAATTATTTGTATATAATCAAAACGTCTGGGAATGGACTTCAAGATGGCCGACTAGAAGCATTTCATACTTGCCTCCTGCCCAAAGAAGAACCAAAACAATGAGTAATCACACTTTGAATGGATCATCCAAAACAGAACACTGGAATTCAACAGGAAAGTGACAGAAAAACCTAAAGCAAGGAAGGAGAAAGAAGCGAGGCAGCCTTCTCAGCCAGGATTGTCTGAGAGTGGGGAATACAGGGAAAGGGTAAATGAGTGACCCCCTGCACTCATGGTTCCACCATGATTTCTGCAATCCTAGTCACAGGAAAGAACCTAGACCCTCACAGGCCCTGAAACTAGCATGGGGAGCTACTTGGAGATGGCATAATGGCACTGCTCCAGGGAAGGAATTGTGCTGGGTCCCATATTCCCCATGAGTCATAGACAGCTACAGTAAGGCACCATTTTGAAAGCCCAGCCCACGACAGACTAAACACTGTCCTGGGGCCCAGTGGCACCAGAGCTGAAGTGTGAGTGAGGCTTAGGCTGTTGCCACAGAGGCTAAAACATGAGTGCGGTGCATGTTTTCCACCCACCAACTTAGGCTGCCGTCATCGAAGGTGCCCCTGCCCTTCTCAGTGGCAGGGCTGCAGCACAGCCACTGCTGTGTCCAACTCCAGCATTCTGCTGGAGGCCTGGGGATTTCCCCGCTTCTGCCTAACGTGGAAGGCACCTGTACACACAATTAGGGGGTCTGAGGACAAGCCTGCTTGGCCTGGCTTCAACCCCTCATGCCAGAGCATATAGTCTGGGAACCTGGGAATTGTCCAGTTCAATCCACCTCTATTGGCACCTGAGCATTCCTCCCAGGGAGACATGAGGTTGGGCCTACTCACCTGATGATACAACCACCGCTGGTACCTACCTGTATGTGCCACATTTGGGCTGGAGACTAGCCCACCCAGCCCATTGCAGCCACCACCAACACCAGCATGCACCACTTAGGACCCAGAGGGTTGTCCTGCCCCTGTGACTGACACTGCCCATCCCATGCTGGCTGCCTAGAGGTCTGAGAACCCCCACTGCCTTCTTGGCCCACAACTGCCACTACTGACATCCAAGCAAGCCACTTGGAGGCGCAAGGATCAGCCAGCCTGGACCTGCTGACTCTGGTGCCAGCATAAGCTGCTCAGGGGCCCAAGGACAGGCCTCAGCCCACCACTGCCACCACTGGGGCCCAAAGACTGGCCCACTTGGCATCCTAGTACTCAGCAAAACTTCACCACAGCCTCCATTAATAACCACACCCTATGTCACCAAGAAAATCAGATACCACTGACTCTATTTACAGCCAAAGAAATCATACAGAGTCTACACTCACGCATACACCCAGAATCAAAGCCAAGGTATGCCACCCAACCAACACCATAAATACATCTTCAAGAAAAAGTCCTCCCTTAAGAAAACAAATTCAAAAAATTGAAAGAAGTCTGTTATACCAGACGCACAGATATAAATGTAAATACACAGGAAACATGAAAAAGCAAGGAAATATGATGCCTTCAATGGAACACAATAGTTCTTCAGCAACAGACTCCAATTGATAAATTTACAAAAGCCCAGAAAAAAATTGGCTGAATGGATTAAAACAAAAACAAAAAACATGACTCAACTAGAAGTTGCCTACAAGAAAGTCATCTCCTATGTAAAGACATATGTAGACTGTAAGTAAGGGGATGGAAAAAGATATTCCATAAAAATGCAAACCAAAAGCAAGCACGAATAGCTATACATAGATTAAACAGACTTAAAGCCAAAAACAGTAAAAAGAGACAAAGAAGGTCAAATTTTTATTATAAAAACATCATTCAGCCAGCCTACATAAAAATAGTAAATAGGTCAGATGCAGTGGCTCATGCTTATAATTCCAGCACTTTGGGAGGGTCAAGGCAGGAAGATAACTTGAGGCCAGGAGTTTGAGACCAGCCTCATCAATACAGTGAGACCCAGTCTCTAAATAATTTCTTAAATAGTAAATATATATGCACTCAACACTGGAGCACCAAGATATATAAAACAAATGTTATTAAATTTAAAGGGCGATATAAACTCCAATAAAATAATTGTTGGAGACTTCAACACCCCACTCTCTGCATTAGACAGATAATCTAGACAGAAAATTAACACATTAGACCAAATGCCCTAACAGGCATTTACAGAACATTTTGTTCAACAGCTACAGAATACACATATTTTTATCAGCACATGGAACATTCTTCAGGATAGACCATATGTGAAGACACAAAATAAGTCTCAACAAATTTTTAAAAATTGAAATCGTATCAAGTATCTTCTCAGACCACAATGGAATAAAACTAGACATCTAGAACAAGAGGAACTTGTAAAACTGTACAAATAGATGGATGCTCCTGCATGACATTATGACATTGGGTCAATGAAGAAATTAACAAGAACTTTTTAAAAAAATTATTGAAACAAACGAAAATGTAAACACAATGTATCAAACCTGTGAGAAACAGCAAAAGCAGTGCTATAAGGGAAGTTTATAGCAGTAAATGCCTACATCAAAAAAGTAGGAATATAGTTTTACTAAGACCCAAATTAACAACCTAATGACGTACCTCAACTAACCAAAAAAGCAAGAATAAACCAGACACAAAATTAGTAGATGGCAATAAATAATAAAAATCAGAGCAGAACTAAATGAAATAAAGACTAAAAAAGTAATATAAAGAATTAATAAAATAAAAAATTGTTTTTTTGAAAAGAATAAATAAAATCAATGAATCACTGCCTGGAGTAACCAATAAAAAAGAGAGAAGACCCATATAAACACAATCAGAAATGAAAAAGAAGGCATTACAACTGATCCCACAGCAATACAAAAGATCGTGAGACTATTATGAGCAACTATACATCAGCAAACTAGAAAACCTAGACAAAATGGATAAATTCCTAGACACACACGACCTTCCAAGATTGAATCAAGAAGACATAGAAAACCTGAAGAGACCAATAACAAATAACAAAGTTGAAGCAGTAATACAATGTCTCCCAACAAAGAGAAGTTCAGAACCAGATGGCTTCACTGTCAAATTCTATTAAACTTTAAAGAAGGACTAACATCCAGTCTCCTCAAACTATTCCAAAAAATCCAACAGAAGGGTCTTTTCCCTAACTCATTCTGTGGGGCAAGAATTAACCTGATGGTAAAACCAGATTCAACAAAAAAGAAAACTACACACCAAACTCTATGCACATAGATGCAAAAATTCTCCCCAAAATACTAGCAAACTGATTACAACAGCACATAAAAAAAATATACCATAATCAAGAGAGATGTGTCTCGAGGATGGTTCAACATATAAAAATCAATAAACATGATACATCACATCAACAAAATGAAGGAGAAAATTGATACGGTTGATTACATATAATCTCAACTGGTGCAGAAAAAGCATTTGATAGAATTTAACACCCCTTCATGATAAAAACTTGCAACAAACTAGGCATAGAAGAAACATACCTCAACATAAAAAAGGCCATATATGACAAATCTACAACTAACATTGTATAAGATGGGGAAAAGCTGAAAGCCATTTCTCTGAGAACTGGAATAAGATGAGGATGCTAACTTTCACCACTCCTATTCAACATAGTAATGAAAATCCTAGCCAGCATAATCAGGCAAGAAAAAGAAGTAAAAGACATCCAAATTTGAAAAAGGAAGCGAAATTTTACTTTTTGCTGATGATGTGATCATACATCTAGTAAAACCTAAAGACTCCACCAAAAAACTTAGATCTGATTAATACTTTCAGTAAAGTTGCAAGATACAAAATCAACATACAAAAATCTGTAGCATTTCTATATACCTATAATGAACTAGCTGAGAAAGAAATCAAGAAGGCAATCCCATTTACAATAGCTACAAAAAATACCTAGGAATAATTTTAACTAAAAAAGGTGAGCCATCTCTACAAGGAAAACTAAAAAAGCACTGATGGAAGAAATTGAAGAGGAAACAAAGAAATGGAAAGACATTCCATGCTCATGGATTGTAAGAATTAACATCATTTAAATGATTATAGTGCTCAAAGCAATCTACAGATTTAATGCAATTCCTATCAAATTATTTATGTCATTTTTCACAGACTTAGAAAAAGGCAATCCTAAAATTTGTGTTGATCCAAACAAGAGCCCGAATAGCCAAAGCAATCCTGAACAAAAGAGAACAAAGCTGGAAGTGTCACACTACCTGATTTCAAAATATATTACAAGGCTATAATAACCAAAACAGCATGATATTGGTATAAAAAGACAAATAGACCGAAGTAACAGAATAGACAATCAAGAGATAAATCAATGTATTTATAGTCAAGTGATCTTCAACCAACTCACTTTAGGACATACATTGGGGAAAGGACAACCTCTTCAATAAATGGTACTGGGAAAACTGTGTAACAATTTGCAGAAGTAGGAAATTACACCCTTATCTCTCACTGTATGCAAAAATCAACTCAAGACAGATTAAGGACTTAAATGTAAGACCCCAAACTATAAAACTGCTAGAAGAAAACATTAGGGAAAACACTTCAGGACATTGGTCTAGGCAAAGATTTTATGGCTAAGACCCCAAAACCATAGACAACAGAAACAAAAATAGACAAATGAGATTATATTAAACTTAAAAGCTTCTGCACAGCAAAGCAATCAACAGAATAAAGAGACAACTTGTTGAAAGAGAAAATATCTGCAAACTATTTATCCAACAAGGAACTAATATCCAGAATATGCTAGGAACTCAAACAACTCAATGTTTAAAACTAAATAATCCATTAAAAAGTGGGTAAAGGACATCAGCAAACATTTCTCAAAAGACGACACACAAATGGCCAACAGGTTTAAAAAAAATTGCTCAACATTCCTAATTATCAGGGAAATGAACATCAAAACCACAATGAGATATCATCTTACTAGAATGGTTATTATAAAAAAGACAAAAAATAATAGATGCAGGTGAGGATGTGGAAAAAAAGAAAACTCTTTTACACTGTTGGTGGGAACGTAAATCAGTACATTCATTATGTGAAACAGTATAGAGATTTCTCAAAAAATAAAAAATAGAGCTACTATATGATCCAGTAATCCTACTTTGGGTATTTATTTAAAGGAAAGGGAATCAGTATATCAAAGGAATATCTGCACCTTTATGTTTATTATAGCACTATTCATAATAGCAAAGATATGGAATCAGCCTAACTGTCCATCAATGGATGAATGAATAAAGAAAATATGGTATATATACACAATGGGATACTATTTGGCCATAAAAAGGGATGAAATCATGTCATTTGCAGCAACATGAGTGGAACTGGAGGTCATTACATTAAATGAAATAAGCCAGGCACAGAAAGACAAATATTGCATGTTCTCACCCATATGTGGGAGCTATAAAAGTTGATCTCATGGAGATAAAGAATAGAATGATAGCTACCAGAGGCTGGGAAGTGCATGTGGGTGGGAGGGAGAGTGATCAAGAGTGATTGGTAAATGGGTACAAACATACAATGAGTTGGAATAAATAAGTTCTGATTTCCAATAGCAGAGTAGGATGACTACAGTTAGCACAATGAATGTATTGTGTATTTCAAAGTAGCTGCAAGAGAGGACTTGAAATGTTTGTGACACAGAAATGATACTCAAGGAGATGGATACCCAAATACTTTTACTTGATCATTACATATTCTATGCATGTGACAAATACTCACATGTACCCCATAAATATGTAAATTATTACAGGGTAAATAAAAAATGGGAACGTTTACCACAAGACTTGACTAAATTAACTTTATTATGTGTACTTAAAGAAGAAGAAATTGGCCTTGGAATGACAGTCTGAGATACAAGAAAGAATATGAGTAAAGAAATTGGTAAAACATATAGACAAATTTAAACAAAAACACTCGGCCTTTAATAATAATAGCATTTTAATTTTATGGTTTGAAAAAGAATGAAATAAAATACCTGAGAACAATAGCCTGTCATTTAGGAGCAGGGGATCTTAGTCACACGTTGTTGTACTTGCCTTTTTATATATGCGTCTTTGTTGCATATACACTCAAGATGAAAAGTGCAAGAAACTGTGTATATTTGGTTTTCAGGCGGGATAGCATCTGGGAGATTATGGAGAGATTTGTGGAAGCCACTGCCTTTGTGGAAGCTTCTACCTATGCAGGCCAGGAGCCAAGGGCTTGGTGGTGTGCTTGGGGGTGGAACTGAACAGTGATTCCATGGAATTGAACAGCGACTCCGTGGAATTGAACAGCTTGACTCTGCGTCCCCACCCAAATCTCATCTCAAATTGTAATCCCCATAATCCCCATAATCCCCATAATCCCCATATGTCGAGGGAAGAACCCAGTGGAGTTGACTGGATCATAGAGGTGGGTTCCGCTATGCTATTCTTGTAATAGTGAGTGAGTTCTCCTAACATCTGATGGTTTTATACGGCATTTTCCCCTGCTTTTGCTCTCTCTCTCGCCTGCTGCTGTGTAAGATGTGACTGCTTTCCCTTCTGCCATGATTGTAAGTTTCCTGAGGTTCCACAGTCATGCAGATCTGTGAGTCAATTAAACCTCTTTTCTTTATAAATTAAATTATCCAGGCTCAGGTATGTCTTTATAGCAGTGTGAAAATGGACTAACACAAACAATGAAGCCAGCAGTTGATACGAGCTCAGAGTAGGAAAGTAAGGACCCACTGAATATGTTTGTGTCTGTCCATTACCATGTCTGACTGCTGCGACTTTCTGAGAGTAATAACTTCTGTGTGGTGCTTGTTTTCCAAATGCTGCACAATTTCTTTCATTGGCCAATTCTAACCCTATAGAGAAAGGGATTCTGGGATGTGTTGTTTTCACTCTGTGTAGGGGTCCTTAAGACTATTCCAGGTTTGATGATTTGGCTAGCAGGACTCACATGACTCAGCTTACAGTCATACTCATGGCTATGATTTATTACAATGAAAGGATTCAAAGCAAAACAAGCAAAAGGAAAGGGCACAATGAGTGAAGTCCAGAGGAAAACAGGTACAAACTTCCAAGAATTCTTCTCCTGTAGAGTCACACACATACTTAATTCCTCCAGCAACAGTTTATGACAGCATGTTTGAAATGTTGTTTCCTAAGTCTGCGTGTTAAGGACTTAGTACTCGAGGTTTTTATTGAGGGCTGGTCACATAAGTACCCTCTGCCCAGCATGAACCAACATTCCAGACTTCCAGAGTAAAGCAGATGTTCAGCGTAAATCATATTGTTTGTACAAACAGTCTAGGCACAGCAAGCCACTCTTATCAGTTCTGGGAATGGTGGAAATCCTCTCAAAATCCAAGTCCCCAGACACCAACCCAAAGCCAACTTTTCAAGCAGGATTTTTTAAGGCAGCAGTTTCAGGTCTGCTGTGTTAACTCTTTTCTGCACAGGGTCTTAGACCTGGTGCTTTACTGTCCAAGTCGAAAACAGACAATCCAGCACATGGTGCTAATAAAAGGAGAGATTGGGTGCCTAGTGGCCAAAAATACCAAATCTTCAATACAGAGGTGATTATTATGTTCACTACAATTTGAGAGCATTAGGTAGATGCCACATTTTCTTCTGTGGGTTTGGAGGTATACATCATGTTCAGGAGAAAATTTCTCCATTCTTGTAAGTACCCACCTGGTAAGCTGGGAAATGGAATTTACAGATATTGCTTTAAAAGTTGAAGTAACAAAATATTTAGCAGTTATGCCTATCTCAGCTATATGCTTTTCATTTTGTTGTGACAGAGCTAATCCCTTTCATTGCAGGGTGGTGTTGGTAATCCACACATATATATGAGTTTCACATACTTTCAGCCAAAACAAATAGTTGAGACTGAGGCTTTAAGTTCCAGTAATGTTGATGCTAACTTAGTAATGTTATGAGAAATTATGACTCAACTTTTAAAATACTTTCTTCTTTCACTGATAATAGTGCAACTAATCCAAAAATGCCTGGTGAAAATGTGAATAGGTATTATATTTTTTTACTTTTCAAATTTAATCCATTTTAAAGTATGTAAAGAAATACCAGATTCTTTGATAAACATGATCACAATTGGCCATTTGTTATGTTGTGTTGGAACTCTGCCTTTGTAATGTCTCTGACAAGTAATTTTTTTTTCATAATTGTATATTCCTGGTGAACTTCATTTGGTTGGAAATTGCCTTTCATTTAATTTCCTTTTTTAGAAAAGGAAACTGGAAGTTATTCTTTAAAATGTTTTTGAAGCAACATTGCCACATAAAAAAGTACTTAAAAATTAGCCTACACAGTGAAAACAGCTATAGAAGTATCAAAATAATGTAACCAAGAAGGAATTTCATTTCATTCTCTTTTAATTTGGTTTATATTTGTAATGACTAATTTCACATGACAAAATACACTGCTATAAGTAATTTAATAACCTGTAATTGGCCAGGTGCAGTGGCTCACGCCTGTAATCCCAGCACTTTGGGAGGCCGAGGCGGGCGGATCATGAGGTCAGGAGATCGAGACCATCCTGGCTAACATGGTGAAACCCCGTCTCTTCTAAAAATACAAAAAATTAGCCAGGCATGGTGGCAGGCACCTGTAGTCCCAGCTACTCAGGAGGCTGAGGCAGGAGAATGGCGTGAACCCGGGAGACGGAGTTTGCAGTGAGCCGAGATTGCACCACTGCACTCCAGCCTGGCAGAGCGAGACTCTGTCTCAAAAAAAGAAAAACAAAAACAAAAAAACCTGTAATTAGAGTCATAATGTCAAATGCTTGTGATACAGGTACCTGGAAGTTAAAAAGATATTGGGACATCTGCATCCAACACTTCAATGGAAAGGTTACCATGAAAGACCTTCTGATATACAAAATATCTAGTAATGCAGGAAAAGACATAATAAGCGTTTCTTTAAATGAATGGTTGATATCATAAGAAAGGAAGGGAAATCCCCTGGGGTTGAAAGACTGGCTTCTAGGGAGAAGAATGGAAACCAGAATGGTTAGCTGCAGCTGACATGATGACTTCCCAGGGTCTTTTGACAATGTTAACGTTCAAGAGACTTGTGTTTTAAAGGTAGTTGGGGAAACATAAGATTTTGGGTCTATGCAAAGGTGGGAAATTGAAAGTAAGACTTCTCTCACAGATAGAGCCTAAGATCTGGAGGGACTGTATCTTCAGGAAAAAGATGAATTAGAATAAATTGTCATTCCAGCCAAGGGACATGTTGAGGTTCCCCTTTCTGTCCAGTTTTGGACTCTGAGTGTAGAAAGAAAGGCTCCCTTGAGGATTCAAGCATACTGTTGCGGAGTTTTAAAGCTCCCACTTACACTTACTGGCAAAGTCTGGGAAATTCCAAGTAAATATATTTTCTTGAAATCCTGCATTAGTATAACTGGGACACCCAAAAAATGCAGAGATAAATCTCTGGAAAATGCACCCTCGTCCCAGACATCACGGGATTCCTTCAGAAAAGGCCCACCCAAAGGTGAGCAAGAATCAGCAGAATCACAAAAGAGGAGAATGATACTCCCCACCAAGAATTTCAGGTAATAAAATTATTACATACATAATACAAATAATGATGTTAAAATGTTTAAGAGAATAAAAGATGGACTAAATAACTATGAATACAAAACCAGCAATTGAAAAGGATCAGATGGATTTGAGAAGTAATCAAGTAGGCATTAGGAAAAATATGTAAAATTAAAAACCCAATGGATGGGTACTTTAAAATCTACCTGCAATAGCAATACCTATCTTAAATGTTTTATTTATATTTACTTTTTTTTTTTTTGAGACAGGGTCTTACTCTGCTGCCTAGGCTGGTCGAGTGCTGGGTTTAAATAGTTTTATAAGTAAATCGTATCAAAATATATAAGAGGCCGGGTGTGGTGGCTCATGCCTGTATTCCCAGCACTTTGGGAGGCCAAGGCAGGAGGACTGTTTGAGGCCAGGAGTTCGAAGTCAGCCCAGTTAATGTAATGACACACTGTAAAAAAAAAAAAAAGTTAGCTGGATGTGGTGGTGCATTCCTATATTTCCAGCTGCTGGGGAGGCTGAAGCAGGAGGATTGTTTGTTGGTAGAGAGGTTTGGACCAGTCACTAAATGGCCCGGAGAAACTATTTATCTGCTTATTCACACTGGGGTGAGGGAGGGAGGAAG
Organism: Hylobates moloch; assembly: GCF_009828535.3. Lineage (NCBI taxonomy): Eukaryota > Metazoa > Chordata > Mammalia > Primates > Hylobatidae > Hylobates > Hylobates moloch. The sequence goes on from NW_026652292.1 coordinate 35,440,248, forward strand.
ATCTACATTTCTGGGTGGTTCAAAGAACTTAAAATGAAAAGTAAAACTGTAAAACTTTAGAAGAAAATACAGGATAATATCTTCATGAGCTGGTGAAAGTAAGTGTTTCTTAAACAAGACACAAAAAGCCATTTGGCACTATCTATTCAAGTGGAGGATGTGCAGACCTGCGTACCCTACCCTTTAGTAATTCCCCTCCTGGGTATATGACATAGAGAGAACTTCATCCGTGTGTCCTAGGAAATTCTGACATGAACATTCAGAGAAACATTCTTTAGGATAGCAAAAATATTGGGAACAATCTAACATGGCCTTCAACTGAAGAATAGAAATATCTGTAGGTTAGTAATTCAATAGAATGAGATACCTTTTCCAAACATAAGGAGGAGCAACAAAAGCAGGATGCAGAAAAATACGTACAGGCTGGGCGCAGTGGCTCACACCTGTAATCCCAGCACTTTGGGAGGCCAAGGCAGGCAGATCACTTGAGATCAGGAGTTCAAGACTGGCCTGGCCAACATGGTGAAACCCCGTCTCTACTAAAAAATACAAAAATTAGCTGGGTGTAGTGGCAGATGCCTGTAATCCCAGTTACTGGGGAGGCTGAGGCAGGAGAATCACTTGAACCCTGGAGGTGGAGGCTGCAGTGAGCTGAGATCATGCCACTGCATTCCAACCTGGGCGACTCAGTGAGACCCCATCTCCAAAAAAAAAAAAAAAAAGTTAAAGATAAAAGGAAAGTACATACAGTATGATACTAGCTATATAAAGTTTTTTAAAACACCAACAAAATAATACTGATAAATTTCCATATGTAATGAAAACATAAATAAATGCATGGAAATGATAAACAGTAAAATTGGATGCTGGTTTTCCCTAGGAAGGAGGGAAAGAGGAAACAAAGTGTAATTGGGATGAGGTACACAAGTAGCTTTAAATGTATTCGTAATGTTTTATTTAACAAGATAATTATTTTTTAAAAAGTGACTGACGGAGATGAAAAACTGTTGTACTATTATTATAAATAAACATTCAATCAAATTTATCTTCTGATACTAAGAAAGGTTAGGGGCAGTTTATGATAAACAAGAAACTATCATTAATATAAGGTCACAGCTTAATTTCACAAGCGTATTGCCTTGCTTGTTCACCCACTTTATACATCATATGTGACTCTGAATGGTTTTTGCCTGTTTGCAAAAATAAAATCCACTTTCAAAGGGTAAAATTTATTATATTTTAGTAATGAAGATATTAAAAATCAATTTTCCCTGAGTACTAAAGGCAAATCTGAAGATACAATCTCTCTGCACCCCCTTTTTTGGCATAATAAGAAATCCTAATAATTTTTATTGATACGTAATATTTGTACATATTCATGGGGTACATGTGATATCTTGATACATGCATAGAATGTGTAATGATCAGGTCAGGGTGTGTAGGCTATCCATCACCTTGAATGTTTATTATTTCTTTGTATTGGGAACATTTCAAATCTTCTCTTTTGGCTATTTTGAAATATACGATGAATTATGGTTAACTATAGTCACCCTACTGTGCTATTGAACATTAGACATTCCTTCCAGCTAATTGTATGTCTGTACCCGTTCACCACCCTCTCTTCCTACCCTTCACCCCTCCCAACACACCCTTCCTGGCCTCTAGTATCTATCATTGTACTCTCTACCTCCATAAGATCAACTTTTCCAGCTCCCACATAGGAGTGAGAACATGCAGTATTTGTCTTTCTGTGCCTGGCTTGTTTCATTTAATATAATAACCTCCAGTTGCATCCATGTTACCATGAATGGCAGGATTTTATTTCTCTTTTATGGCCTACTGGAGTTTCATTCTGTATATATACCACATTTTCTTTATCCATTCATCCACTGATAGACACTTAGATTGATTCCATGTATTTGCTATGGTGAATAGTGCTGTAATGAACATGGGTGTGCACTATCCCTTTTGTTTTTTGTTTTGTTTTGTTTGTTTGTTTAGAGACAGGGGTCTCTGTCGCCCAGGCTAGAGTGCAGTGGGCGTGATCATAGGTCACTGCAGTCTTGAACTCCTGGGCTTTAGGGATCCGCCTGCCTCAGCCTCCCTGAGTAGTTGAAACTACAGGCATGCCCCACCATGCCCAGTTAACTTTATATTTTTTATTTTTAGTAGAGACATGGTCTTGCTATGTTGCCCAGGCTGGTCTCAAGCTCCTGGATTCAAGCAATCCTCCTGCCTTGACCTCCCAAGGTGCTGGGATTACAGGCATGAGCTGTAGCACCTGGCCAGGCATTCTTTTGATATGATAATAAATCCTAATTTTATGCAAAATATTGAAATAGGTATACATCCCCTCATATTGACTACTTTGGAGGGAACAATACTATTCTGGGTATGTAAACTCAGACATGTTTGCTAAACAGTCAATCATACCATGTTGTCATCATTTTTCTTCAGTTATTTTAAACTGTATAGCTCATAATACCAAATTTATCTAACATTAATTAAATGTATATATTAGGCTTATAATTTCCTTTCTTAAAACTAGGCCTTGACCTCTTTTAATATTATTTTTATTCTGATTGCCATCTGTATCATAATAAAAAAGAACTAACAATTTTCCTAATTTCTGACTTCCTTGTGTCTCACTGATAATTTTCAAGCTTTTGTTTGTTGCTTATTATTATTATTTAGTGAGATAAGGGAGAAGTGTGTATCATATATAAAATGAAAGCAGGATATCACAATTAAGACCTTGGGCACAGGGTGTAAGCCTTATTGGCTTTGTAATTTGGGCAAATCATATATCATCTCTAAACCTCATTTTTTTCTTTTTCTTTTTTTTTTTTTTTGAGTTGGAGTCTCACACTGTTGCCCTGGCTGGAGTGCAATGGAGCAATCTCGACTCACTGCAACCTCTGCCTCTGGGGCTCAAATGATTCTCCTGCCTCAGCCTCCTGAGTAGCTGGGATTACAGGTGCCCGCTGCCATGCCTGACTAATTTTTTTTGTATTTTTAGTAGAGACAGGGTTTCACTATGTTGGCCAGACTGGTCTCAAACTCCTGACCTTGTGATTCGCCTGCCTCAGCCTCCCAAAGTGCTGGGATTACAGGCATGAGCCACCATGTCTGGCTGCATCATTTTTTAAAATGACTGAGTGGGAGGGTATAAAAGTCCAGGTCCCTTGCCTCAAGGTGACATAATTCATTGATGCCTTTCTTGCTGTGGAATCAGGTGAGACTGGGCTTTAGCTGCCTCTATGTCTTTGTCTAACTTCTCCTGTGCTCTCCTGCTTCTTCACTCCATACAGGTTTCTCCTGAGAGAACGCCCTTAACAAATCCCTTGCACGAGGATTCCCGTCTGGAGCTCTGCTTCTAAGGAACCGGACTGTTATGGACTGATTGCTTGTGCTCACCACACCTCCAAGTTTCATATGTTGAAACACAATCCTTAATGTGATGGTATTTGGAGGTTGGGCCTTTGGGGACTTAGGGATTGTATTGGGAGGTTGAGTCTTTGATAGTGAAACCCTCATGGGTGGGATTAGTGCCTTTATAAGAAGAGGCCAGAGAGCTAGCTCACTCTCTGCTGTAGAGTGAAGACAAGAAGAACTAGGCAGTCTGCATTCCGGAAGAGGGCCCTCCCCAGAATCTGACCATGCTGGCACCCTGATCTTGGACTTCCCAGCGTGTCCAGAACTGTACTAAACACATTTCTATTGTTTATAAGCCACCCAGTCTATGGTACTTTGTTATAGCAGTCCAAACGGATGAAAACACCAACCTAAGATATCTTCCTAGTAAGTCTACTTCTATGGATAGACACATTATGAATAGTGGAGACCTTTGCTTGTTGTTTCTCCTCTAGATGAATGCACAAACACCTATATGTGTTCTTTAATACCTTGTGGTTTTGGTTTTTGTAGTTCTGCACATTTATTTAGATCTTGGAAGTTAGGTAGCCATTATAACTTAGTGCACCTCTTTTAGATCCATACGTATTAAAGATGAAAAGCCAAAAGAAAACTCAGGTCCCCTGAGGCATGTGGGAGGATTTCAGTGCTTTACTTAACACAGCTTCCACCATTTAGGGTGAAGCTCTGACAAACATATTGAATTTGCTTAAGTATAGTAACCTAAATTTCATCCTAACTTAAAAAAGATTCCCTCTAGTACTGCTGCTAGAGACATGATGGAGAGCTAAGCTTTCATGTATTATTACATATGTGTTGAGATCATCAAGTTGAAAGGGAAGATGTGGTTTATATTACTAAATAATGAACTTAATGTAAAGTTTTTGAAAAATATGACAATATTTCAAAGATCTATTTCCAAGAATTGAGATGAGAGGGCTTACATTGGTGGTCATAGCAGATATTTCTTCACTCTCCTTTGTTGATAACAACCTGGCCTCAGACAGCCTACATTATTATGAGAATATTATTCTCAGTTGAGCATGTCCCAAACCACAGTTTGACTTTAGACTTCTCTTTAGTTTCAGATGGGAGTATTTGCAACATTTCAGATGCTGAAGAATGTTGTGCAGCCACATTACTTTTTATGATCATATTCTTATTAGATCACTCAATGGCCTTTGGTACTACTAAAAGCGATGGAATCTGGCTATTATAGACACTACATATATCTTGTCCATCACTCACCTGTACATAAAGTTTCCACAATATTGGCAGGGTTGGATAGCTAGAGTGGCCTGTACTTCATCTGATTTATTTCTTATCATAAATGGCAAAGGTTGCAGACTAACTGCGTAGGCCAAATCTGGCCTACAGAGATTTTTTTTGCTCTGAATAGTGCATTTAAAAAATTGAATTTATGATAAAAACAAGTGGAATTTTTAAATATAAACTTTGATTTCAGCTTCTCTTGAAAAAGAGGAGAATCAACACTGGGCTCACAACTCATCAGAGTTGAGTCATACATACATCAGCAGGACCTACATGGGAAACAAATAGCAAACTCAAATTGGGAAATTTGAGGAAGGCTTCATTCAGTGATTGTTTACAAATGTGTGAACAGTATGTCAGGAAGCCACAAAGTAAAACACAGTACCCTAGGGCTGGTAAACACAGGAAGTGGTTGCAATCCTGAAGGAGCAAGTCCAGGGAGAAGCACTGGAACCTAGAGAGCCAGCACAATGTGGAAAAGCCTGTCCAACAGAGCTGTGGCCTTTGAGTGAAGGACACCGCCAGCTTGTAAGGATTTCCCTGAGAGGATGCTGAACAAATAAGTACCCAAACTTCACTCCCCGTCCCTCTCACTGAGTGCCATTGCTCCCCAACAGGCCCAATGAAACTGGCAGCTAGAAGTCAAGGGAACCTCTTGAGTCCAGTCCATAAAGGTTGGTCTCAAGAGGCACAGAACAGGATGGAGAAGGTTGGAGAGGGGGAATCTGAAGGGCCAAACAGAAGATACCCAGCATAATTAGCAATGCATTCCCACGGACAGAGCTTATATTCTGCAGTTTGCCACAGTCCCCTACCTTCTCTACTGTCTCCATACCAAATTATCCATTTATCATCATGCCAATACGATGTTTCTCACAGGACAAAACTAATTTTCTACCAATATCTGTATCGAAAGTGAGCAAGGAATGATAAAGGACCAAATTATTCAAGAAGACTGAGGGAAAAAAATACATCAGAGAAATATTAATATGGGTTTAATATGTAAGCAGAATATACCTTGATCTTCTTTTAAAATATTTTCGGTTGGTTCTGGTGGCTCATGCCTATAATCCCAGCACTTTGGGAGGCCAAGATGGGTGGATCACTTGAGCCCAGAAGTTCGAGACCAGCCTGTGCAACATAGTGAGACACCCACCTCTACAAAAATAAAAAATTAGCCAGGACTGGTGGCACATGCCTGTAATCCCAGCTACTGGGGAGGCTGAGGTGGAGGATTGCTTGAGCCTGGGAGGTCAAGGGTGCATTGCGCTATGATGGCACCACTGTACTCCGGCCTGGGCAACAGAGTGAGACTGTGTCTCAAAAAAAATTTTTTTATATACTCTGTTTCACTCATGAAGTCAAGTTTGCTTTCCCTGAATTTTTTTTTTTTTGAGACAGAGTCTCGCTCTGTCACCCAGGCTGGAGTGCAGTGGTGCGATCTCGGCTCACTGCAACCTCCGCCTCCTGGGTTCAAGCAATTTTCCTGCCTCAGCCTCCCAAGTAGCTGGAACTACAGGCACATGCCACGACACCAGGCTAATATTTTGTATTTTTAGGAGAGATGGGGTTTCACCGTGTTAGCCAGGATGGTCTCAATCTCCTGCCCTTGTGATCTGCCCGCCTCGGCCTCCCAAAGTGCTGGGATTACAGGCGTGAGCCACTGTGCCCGGCCTCCCTGAATTTTTTATTGGCAAATTATCTTTCCACCACTAAGTGTAGTCTTGTTTGGGAGGATAATTCTAGGTGACTTTTTGCTACTGTGGGAGCTGAAGGGTTAGAACCCTCCCTTCCCCCACCACATGGTCAGGCACATGACTCAAGCACAGTCAATGGAGTTCTCTCTGCAGGGACTTTGACTCATGAGGAAGTTACTTAAGGGCAATAGTAAATTTCTCTTGCTTGCTGCCAATCATGAATAATAACTGAATCATTATCTAAACTGAGGAGGGAGACCATTAATAGGTTGGTATTTAAATATACTTTCCAACATTTGGGAAACTTTTCTAACTCAGTAGGCTGTGGAGAGAGTTATAGAGGAATTGCTGGTTGCAGATGAACCCCCAAAGATGAGAAGTACCTGTTGAGCATTTATTCATTTCCCAAATTTGCAAATAAAGCTGAAGATTGTGCTTATGCTCCAGACTACTTTAGGAGAATGTACATACAGCCTACTGTTTTCCTGGAGAGAACAGAATGGAAACTGTTCATGATTGTGCAATGTCATCTTGTACAGGTCATGACCTTCCCAGGATGGCCAACAGATAACCACGAGCAAGGCAAAGTCACAAAGGCTGGCTATGTTGGCCTGAAGGAAGATAAATATTGGGCCACATTTACTCCAGAGGCCCCAGTCTGGTCGGCTGAATCTTTGTCAGGCTTGCATCATGTTCAACCTCTTTCTCTGACCAATCTTGCCTCCTCCCCTTCCTTTCACAGATATTGATCCTTAATAGACATCTCTTCCCTCAAACTCTATCCCATCTGTTTCCAGAAAGCCTGATGAGTGACATCATTGCAATCAGCTTGGTGTTGATTGCTTCAGTGACTCTTTCTCAGGTGGCCAATGACTTACACGTTGGTAAATCAAATAGAGATTTCTTGGTCATCAATTTATTTAACCTCTTATGGCATCTGAAATAGTAATTAAGAAAAAATTACAGTGGCAGCCCACAGGATTAACACAGTCCTTGCAGACACATCATTCATTGATTCTTTAATTATTAAATATATAATGAAGGGCTTCAAATACGACATAAAGTAAAATATATAAAAACAAATAAGACAAAATCATTTGTTTTCTAGGAGCTCTGTTTAATGATATTTCATCAGACAGAGAGTAAAACAGGAGAAAGAGAGCAGCCTCCATGTTTTGAGCTTGGATGACTGGATGATTCAGATGTCACTGAGGTAAAATCTATAGGAGGGATAATTAGTTTTAGGGGGAAAGAGAAAAGGTTCCTATCTGAGTTCCATGAGTTACAGGTACCTGTGGGATATCATGTAGAGATGATTTTAGAGTAATCGTAGCAGAGATCAAGTTGCAGTAAGTTGAAGATTGAATATAACCTGAGCATATGGCAAAGGATGAATAGGGATGGGAGATTCTCAAACTTGGCTGAGCATTAAACTCATATTTAGAGTTAAGGAAAAATGAACTCCAAAGTTTCTTCCCTAGAGATTTTTATTTGTTGATCTGCAGAGAAAAAAAATGTGTATTTTTACAAACTCTTCAGATGTCCTGTGTTCCGTTTGGATTCTCTGGAAAGCAGACACCAAGATGGAGTGGAAATGGGAGGGGAGGAATACATGTGTGGGTGGGGAAGAATACATGTGTGAGAGGAAATGGGAAGGGAGCTGGAGAAGGCTGGAGGAGCTGACAGACTGCTATGCAAGTCTATACCAACAAAGGCAGGAGGGGGATGGTTGGAAGTGTCTCAGAGCACTCTGCAGGTTTAGCAAGCTTGTCAGGGAGTCCTCAAACTGAAGTTGGCCATGTGAGGAGTTCTGTGTCTTTCAGGAATAGGCCTGCCTCAGTGTCCCTGCAACACTCAGTCATTAGCTAGAGCAGTCTGATCTTGGCACAAACATTGTGATGGATTTCAGAATGCAGCAGCTGGGGACTTTTGGACAATTAAATGCCCCATAGTTGGAGGTCTTTGAGGCACATTCTCCTGGCTGCCACATATACCCTGCCATTTTAAGACAATGAAATGAGAAAAAAAAAATCCAAATAGGCTGTAGCTGGACAGGTTTTTGGGCCCAAGGCAAAGTTTCATGTTGCTTTTTAGATGGGAAAGATTTCAATGTTGGTAAGCCTAGAGAAAGGAATCTGTACAGTGGGAGAACTTAAAGAAGGGGGATAGCCAGAGTGGGGGAGAAAGGGAGAAGGAGAATGAGAAAGAATGAATTGTAAAGGACAAACACTCCAGAAAAGGCAGGAAGAAATGGGATCCAAAGGTTATGGCTTTGAATTTAAGGCATGACATCTTATTCTCTGGGACAGTGTCTGGATATGGGTTAAGGTCAAATGTTGTAGGGAATTGAAAGGAACTGCGTTTAGTTTTCTTAATTTCTGACACAAAATAGGAGTCAAAGTGAAAGTAGGAGCCTTGGTAGAAGGTTAGGTCTTGAAGAGGAGATATCCCATCTTCTGAGGCTGAAGCTAAAGAGTCAAGGTTGGATGCAGAGAAAGACTCTTTTGTAGATGTAGGATCAAGTTAAGGGAGAGGAAGCCTGATGGCCTCAATATTTAAAAAATATATTTATTTCTTTTTTTTTTGAGACAGGGTAAATTTTTTTTGAGACAATGGCACAGTCATGGCTTACTGCAGCCTGGACCTCTCAGGCTCCAGTGATCCTCCCACCACAGCCTCTTAAGTAGCTGGAACTACAGGCATGTGCTGCCACACCCAGCTAATTATTTGTATTTATTGTAGAGACAGGGTTTTACCATGTTGCCCAGGATGGTCTGGAACCCCTGGACTCATGAAATGTGCCTGCCTCGGCCTCACAAAGTGCTAGGATTACAGATGTGAGGCACCGCATCTGGCTAGCCTCAATTTTTTTAATTAAGTAGGAAGCAAGGTTATCCATTGAAGGCATTATTTATTTGCAGCTCATCTCAAGTGACAAAATTCCATACAGAAGACTATAACAGAAATCATATTTAATATATTAAAATTAATACTTCAAATATATCTTTCACATTAAGATGATTATCTATTATGTAAATCTTTCCTAGGTGTGTGTGTTTGTTTCTTGATGGGTAAACCAAAACTCTGAAATATTCTCTTGATCTAACTGTGACTTAAAAACTGACATTGTATTGAATTTATGTAATTCTCAATCAGAAAAAAAATTACTGTCAGACTGCAATGCGAGTCTGCCCCAATGAAAGCAGGAGGAGGGATGGCTAGAAGTGTCTCAGGGCACTCTGAAAGTTTAGCAAGCTTATCAGGGAGTCCTCAAACTAAAGCTGGCCAAAAACTTCAGCATAAAAACTATCCTGTCTGTGTATTATGTATATTTACTACCAAATTCAATAAACAAAAACCACTTTTGAACCAGGTAATTTTATCTAGTGTGAAAAGAAATTCATCACATGGTCAAATACTGGCTAATGCTCTCTAAAAGTAGACATCAAAATATTTCATAATTGGAGGGAATCTTTGGAGATTAGTGGCGTCTAATCTTGGGGCCTCAGACATCCAAAATCTATATATTGACCAGTGGAAGTTGATGATTTGTTATCAAATTTCAGAGCACCTAATGGAAACCCCACTTCATCTCTGTGAAGATTTTCAGTTCCTTTACAGTTATTTGAAATTATTTCAATTCTGTGGAGCCACTTCAGAAACTCCAATGGGCCTTTGCAATATTAAAATATGGAGAATGCATTAATCATTATTTAATCAATGAGTTTAAAAAATAGACAAAAGCTTCTGAAACATGGGACTGAAGTAGGGGAAGCACTATAAAAGCCTAAGGTAATTGGTAGTGAAGAGTTGGAAAAACTTACTTAGTCTAATATTGTAATTTACAGATGAGGAAACTGAGAAGATAAATAATTTATTCAATATCACTTGATGGTTCATTAGTAGAAGAGCCAGCATTACGATTTGCTCATTTTGTACTGTAGGAGTTGTTAAAAAGCACTTAATATCTCTTTTCTTGGGTGTTAGCATTTTTCATTTTTTAAATCATGCTATTTAGTGTTCTTAACATTTGAAACCCAAACGGTTCACATTTTGGTTTTGGATTGCTTTGGGAATGAGTATGTACTGTTAGAGAAGGGCCCAATCCAAACACTAGAGTTTTAATAATTTCTACTCCCTCTGCTGGCCAACTTTCCAGTAAAATAGTTTTTTTAAAAAAGAGAAAAAAAATGTAGCAGTAATTAAAACAAAAACAGAAACTTTAAGAAGTGTCTTCATTATAAAGAGGTGCCATGCATAAAAGCCTAGGTAGTTTCAAGGTCCATTCTTCCATTCCTCATGATTTTAGGGTTATCCTCATTCAGATCTACTCTAGTTATAATAGTACTTTAAACAGAGCACAGAATTAAACCATTAGCATGTGAATCTGCAAAAAGAGAACTTGTTTTAGACCTTTCTACAGTTTAGACTTCAATGTGTATACTAAATGCATAACATTCGTATCAAATAATTAACATTTATATACAATTAACAAATAGGGACAAATTTTATACAAAACTTCTACTACTGCTATAATTTTTGAAAACATTTAACCCACTAGCAAGAGGTAAGACAGCACTGCCTTTTTAAAAGACAGGTCACTTGAATAGAGAATATAAGATATAACCATAAGTAGAAGTATAAACAATAATTTTTCTTCTTGTGGAATGTTTTAAAATTTCCTTTCTTATATTATTATTCTTCCTTAGGTTTTTTTAGACAGGTCATTTCTTCTTGAATGATTTTCCTTTTTCTTTTCTTTTTATTTTTTGAAGGAGGATTATTTACTGATGGTCTAAAAGAAGTACCTTCAAATTCTTCATAATTGTAGCCAAAGCAGAAATGGAATATTTAATAATTCTTACATCTCACTAATGTAGTCTTCTGAGATAACAATTAAGCAGAGAGATCATTTTCTATGTTCAAACTTTAAACACTTTGTAAAGATAATTGGGATTTCATAACAAATGATAATACGTGGTTTTGTGCATTAATTTTGATACCCAATAGCATTCCAATTAAAATCCAGACTTCACATTGGCACCTAATGAACACAGCAGAATGACCAAAGTTGAGTGCTAGTCATTGTCATAGATGCAACCTGAAAGAAAAAAATACAAATTTAAATATACTTATTAAAAACATATTCTCTAAGTATTCCAAGTTTGGAAATGTGGGTGATTCATACTCTCCTGGTTAAGGATTAAAAAAAATAGAACTGGCTCACTTGATTAAAAATGAGTTAAATGGAAGACCACATATTTAACTTTTATTATTTAGTATGTAATTCAACAAAATTTCTGGACAGATTTATTCTCTATTAAAATGAGACTCAAGATTATTTTATGTGGCACTTAATCATATACTTTTTGGTAGTCACTCTGAACGAGGTTGAAGACATGAAAGAGCAAGACTCGTAAGTTTAAAAGACTAAAGGAAATGATGATCAACACTGCATCATTTCAGTTAGATTAATTTTTTAGATTATAGTTTGGAACTATATGATGTTTAGAGAATATTGGTATTACTGGTTATGAAATAAGTACCTATTTATTTGCCAAAAATGTTTATTTTCTTGGATAAAAGAAATTCTTATTACGAGTCACAGTACAATAAAAAATTTCCCAAATATTTTTATACTTCTGTTTTCAAAGAAATAAATGAGGTTTTTCCTTAATTTTCCATTTTGTGGGAAATGTGGTATTTTCCCCCCATTATGCCAGGGCATTTACCTTTTCTAACATTTTCAAGTGATTCAAATTCTGATCAGATTGGAAGTCTTTAATCCGACAAGCTATTTTTAGCATTTATAAACACAGTGAATTCAGTATGACTGTTCTCTGGGGTGGTACTACATAAGACTTACCATCAGCAATATCATCATAGATCTCTCCATCACTGTAAATGTAAAAAAAAATTTTTATTTTAAAGAAACTATCTTCTTGGCATTAGAGCAATATATAGAAGAACAGAGTAACAGTATGATTTTATATGACACAATTAAGGCTTTTAAGCATAGTATGCATTTATAAGTAGAAATAAATTTGATATTCATTATCTCTTATTGACTTAATCTAGTCCTCTGTTTCATTTTACATACAGAATAATTAAAACATGCTTCAAGAGCATAGACTATGCCTTACTCACCTTTGTAAGACATGTTTGTTAACAATGTACTAAACATCATGGTACAATACTCCCATTGGGGGTCTTAATTCAAAGCTGCAATGGACTTTTATGTCTGTTAATATCAGATTCATACTTTCACTTGAATTTCAAATGGTGAATGAAATACAATAATAATTGGCATAGGAAATGGTTGCATCATTTTCACATGTTTCTAATTATAACTCATACATATAATAAAATATATAAATATTAGTTACAGAATAAGTAGCCAAGAGATGATTATTATGGTGATTCTTAGGTAATTTTAAAACTATTACTTATGAGTATAGGCACCATCCATAATAGTAATTTTGGCTACTTTTACACATTTTAGGTTTTGCCTGGCCCTGAATCTTTGTGATATTTTCTATCCGACAAACATATTGAGTCCCTTCTATGTACCAGGAGACGTAAATTTGAGTAAGAGACAAGCTTTGCTTTTAAGTACCTTATAATCAAACAGGAGATTATAAAAGAAATAAAAATAGAGAGCATTATAAACATGAACATTGCCTTGAAATGTTAAGGTATACCTCTAAAATTCAGAAATGTAGGGTGGCTTTGTCACTTAGACCAGACCTACTCTTTGCTGTACAATCTCTGTGCTTTATCATGTAAGCAGCAGCAGGCCCTTCAAACTGCTGCCAACTATGGCAGATGCTGTGAGTTCCCTATGTCTTCTGTTTGGATCTTTTCTCTGAGATGGCGGGAGGGTTTGGCTAACGGAAATCTCATCCAAATGCAAGGAGGACAGATTTTTCTGTCACTTATACAATAAACATTTATTAAGTATTCGCTTCAATAGGTGGTGAGCCAACAATTACAGAGTATGCTTTCTAAATTCTCTCAATCAGCCTGTAATAATCACTGATGGAGATGTTGTCCTAATATTTGCCACACATTCTGTCCTTAAAATTTGTATCTTTCATAGAACAAAACCTATATTGAAAGTCTCTTGCCTCCCACTGTGATTAATGTGCTCAGGAGAACAAAGGTATTATGATTATTTTTCTTTGGCCTCTACTAGTTTGCCAGCAAAGCTCTTCACACTGATTTGTGTTTTTCTGATTGGTGTCAGGTTGTTGATGGATACACAGTTTGTGACTCCTCCTGGATCTTTTCATTGCGCTGAATTCTGTAAATCTTTGCATTGGCATGTGACCTAACCTGATAATGGAGTTCATTTCTTGCACTGGGTTAGTTGGGACAGAATCTTATGTTTCGGGGGACTCCAAAGGCACAGTAGCACCACACTGTGACAGACTGTGACAATGTCTTATTCATAAGAATAGAAGAATCATTGATGACTGTCTTTTTTTCTGGCATGCTTCCAAAAAAGGCAACATAGTACTCTACTATGTCTAGTGTGAGTGAAGCAAAGCCCTTAATTAAGGGCTAAACTATGAACTGTTAACAGGTGATATTAGCACCTACTGTGAAGTCACTAATTGGTCCCAAATTAATTCCATTCAATCAATTGCATTAGCAAGTAAAATGCAAAATATTAATGAAAAGGTTACTGGCTTTGACCTGTCTTCAGTGTTTGCTGAGAGCCTAATGAATATATAAAACTATTAACTATGAGCTGTACAATTTTAAATGAGAAGGGCTTCTCGCCTATTTAAAAGAGTAGCACTTCATGGAAACCTAAACTTTATTATGGATACTAACATGTTAACATTAGTATAGCATATTGTTTTTAAATTTATTTATGATAGTTGAGTAGATTACATTATTTAAGTAATATTAGAAATATTTTAAAAAGCAAAGCACAAAATTCTTTTACAAGCATAGTAGCAGAAGAAAATGGGCTTACTTGTCCGCTAGGTAACTCCGAAGGACATAACCATCTATGAAGGAAAAAGGAAATAAATTGCATCAATAGTACAGCTTGAAAAATCTTTGGTATTTTTTTCAGGAAATCAAAACACAAGAGAGTAATCATAGTATACTGAATAATTGTATCTATCTCTGGAAATGACCCATTTTTCTTACTTGTGTCTACTTTTGTGTCCTTCCTTTCTTCTCCTTTTCTCCCTAACTTTTCTCTTTCTCCAGTACGTCTCTTTTTTCTCCAGTTTCAATCTTTCCTCCTTTCCCCTTTAAATAAAAAAGCAACTTTTTTCATTAAGCTACTGTAGGCTGTAGCACAGAGTTCAATGTGTTACCCCCATGATCCAGTTTTAGGAAGAATTTAGTAAGCATAGGTTATAAAAGTCATTTATTGGTAAGTATTTTAAATACCACCAGATCTAAGACTTACTTTCTAAAATTTTATTATATTGAGCAGAGAGAGAACTGTATTCAACTTCCCTTTCAGATGCCAGCCAGCTATTGACTACCAGGGGGACTATGCATTGTAAATAGTCTCAAACAGGTCTCTTTTACTCTGTGTGGAAGAAATTCCTCTACTAGGCCGGGCGCGGGGGCTCACGCTTGTAATCCCAGCACTTTGGGAGGCCGAGGCGGGCGAATCACGAGGTCAGGAGATCGAGACCACGGTGAAACCCCGTCTCTACTAAAAAATACAAAAAATTAGCCGGGCGTGGTGGTGGGCGCCTGTAGTCCCAGCTACTCGGAGAGGCTGAGGCAGGAGAATGGCGTGAACCCGGGAGGCGGAGCTTGCAGTGAGCCGAGATCACGCCACTGCACTCCAGCCTGGGCGACAGAGCGAGACTCCGTCTCAAAAAAAAAAAAATAAATAAAAATAAAATAAAATAAAATAAAATAAAATTAAATTAAATAAAAAGAAATTCCTCTACTGTTTTGCTATTGGACAGTATCAACATTTGCATTTCATCACTCATGGAGCAAAAGCATTATTGGAAGAGCACATACTATGGATTCCATGATGCCTGGTTAAGTAGAAAATAAGCCATATTTTGTTGTTGTTGTTGTATGAGGGGCACCTTATATTTCCCCTTCATTGTGCAAATGTTTCTCAGGAAAAATATGAACTATTTTTCTTAAGAAAATGCCTGCTGATATCTAATTAATATTACTAATCTTTGGAATTGTTAGTTTTGTGTTAGTGCCTAAAATCTGTTGTATGCTTGAGATTAGTACAATTTATTGCTTCCTCAATACAATCTCTAAATAATTTCTCTCAGTGAGTCAATTTATTGGTCTTGGTCCACTTTAGATCTAATTTTAGTTCTGAATCAAAGCAAATGTGTTACAAACTATAAGGAGAAAGCTCATAAGCAAAAATTAATAATACAAATGATAAACGTACTTAAATGTATTGATGTCATATTGCCAATGATTAAACATGAAAATATTTTTTAAAAGTTAGAATCATAAAACTGAATTTATACATTAAAATTTAAGAAAATGAACTTTCCCTTGAAGTGTTATAGGGTTAAAAAAAACTCCACTAAAATATTTTATCAAGAAGCTCACTACTTTTTAATAAAAACAATTTATAAGTATCATATTTGGAAAAGAAAGAATCAAAGTTATCCTTGAATTCTCGTAGTAGGAAAGTAATGAAACATGTGCCAAGATAATAAAAGCACAATAACATGTTACTCAGAGTATAAAAAATTAGAAGTAGGGAAAGTAATGAAACACTAGGAAAGTAGGAAAGTAATGAAACGTGTCAAGATAATAAAAGCACAATAACATATTACTCAGAGTATAAAAAATTAGAACACGTTGCACCTCCCTTTATATTTCAATTAATGCAAAAGTAGCAAGAAGTAATAATGTAAGAACATCTACAATTAATATCTATAGTCCGTGGGTAGGCTTTCATATCACAGCTCATCATGTTAACAGACTTTCTTTTTAAATAAGGTATACATAATAATTTAATGTAATTTTTAAAAAGGGATAAGCTCATGTCCAACAAATTCAATTCTACATGTGTCTCTCAAAAGAGAAAAATCTGTGCAAATAAGAAGCTTTTAGAACAAATTGTGGATTTTGTATCAGGGTCCTCACAACTGAAATAACTCTTTATCTGTACCTATATAGGGCTACACTAAAATTTGAACAGTTTTCTATAGATAGTAATAGTCATTGACTTCTTTTTGTCAGTTAAAATTGGGGGTTCTGCTTTCATTTTGGATTTTTTCCTAAAACAAATTGGAAAATAACACAATAGTAAATGTTCCCATAATATACTCATGTTGATGTTAATAATTTAAAAATAATGATGTATATGAACTGAAGCTTTCAACACTGAAGTCAATCTCATATGATTTAGTAGGACTTCATACAGTCTCTGAGCTAGAATTGGAAGATAAATTAGAAAAATATATAAGAATTATAAACTGTTGTTAGAGACTGAAGTTATTCTGGCATCAAATATAAAGTTCAAAATGAAGAGAATGTAATCACCATTTTTAGAAATTAAAAATTTTTATTTGCTTACACTTTTAGGTAATTTATTTTTTAAAACTCATTTATACTAAAATTTTGCAGGCTTGGATAAAACACTAAATGAAAACAGAGCTAAAACAGTGCTTTACATGACCCAAGTTAATCAATCATGATAGACAGCTTAATACCTCAACTTTACAAATTACTTAAAAAAACACATTCTCTTAGATTCTCAACCTGTATTTCCATTCTCTCCCATATCTGTGTGTTCAAGAGTTCTAAGGAACAGCCTTCTCCTGTGTTGAACACTTTGTTGCTGTTGTTGTGTGTTTGTGTGAAATACATAAACATCAATAATTGGGAATATTATTTAAGAAAAATGTATTAGGGAGATGGAGTGTGAGAAGGTACTGTGCTGCAAAAATGATGTGATAACACGGGGCTTGTTAGCTATAAAATCACAATTATATAGCATTTTTACAGGGTAAATGACTTTCAATACAGTACAGGTTTTGCTGTCTGGTACCTTTAAAAATCTCAGCTAAAACTTCACTCTATTAAAAGCACGATTCATGACAGTGTCAAAACAAGTGACTTACCATAAATTTTTATATAATCTCTCCATTATAGGTCCTAGAAATATATATATTTTTTGCAGTAGGAAAATCTCTTTGTTCATGTTACACATGTACATTTATTATAGGGAATGCTAGTGAAAAATATAAACACATGAAATAACAACAACAACAAAAATCTCATCATGGTCTGTATCATGTAGAAGGGCAGCTATGTTTAGTGCTGTAATATTGTGAGTGTGGTCATACCAGGGATTCTCACATATAGTATGAAATTATTATTTGGAAACCTCACATTTATAGAGCAGAACATAATGGCTTGAAACAAATGTTTTGAAATGCGTGGTGGGGTAGAGCTAGTTAGGAAAATAACACGCACCCCCCATATGTGCCAGTTAATTTCTTCCCCAAACGTTTGCTTGCTACAGTGCAGATGTGTCTCAGGACGAATGACTCACCTTTTAGAAGGGTATTGTGAATACAGATTAACCAAGGAAATAGAAAATAATCTTTGGAAAAGTGGAAATTATCTTCATTCTAATATTTTCAAATTTTTTACTTAATAAAAATGACAACATACTATTTCATCATTATTTCATTTGTTGTGGGTAAATCCAGAAATAAACTTAAATGTACTCAATTTGGCCTCATGCAGTTTAAAAACAAGAAAATCATATTGCATAGATTTACCTAGGCAAGTGGAACAATGTCCAATTTCAGTGGAAAATGCTCATAATAAAAGAAAAAACAGAGTGTTGTGTATAATATTGAATATAAATTATTATCCTAGTTTTATAAAAATGTTCACTCTTCCCCTCTTCTCTGTTGATATTGTTATTTCTGGGGCTTCATATTTGGGTGACATTTTAACTCTCTAAATTTTAAAAATTTTCTTTTAGTGTGCATGTGTTGTTTTAAAATTGAAAAAAACTTATGTAAGTTAAAAAAATGATCAATTGGATTTGGGAAGATCGAAAGCACCTTTAAAATCCCTTGGTCTTTGATGCTTAAAGAAAATGGAGAGCATTTTGGCCACAAATAACTCAGACAAAAAGTATCTTATTCTACATCTTTTGTAGAAAATTTTTTTTCAGTGACAGGAGGTGGGAAAACTCACAGCTTATGAGACATAGAGTTGTGGAATATGTATAAATATTAGTGAGAAACTCTAAACATTTGGAAATGTGCCAGAAATTTATATTTAAGAGTTCAACACCTACACAGTAAAAGCTTCTACAAGTCAATGGGTGAGACTTGATCGAATACGATAATGCCTGTAAAAGTAGCTTATGTCCCACTGTATAATGGTAAGGGATTGTTGTTCTTGCTTTAGCCTTTAGTTGCTATCATTACGCATTTAGGTTGAAGTAAGCTATGCTTTTCTTTCTTTGATGGATTAAAGAAGAATGGAGGGTAAGGATAACGTTTCACCACGGTGCTGGGTTACAAATACAAAGGCATTTGTAATCAGAAGATGCAGAAATAAGAAACCAAAAGATTTAGAGGCTCTGCAATGGCATATAACAAGCTAACTACATCACTAAAGCCAAAGGATAGAACTTCTGTCTTCTAATCAGTTAAACTATTCAGCGGACTTCTTTCTGTGAGTATCTGTATGTCAGACTTTCATCTGGCTATCCAATTGCAGTTTCCAAATTGTTTCATTCAATCCAGCAAGCCCCACGCAAGGTGCAAGGCATTGTGTAATGTGCTGACACTACGATGTTGAGAACATTTCATTGAAGTGACTCTAAAGCTCAGAGTCTAATAAGAATAATAGATTGGTAAAACAATAATGACAATGACAGCAGCAAAAGAAGTATCATGGTAGATTTGGGGAGAGATTAATTGTGATGATGTGGCTAGGAGTAGGTAATGGGGGTGCTTCTAATTTTAGATGACAACTGAGTTGTTTTTAATAGAGAATCACGGGCATTCCAAGTTGAATAAAGTAGCGTAGTAGGATGAAACACATAATTTTTTTTTTTTTTTTTTTGAGATGGAGTCTCGCTCTGTCACTCAGACTGGAGTGCAGTGGCACAATCTCGGCTAACTGGGTTCAAGTGATTCTCCTGCCTCAGCCTCTCTAGTAGATGGATTACAGGCGTGCACCAACATACATAGCTAATTTTTGTATTTTTAGTAGAGATAGTGTTTTGTCATGTTGGCCAGGCTGGTCTGAAACTTCTGACCTAAAGTGATCTGTCCACCTCCGCCTCCCAAAGTCCTGGGATTACAGGCATGAGCTACCACGGCTGGCAGAAACACCTAATTTATTCAGGGAATGACAAGTAAATAGTTTGTATTTCTGGAGTGTCTGTTGTAGATGGAAAACAGCAGTGGATGAGGGTAAGCCTAGATGATAAAGAGTTTTATGTGCTCTCCTAAATACTATATTTTTAAAAATAATATTTGGGTGACATTGTGGGGAAGTTGATTCTGAGTGTAAGGGCAAAGATAGACATATCACTTGAAAGGCTATTGCAATCATCTAGGAGAGGGAGGGTTAAAAAATGTTACAGAGGTGTGCAAAGAATGAATTAGCTATTTTTAAAAATTAAGAATGTCAAGGACCCAGTCCATGGAAGGCGTAAGTAGGTTTGTACAAATTAAGAAAGGCAGGAAGTTAGGAAAAATAAAAACGAAATTAAGCAGATAAGGTGATTAAATCATGAAATAATACTTAACCCGAAAGTCAGTAACATGCTCCTAGTGCCTCTCCCTTACACCCGCATCCTTACCACGTGAATACTTGCAAATCCAACTGACAGTACTTGCATTTAAAAATTTTTTCACTGATGGCTTTTCTCTGGCTTCTGGAACTCTCTATCAGCTTGCTGAGTATCCTGAATTACTCCCTACCTTCCCAGGAAAAGACTTCAGCTCCTGAAGGACAGGAGTTGGTGTATAAATACCCCAATTTGTTTCCCACTGGATGGGATAACACTGACACTTGGAGGTCTCCAGCATGATCGAGCTCCAATAATCCAAGTGGTAACTTTTTTGATAATAAGACTTTATTGGCTGCCTTCACTTCTCTATCTCATTCACTTGCCACTGGCATTTTTGCAGAATCACTTTATGGGGAAGCCAAACTAAGACAAAATCCAGCCCATAGAAAGTCTTTACATAAAAAGCAACATGTATATAAGTGCTACCACATAATCATGTGGTTTCCATCCTGTCTGAGATGTACCCCAAAGCCATCTAAGAATTTAGGTAGTTAACGATGAACTTGGAAACTGTAAAGTGCATTGGTACTGCAGCAGAAAGAAAAAAGATATTTACATGAAACTCTTGATTGTAATCTATCAGAAGGTTGTGAAACATTTTCACCTCTCATTCTTAGAAGACGACACATTCTAAGAGGACAGGAGGCCTGTAGTATTTGTAATAGTACTTAGAATTATCTATTCCTGTCCATCTATATCCATACATGTTTGTTGATGAGATCATGACATCCTTGTTACTCAGGATATGTGAAGATCTATGCTGATCCAAGGACCAGCAGCATCAATTACCTGGGAGCTTGATAAACCATAGAATGTCATGCCATTTTTATAAATGTAAGGTGGAAAAAAATAAGCAAAAAAAAAAAAAAAGTCAGACCTCACATCTGCATTTTCAACAAGATCCCTATTGACGTGTCTGCACTTCAAAGTTGGAGGAGTGTTGCTTTAGATATGATTTGCTGCTAAGCATAGGTAACTTAGGTCACTATGGCAAGATTTTCTTCTACCATACCAAGGGCAAGATAGGTAGAAGCTTCAGCTTGTGCCCTGGAGAGAGGTCTGCATGACAACTACTAGGACAATTCTCTGTTGTAAAAAATGTGAAATTATTTGGAAAGCAGAAGGCAGAAAACATATCATTTAGACTCATCACCTTATTGAGCCTGATTCCTATTTTGGTATTTAATTATTTTTTAAGTTTAGTTTCTCTTATTTGCATGATTGTATAACATGGGTATAAATCCTACCCCAAATTAAATAGCTTTCTTACTTTTTCTACCATATGTCATGAGAGATTCATCATATTACTATCATAATTTTCATTTAGAACATTCAATTGGGTATATTCATCATAAAATTTAATAATTTTAAAATCTTTGAACTTTTAAATATTTTTTGATGAACTTTTGACGCTTATAGTTCTTTTTGCACTTATGGCTATTCCTTAAGGTAGATCCTCGCAAATCCTAGTCTGAATGGGGGTTTTCTTTGTCCCCTGGGGATCTTTCTACACATTATCTTCAGTGAACTTCCAATCTTAATATTACACTGCCACTGCCCTTTATCTTTTGTACCCACATTCCATATTTTCCTTTGAAAAGCCAACCACACCTCCTCCGTGATAAACTTTACATCCATTTCCTCCACCCTTGAGTCACTGTGTTTTATTCTTGAAACTCCATTTCAATTCCTGTCCCTGAGTCACCTTCCTCCTATTAAAATTAAACTCAGAAACCATGTTTTCCATGCAGATTGACCAAGCTGATATGGGGCAGCTGTAGTGGCTATCCAGTTTCAAATATAAGACAATGTAATTTTGAATTACTCTTCTCTGGATTTAAATAAGCTTTCTTTTGAAATTTGACAAAAATCTTTTCATCTGTCAGCTTTCTTTTATTTTCTATTTTTTTCTGTTTGTTTGTTTCTTGAGTCAGGGTCTCACTCTGTCACCCCAGCTGGAGTGTAGCAGTGTGATCATGGCTCACTGCAGCTTGGAACTCCTCAGCTCAAGTGATTTTTTTCTGCCTTAGCCTCCCAAATAGCTGGGACTACAGGTGCACACCACTATATCTGGCTAAATTTTCTTTGATTTTTAGTAAAGAGTAGGTCTCGCTATGTTGCTCAGGCTGGTCTCAAACTCCTGAGCTCAAGCAATCATCCTGCCTCAGCCCCACAAAGTGCTGGGATTACAGGCATGAGCCACCGCACCTGGCCCCCATCTGTCAGCTTTAATAGCTGATAAAGTCAAAGGAGACGGGAACTTTTTTGGATTTATTTGGAATAGTATGTTGCACTAAGTGTGTTCGAATAGGAAATGAAAACAAGTGAATTTGCAAGGTAAGAAAACTGGAAATTCTAGGTGTGAAATATCCAGAATTCTACACAATTCTGTATAATTTGATATTCTACATAATTTTAAAACCAGGCCAGAGCAAGAGACACTATCTACTTTAGCACAGTGGTTCGGACTTTAGTGTATACATGAACAAGCTAGGGAAAAAGTTATCATCACTGTTTTTACCTGATTTCTAGAACTCATGTTTCAGCAAGTCAAGGGTGGGTACAGGAAACTGCGATTTTAATACATTCACAAGGGCTTTCTGATGCTGATGGTCTGTAGTGCTGCATTTTTAGAAGCAGTACTTCGGCATCATCTTTGACACCGGGTATATAGATAGTATATGGTAAATAAAAAGAGATTAAAATACATTGATTTCAGCACAGCATAATGACCAACTTCTGAACATTTGCCACAATTTACAAAGGATAGAGCAAAAAGATAGATAAGAGTTAGTAAACACAGAGTAGTCACTAAAACTTGTTTGGTTGTTAAATTCCGGAGTGCCATATATATGTACATATTATAGTATAAGCAGTGACTTACATTTCCCTTCTTCGTTTCTGCAGAGAACTTTTGTGTCATCTGTGTTTTGTATAACCTCTAGAGATTCACCAGGTTTCACCTGTAGATCTCTGGTTCCCCACTTTTTAGAAGTTATGGAAGTTGTAACTGTAGTTGAATATAGGACTCTAATTTCACCATCATACTAAAAAAAAAAAAGAACAATATTTAAATTATTGGTTTAAGTGTATTATTGAAACAACTTATTTATGGATGGATTTATTAAAAAGGTATTTGCTAAAGAGATAATTCAGTGTTTTCGAAATATAATGTAGGAATATTAAAGAAAATGTTGAGTGACAAACATTATTCATAATCTCACCAACCTAATATAATAATTATTTTTAGTACATTATTATTAAGGTTCAAAGGACAGCTAAATTTAGGTGATTATCACAGTTTGAATACTGTGCATATTATAGCTTGCTTAATCTTTTATAAAAATAAATTTAAATCTAAAGTAAATTTTGTTCAAAATAAAAGTTATAATGGCTAACTGTAATATTGATAATTACACTTTAAAGTGTGCATTTTGGTACTTAAAAATCATTGGATTTTTCAATAGTGCTTTGTACTTTGTGTGATATTTAGGTATGACATACTTTAAATTTTTTCCTGAAGTCTTTTTCTTCTTTTTCCTGCTTTTTTAGCTTCTTAAGGTCCTTTTCTTCTGTCTTAGCTTTTCCAATGTTAGTTCCTTGACTAGGACGGCAGAACACCCATAAAACAACACTTTGTTTAGGAAATTAAAAAGAATAGTCCATAACAGAGACAATTCATAACATTATATTTTTAACTTTTTGTTTCAGTTAATTCTTTTTGTTAGAAATCCAGTAACAGTCATTGTAATAAATGATGACATTCCATAATGTAGGAGGGTTTCCTCAAGCAAATATAGATTATGAGAATTAAAATGGAAGTGAGAGATTAGATTCCTTCTTATACTGAACGATATAAAGTCACTGAGTCATGGTTTAAACTTGGTTGCATGTCAGCAGTTTCATATGACTTAATCTATTCTTAAACCTCCCCAAATTATCAACCCTTTCTAGATAATTATGCAGCTTGGCCAATGTCATAAGAAACGCTTTTTAAAAAAGAAGACTTCAAAAAAGAGTCAATTTTTATGGTTTATAACATTTATAAGTTATTTTGTTCACATCGACTTAAAATGCAGCCAGAGTTTTGGTTAATAAAAAAATCTTAGGTAAAAGTTAAGATTTTAGATATTATAAGAAGGAACTTTTTTAAAAAGATGGCTATTACTGATCTTTATCTTCATCACTTTATCAATTGTGTGTGTGTGTGTGTGTGTGTTTGTGTGTGTGTGTGTGTGAAAGAGAGAGAGAGACAGAGAGGAGGAGAGGGAGAAAGTAAGAAAGATAAGCACATCCTAAGTGTTTAGATCAGTTAATGGACTTACTTTTTTTTTTTAAAACTGCTAGGATCCAGGCACAGAAATCTACTATATTTTGTAGATACCAATTACTCTAATGTAAGTGAATAAGCCTAAAACAGTGATTTTTCTAGCCTGTCCACACACAAGATCACCTGGGAAGCTTTTAAAGCATACTACTGCCCTTGCCCAATTCCTGGACATTCTAATTTAAATTAATTTTAAAGTTTAATTTAGTCTGAGTGGGGTCCAGGTAGTGATGGACACATTTTAAGAGCTTCCCGCATGATATTAATTTGTAACCAAGGTTGAGAACCATTCACTAGGGTTAAATTATGGATGGCAGGGAAGAGCTATAGATATCTTTAGTGAGCATTTTAAAAATTAGAATATAATAATTTTTATTTAGATGATCTAAGATAACGTTTTGCTTGTAACCAATTTATTTTAAATGTTTAATTCTCAATTTTGGAATCTTAGCTTTTAGTTCATTCATTGTGGAGAAAATTAGCACAATATCTATCTCAGGTTCTGCGTCTGCCCTCAGTACTGCCTGCCTATGGTAGTCTGGGCATTTGTGGAATTATTGCCCCAGATTAACTCTCTGGGGCAATCAGAATATACATGAAAGTTAGAAATGCCCTAAAGCTATCTTTAAAAAAATTATTGAAATTTATTTAAAAATAGAATACGACATTAGAGAACACAAACTTGCTTTAAACTCTGAAAATAAGCAACATGGGGAAGAAAGTTGTCCATATCACATAAAGCTTAGTTAGCTGGGGTTTATTTTGTTTGAAGAATAAGGCCAGGGTGTGACTCTTGGTTCCTAGAGAGCGATTTTATGGAATGTGATGTACAGTAGTGTAAAGCAAAAAAAAAAAAAAAAAAAAAAAAAAAAAAACCATACATTAACAACTGTCAAGGATTGAAACACCACTGGTGAGAAATAGTAAAACCCGAACATATTACTGAAGATTCCATTTTTGTTTCATGGAGAATTAAAAAAAGGGCAACGACTCTCTTTTCATCTTTCTTATTTGTTTTGCCTGTGGAACTTGATCTTTATATATGAATGATGGCATATTTTCCCTTCAGAGTATTTGATCTTGATACTCTGTCTAGTTCAATAAAATTAGTTTAACCATTTTGGTAAAAAATAAATACTTAGGGTTTACTCATGCATTTTTACCAGTACAGCTCAGAAGACACAACTTACTGTATTCCATTTATGTTACTTTCATCCTTTAATCAAATACAAGATCTTTTGAGTCATCTTTCTTTTCTCTTGAAAAAGCTAGATAGGTGTTCTTGCTTTTATATTCAGTATGTATCAAATCATTTCATGTATTTATTGGATTATGAGAAAGCATCCTACCATGTTATTTTCTATTTCAAAAAAAATTCCAAAAGGCACTCCTTTTGTATTATTTGATCTGAACTGATTTTATACAATTTTAGCCTAAAATTAATTTTTTAAGATTTGAATGTAACCTACCTAAAAGTCCTTTTAAAAAATAAATCTTTTTTTCTTTCTTTCATGAAGGAAAGTATCTTGTAGAAGACAGAGGTGGCTTGAACAAGATGGGTGAGTGCTGAGATGTAAAATAAGAAGTATATTCAAGAAAAAAAAGGTTTGGGGAAAACAGTACAAATAAAGAGAGGAGAAGAATCAGTGAGACTGGTTGTGACCAAGATCTTAAACATATTTCCCCAGTGAATGAATGAGTAAATAAACCAGACATCAGTGAGTCTCAGGCCCAAGGTTAATCAGGAAACAAGAAGCAGAACCAGGAGGATGGAAGAGAATGAGGGGAGGAAGGGGTGGAGGTGGGGGCAAAGGATTTGGGCTATCTACTCACAAACCTCGCAGGGAGGGTAGAGCTGAGATCAGAAGGAAACATAGCTTTAGAGAGGAGGCCAGAGCCAACAGGATCGCACACAGTAGACACACATCCCACTGGGTTTTTATTTCAGTTGAATTTTCTTGAGTATTCTCATTTTCATTACTTCATTGTAATGAAAGCATTTTAATTACCTCATCTCTGCTGATGAAACAGGGAAATCAGAGGTATCCACATCATCATAAACTTCATCTCCCATGTCTAACGAAAGACAGAATATCAAAGGTTGAAGCACTGTTAGTTTAGATTTTGATATGAGCATTCAGTGATGTTTTTAATATAAAGATTGCTTCAAGGACAATAAAAGAAGTTTTCCTAGTGTCTCGGTACATTTCTCCTGGAAGCATTGTCTGCTTCTGAAAGGGGACAGGTTATTATTTGCCAGGATGCATGTGTTAAATTATTCTCAAAAAACCAGTCACCATAATGATAATCATCGTTATCTGGAAAAAAACTCATGGAACAGTGACTATGATTATCTGAAGATCTACAAGCGCAGTGAATGTCAGGAGTGGCAAATTGCTGATAAACAAATCAACATTACTGGCCACTGGCAGGATGAAGTGGAGACAGAAATTGAGATTCTTATGGGATTTAGGGTGTTGTGATAATATATATCATACTATTTAAATGTCCCTCTCTTTCCTTCCTCCTTTCCTTTGCCTCACTGATCTGTTTCCCATTACCTTTTACCTTACAGTAATATTAGGAGTGGCACCACCTTTAAATGGAAAGATTATTTCTTTTAATTAAATTCTTCTGTTACCAATAGGTATTGAGAAACAGTATTGGCAGAAAAGTTGTCACGATCTTAACTGGTTCAATGGCTTTTCCAATCATTAGAGCTTTTTCTCCCTTCTAGACTTCTTATTAATAAAGTCAGGAAGAATGCTTCCTCTCTGCACATATTAATGACTCTACAGCCAATGAAGCTGAAGAGATTGAGTTGAAGAAATTGCAAATATTTTAAGGAGTTATTACCATAAAAAGTTTAAATACTCTCTGGTAGTGGCAAGGAATTGATTTCCTTTATAAAATCCCCCCTTCATATCCTCCACCCTCGTGTGTATTCAGGTTAACTAATTTCACACGATGAAACTTGCTCAGCTGCGTGAAAAATAAATACTTTAAGAAATATCATCTAGAAGGGTCAAAGTTACTACTCCGTGCACATGCACTTGAAACATATTTAAGAACAACAAGCAATTCTAAGAAAACCTTATTTTTTACAGAATTGGTTACTTTTGTTCCATTTTATACCCACTTTTTGAGGAGTTAGTTTTTTTGAATACTTTAAAAATATTATAGATTAGAATACAACCTTATTATCAGGCACTGATCAGTTTGAGTTTGTCCCTTACATATTTTCAAATTGATAACTGAAAAGAAAGTTCTAATGTCAGATAAAGGGTCTATAGAAGAATAGATTACCTCTGTGTTTGTTTGCTCTTTTAATATACTTATAAGTTAAAATAAATAAACTTGAAAGCCCCTGAATATTTTTAAGACAACATTTTATTTCATTCAAAGTAAATTTTAAAAACATCTAAAGATATGTCTCAGCAGGGATGAAAAAATAGTAACTGATTGAAATTTTATAAAGAAACTGTTATATTTAACATTTTCCAAATACAATATAAACTATCCATTTAAATATTCAAAGAAATTAGATTTAGAAGAGGCTTACTGGCACGTAATCTGGCATGTTTTTAGATATCCTTACGCAGAAGTCTCATATATCAAGCTTGGACTGAATTGGGGCTGGGGGACATAGGGAAAATTGGTGCTCATCCCTTCCCACTTATCCCTAACCCAATAGTGGCTCCTGGAAGAATAGTTTAAAAACTATCAGTCTTTTTAATTTTTCTCATCTTGCTATTTTATCATTGAGCACCTGTGACCACCCAAGGTAAAGTTACTTGCTCAAGGTTACACAATTTATTATTTTCAGAGTCAGGACTTTAATGCAGATACTATATCCAGTGCTTTCCCACTACCACACTGCAAGAAATGAAGATATAGAACATACAATTAGTTTTTATTACTTACCCAATTGTTTAGGAGGAGCAGGGAAACTACAAAGAAAGTGAGAACACAATTATGATCAGACTAACATGAACACAGAAATTGATTACGTTATATAGGAGAGTATAAAGAGGCAACAGCCTGGAGGCATATTGGGTTACTTCATCTGTTGACCATTATTTCTTTCTCATCCTCCATTTCTCCACTAAGTCCATTTCTGTTTATCAATTTGGAACTTAGCAAGACATTTTTTGAACCCCAAATGTTTGCCAAAATGTCCAGAGTCAAGATACTCAATTGGTTTATTTTGCCCACAGCCACTGGATCAAAATTTCCAGATTTGTTATACGAGGTTTGGGCATAGTATCAAGCCAGAGTAAACGAAAGGGACTCAGTATTTTGGAGTCATCGTGGCATACATATTCTGCCTCCAAACTGCTTATTTGAATTAAAGAGCGGAAATACAGACTCAAAATTAAGAGAGGTCATAGGAATATGACCATGTTTCCCAATATGTGCATATATTTCCCAAAACAGGAAAATGGTG
This sequence comes from Hylobates moloch, assembly GCF_009828535.3. Classification (NCBI taxonomy): domain Eukaryota; kingdom Metazoa; phylum Chordata; class Mammalia; order Primates; family Hylobatidae; genus Hylobates; species Hylobates moloch. Next base: position 35,469,206 of record NW_026652292.1, read on the forward strand.
AATAAGAGGAATATTTACTTAAACCAGAGAGTGAGAGCTTATTAATTAAAGTGATCTGAAATCAGGATTAAGTGGCATTTAGCTGCAACAGAAGAAGACCCATGCATCTATTTTCTGAAATATGACTTCTAAATACACTCCACACACACACACACACACACACACACACACACACACACACACACACGTGGTGAATTCATGAGGTAAATATAAAACAGAAAGATTTTCTTGTACCAGGGAATACGATTAAGATCTTTCAAATTCATATGTATGGAATTTATACTAAAGGATTATTTTTGGAATGGAAAGAGAAAAGTTATGCCTTAGATTTTATTTGGACAAACTTAAGATATTTAGAATGCTTTTAGTATGGGGAAAACTATTAATATATCATTATAGTGTAACAGAGTTAAAAGTCTTTAATTATTGTATTTAGAGAAAAAATTCAAAATTATGTTCTTTATTTCAAACTATTAAAAAGAATGTATATTTTGAAGAGTATTCAATATAAAATACTATGTAGTAAAATGTGGCATTGGAATTGTGAGTTTTCAGATGTAATGCTATATTTTAAAAGGTCCTAGTAAATGGGTGTGTTAGTGTTTGTGTATGACTGTGTGCATGAGCGTGAGAGGGTATGTGTGCAATTATGTGTACATGTGTGTTTTTGTGCATTTTTGTGAAGCAAGTAAAATATATCTTTGAACTGTATGATGATTTCTGAGTACTTGGTCTTCTTTTATGTAATGCAGGAGCTTAAAGGTGACACCATAAACGGGGCTAAGATGATTAACGGAAAATTGCATTAAGATGATTTAAGTCTATCAGAATTTGGTTATTGGTTATAGAATATTAGTAGCATTTTATTCAATACATATTAGTGTAGTTATTGTACACTGGATTTGGTTGGTTGACTCTTACGATGAACCTTCATTATTGTCTGAGTCAGAGACTTTAGGTTTCTCTCGTATACTTTTCTTTTTGTCATCTTTTCCCTTTAACATCTTCAAAATCCCCCAGGACCACGTATTACTCTTCTCTTGAACCTGTAGTGTGGAGCTTTGGAGCATGCAGGCATTGATCAGAATGTAATAATCAGCAGCAAGTGAAGACATTGTGTGGACATTCAGATTCTTTATAATTATACTACATTAATGATTCAGGCAGTAAACAACTCATTTTATTGGACAAAATAGTATTATTAAGTTTATAGATCATGGTGATTGAATACTGCTCCTATGAACTTCATCATTTTTTTCTATCAAGTGAGAAATCTCCCACTTCTTAAAATGTGAAGCAAGTCCATAAGGATTAAGTTTTAAACAACTGGATGCAGTGGCTCACACCTATGATCCTGGCACTTTGAGAAGCCAGAGTGGGAGGATTGCTTAAGCTCAGGAGTTTGAGACAAGGCTGGGCAACATAGCGAAACCTCATCTCTACTAAAAATAAAAAACATTAGCTGGATGTAGTGGTGCACACCTGTGGTCCCAGCTGCTCAGAGGCTGAGAGAGGAGGATTGCTTGAGTCTGGGAGTTTGAGGCTGCAGTGAGCTACGATCCTACCACTGCATTCTAGCCTGGGCAACAGAGTGAGACCTGGTCTCAAAAAAAAAAAAAAAAAAAAGCTTGAGTATCAATTTTGCTTTATTTATGATTAAAATGAAGTGATTAAGAAATCTTAGGCCAGGCACAGTGGCTCACTCCTGTAATCCCAGCACTTTAGGAGGCTAGAGCAGGCAGATCACCCGAGATCAGAAGTTCGAGACCACCCTGACCAACATGGAGAAAACCTGTCTCTACCACAAATACTAAATAACTCAGGCGTGATGGCACATGCCTGTAATCCCAGCTACTTGGGAGGCTGAGGTGGGAAAATTGTTTGAACCCGGGAGGCGGAGGTTGCGGTGAGCTGAGATCGTGCCATTGCACTCTAGCCTGGGCAACAAGAGCAAATCTCAGGTCTCAAAAAAAAAAAAAAGAAATCTTAAACTTTTAAACATGCAATTTAAAATGGAAAAAAAAATTATTTTCTTATTGACCTAAAATATTTTTATTTTTATAAATTGTTATAATTATTATAAATGAACACATATTTATTATTAAGCTAAAGGATTAAGTAAGTATTCAATACTGGTTCTGCCATAGGTAGCATAGGTCTCAATTTATTTGAGTTGCCTATATTATAATCATGTTATTACACAAGGGATAGCCATGCAACTGATAAACTCTTCAGGGATTGTGGTAAAAGTAAATTATTGATCAATAAATACTTTATTAGAAAAGACTTAAAAAATATCCACAACATCTGTCATTTATCTTTTTTTTCATTTCACTTGTTTTGCTGTAGTTATTGAGGTTCTTCCAAACAATCAAACACTTCGTTTGAAGTGTGGTGAAATTACACTTCCTGGTTTACAATTGCTGTTAATTAAACATTCAAATCATTTGGGGTAATCTAAGAAAGAACACTATTTTCCGCTTTTTATTTTAACTGGAAATCAAAACTAAATTTCAATGTATATATAATAGTTTGCAAAAAGCAGTTCACTGATTATTCTTACCCATCATCACCATCTTCCTCTTCAATCCCATCATAAATGTCATCATCTGGTGGTGGAGGGAATATCCCTTCATTTGGATTGGAGGAAAATCTTCTGTTAATTTTATAATTTGGTCACGTAATGCTCACTCAGATTTTAACTATAAATCTTCCTTACTTAACTGCAGAGAGCATTTCACTTTCATATAAACCATTTAAATAAAAAAACTTTGTTGATCATTTTATAAAGAATTCTTAGGGGTGAAATTACAATAACAAAATGAGGGCTAAGAGGCACTGTGGACTTGAGTTGAAAGGAATGGGGGTGCAAAAACAGGAGAAAAAGTAAACTTAAATAAGGGATGGAGTTAAATATTTATTGTGGAAAAAGAAGTGAGGAGGTGATACAAATCTAGCTAACTAGTTAATGGTGAGGAGACATTTAGGAAAAGATACTGATCAAGACACAAGTGAAGAAAAGCAATGGGATGAAAGGTGAGTTTGTAAATATTGATGGTAGTTGAAACAGAAAGAAATGAAAAATGACTTTTAAAACACATATTTTTGAAAGTTAAACTGTTTCTGGTTTCATTTGTTATTCTATGCTCTTCAGGAGACTTGCTATTTGACAGATATTTACTTAACAATTGTTTATTGAGTAGATTTTATGTGCAGGAATATGTAAAATGACCTTGAAATTTGGCACTGCAAGGTGTTAGATCAAATCCCTTACTTTGTTGCTGGGAAATATAGGGGCCATTGAGCTATAGTCAAGGTGACTAGATAGGTTATCATCTGAACAAAAACACTTCTGAAAGTGAAGGAGAATGCTGTTATTAATTGTGCTCTGATGACTGGCATAAATCAAGACTGTCCTGAACACATTGGAGTGAAGTCGCCATATGATCTGTAACAAACTTAAAAGAAAGAAGTGGCTTACTCAGAGTCACTTGGTGGCCAGCTCTAGAATCCAGTTTATTGACTCTCAAGCTAGTATTCTTTCCATCATACTAAGATCTCTCTCATTATTTGTAAACTAAAGCATTTTTTTCATTAATGTACACAAACATGATGAAGACTTATGAAGAAATTATTGATAAAAGTGCATGGTTTCCCATGCTCACGTATTAGAATAATTAATATTGTTAAAAGGACCATATTACCCAAAACAATTACAAATTTAATGTAATCCCTATCAAAATACCGAAGTCATCTTTCACAGAATAGGAAAAACAATCCTTAAATTTGTATGAAATAAAAAAGAGCATTAATAGCCAAAGCAATCCTGAGCAAAAAAAAAATAAAGCTGGAAGTATCACACTCCCTGACTTCAAATTATATTACAAGGCTGTTGTAACCAAAACAGCATACCGTTGGTATAAAAACAGAAACAAAAACCAATGAAACAGAAAAAGAGAGCCCAGAAATAAAGCCACATATTTATAGCCAACTGATTTTAGAAAAAGGCACCAAAAACATACACTGGGGAAAAAACACGCTCATCAGTAAGTGGTGCTGGGAAAACTGAATGTCCATATGTAAAAAGAATAAAACTAGACCCCATCACTCACCATATACAAAAATCAACTCAAGATAGATTAAGGATTTAAACATAAGACCTAAAAGTATAAAACAACTGTAAGAAAACATACAGAAAACACTCCAAGACATTGGTCTAGGTAGAGATTTCATGACTAACACCCCAAAAACATAGGCAACAAAAACAAAAATAGACAAATGGGATTATATTAAACTAAAAGCTTCTGTATGGCAAAGCAAACAATCAACGGAGTGAAGAGATGGCTTGTTGAATGGGAGAAAATATTTGCAAACTATTCATCTCAAAAGGGATGAGTATTCAGAATATACAAAAACGCAATCAACTCGACAGCAAAATTCCCAAACAATCCCATATAAAGGTGGGCAAAGGATCTAAAAAGACATTTCTCATAAGAAGACATACAAATGGCCGACAGGTATATGAAAAAATGCTCAACATCACTAATCATCTTACCCCAGTTAGAATGGCTGTTATCAAAAAGAAAAATAATAACAGATGCTGGCAAGGATGTGGAAAAAAAGAAACTCATACTGTCGGTGGGAATATATATTCGTACAGTCATTATGGAGATTTTTCATAAAAACTGAAAATAGAACTATCATGCAATCTGGCAATCTCACTACTGGATATTTTTCTGAAGGAAAGGGAATCAGTATATCAAATGGATATCTGCACCCCCAAGGGTATTGCTGCACTATTCACAGTAGCAAAGATATAGAATCAACCTAATTATCAATGGATGAATGGATAAAGAAAATTTGGTCTATACACAATGAAATACTATTTGGTCACAAAAAAAGGAATGAAATCATGTCATTTGCAGCAACATGGATGAAACTGGAGGTCATATTAAGTGGAATAAGCCAGATATAGAAAGGCGAATACTTCATGGACTCACACATATGTGGGAGCTAAAACGTTTAGTTCATGTAGGTAGAGAGTAGAGTGATTGTTACCAGAGGCTGAAAGGGATGTAAGAATGTGTTTGGGGGGACATGAAGAAAGATTGGTGAATGGGTACAAGCATACAGTTAGATAGAGGGAATAAGTTCTAATGCTTAATAGTAGAGTAGGGTGACTATAATTAACAATAATACATTGTACATTTCAATATAACCAGAAGTGAGAACTCGAAATGTTCTCAACACATAAAAATGTTAAATGCTCATGATGATGGATAGCCTAAATACACTGACTTGAACAATACACGTTCTATGCATGTAACAAAATAACACATGTGCTCCGTAAATACACGCCAATATATGTATCAATTGTAAAATATCATTTTAAGAAGCGTGTGGCTTACCTCCACTTCCACTCTGACTGTGGCTAGAAAAAAAACCCAGAAATATTAAGTTAATCTATGAATTACTTAGCTATGAGGAAGAGAAGCACATATCCTGATCAGTTATTCAAAAGAGAAATAACATGCCAATTGAAAGTTCTTAGAATGTTATATGTAAAGAGGAAAAAATGTTCCTTATCATCATAGATGGGTAATGACAAGGCAACAAAACAAAACAAACAAAAACAACAAGAATTAAGTTAATTACAGCACTATATATGATATAGAAAATGATGATATTGTTTGCTTTTGACATTTTTCTATGAGGTTGTTTTCAGATGATACATTATGACATCATTCCATAGGTGGACCATTAAAACAAGCCCCAAGGATATTATTATTCCATGAGTCACATAGAACAATTATCGTTGCATTAAATTAAATTATCTTTCAATATCTTTTGACCACAGCATTTTACTCCTAGTCTAATAGCAGTCATTTTTCTTTAAAGGGAGAACTTTAAAAAACTTGAAATCTCATTCAGGGGGCTTTTATCTGGTATGACTGCTGAATCTGTAAATCCAGATTGCCTGTGTTTCTTACTTACTTTCACATCATTCTATATTTTCTCTATTTTAGCATTTATGTTATAATTGCCTGGTTTCTTGCCTGTATCTCCCACTAAAATGTGATTTCTGTGAGATCAAAGGAAATGTAGACTGTGAGAACGGAAAAAATCCCAGAAATCATCTCTTCAATTCCCTCATTATACAGAAAAGAAACCAGGCTCTGAGAAATTAAGTGACTTGACCACGCCCACTTTTACACCTAGCTGTACTCACTATACCCCCAGTTTTCTGCCAGCAACAGATATCAGTTTAATGTTAGCGTCTTAGAGGACAATTATATAGTACTCATATCTGATTTCCTAACGTTAATAGTGGGTGAAAGAAATTGATCTGATGCAGATCTCCTGTTAAATTTGAAATAAAAACATAAAGTTGCTGTCAGGAACTTTGTAGGAAAACATGCTATAAATGTCTTCCTATATAAATAAGGAACTGCTTTTTGAGGAAGTTGCAGTACACTGTCTGCTTGCTTATGTACCATTTTGACATTTATTTTTCCTGACTCTTCCCTCTGAGCATGATGCATGAAGGAGGCAGTTGGAATTATGTGAAGAGCTGCATTCTGCTTGGCTGCCACTCTTGGCAGATACTTTTCATCTTGGATTTTTATACCAATTTCCAAAGAACAGGGTTGTTGGAATAAGGAGCAAAGCTCCTGTTTTATTTCATGTCTAGAGCAATTATTCAACTTCCTAAAATGGCCTGTTTAGAAGGTAAAATATTTGATGAAGTGAAGAAGAGGTAGAGAGAGCAGGGTGTGACGGGAGAGGAGAGGGAGAGAGAGAGATACATGGAATGAAGAAGGTTTACTATGAAATGGTAGAGGGGTATTTGCATTTGCAATTCCCTTTTCTTCAGTGTTTCATATTCACTGTAGATACTGCTTTAGTGGAGAAGGAAAAGAGAAGGACAGCTGTCAGGGGCTGTGCTTTGAAGCCTCAAAACTGCTCCCGGAGTTCGAAGCACTCACAGCCATTGCTCTTCACTCTAGGGAATCAGGAAAGAGCCGGCAGAGTGCCTGGCCAGGAGTCATGAGCAGGAGGGAGAAGATGGTGCCTTCTCTTCTTCTTCTTGCCAGGGCAAGCTGCCGGCTACACTCAGCATCTTCCCTTTTTCTAAGAACAAAGCATGTTCTGTTATGAGATCTCTGCCCGCAGCAGCTGCAGTTTCAAAAATAAAACATGTACAGAAATGGCTTCTTCTTTAATTTTCTTAGTAAGGGTGCATAAGAGAGGGCTAGATGCTAGTAAATATTGTGGGGCTATACTTGTTTAAGATACTGAGCATTAAAACCCTACAACTCTTCCGACTTCCTGCTTTTACTAAACGTAAGATTCTTTTTTTGTTACATGTTTACTAAAGTAGAGCAGGTTTTTAGAGTCACGGTATGTATGGATTCAATAAAATGGAAAAAGGTGATAATGCTAGTTTTGGGAAATATTCACCCAATATGGTTAACAAAGTTTCATTTTAAGAACATCATTGTTTTTTCTGGATTTGTTATTTTTTGCTTGAGTATGCACATCAGTGTAAATATGCGCAAATAATGTAACTGGAATTCTTTCACCAAAAATTAAGGAAGTGTGTTTTTTGAAAAACAAAAGGCACACACAAAGTATATACATTGGTAATATACTTGACATAGTTATGAAAATTCTGGAAGTTATAGAATATGATGATTTGGAACTTCATCTGGCCTCAAAACTGGCATTTACTGACTCACACTAGGTAGATGTTTGACTAAAGTCAGTTAATGATCTCCAAACTCTAGTGCATGCATTGTATGTTTTGGTATATGTTGCATAATTTATGTTTAGAACATGGTAAGAAGGCATAGCCGGCTATAATTCATTTTAGAAAGACAAAACTGCTAGAAAGCAGCATAACAAGCTTAACTGATACGATGATATAAAAGATCATAAGAGGAAAATTTAATTCTTCATGTGCTTTATAAGTGTATTACTAATTTGATGTTTAAAAATGGCTGACAATGAAGATTGTTTCCTTTGTAATTTGAGTTATGAAGAATGCAGACACAGTTTTACCCAGGTGAAGAGCTAGCACAGATTATGTTTTTTGGGATCACAATGGAGGTTTCCTAGTTTTACAAGGTAGTCATCAAAAAAATAAAAGTTCTGAACTGGACTAGAGATTTTCCTCCTTTCAACTTGAGGGGATTATGGCTTTAAACTGAAAAGGGAGGTATTGGAGGAAAGAAGAAATGAAAGGAGAAAGGGAATGGAAAAGTACAAAAGAGACAAAAAGAATGACAAAAAATCAGAGCTGGAACAAAGAGAAGAAGAGGAGAGATGGAGAGAGAAAGGAAGCAGAAGACTGAGAAAAGAAAGAAGAGAAGGAGAGGTACAAGGAGGGGATGGCCAATCTCCTCTCATTGGTCCTCCAGAAAAGATGTTATATTCTGTTCCTCTATAGCAAGAAGGTGTTCCCATATTTCTTGAAGTGAAGGTCATTTTAATCTAGTGGAATGGGCCATGGAAAGTTGGACCCTTAATTGATACCTAGGGATCATAAAAAAACGGAGTTTTTACTTTTAAGGAGCAAACTGGGGTTGCCATAAAAATCATTTTTCGTCATATTTTCAAAAAATAACAACAAATATATTTAGAATCAGAGATTTATGAGAAAAAATGGGCTAAATTTTATATTTTATGCTTCATATTTTACCAAATCATATTTCTATTAGGCATATCCCTAAGATCAAGTCATAATGAACATTATAAAAGTGTTTTAGAATGACAACACATCTTACAAGATCTGGCAAACGGTCCACTATATTTCAAGTAGTATTTGATGGATATAATCAAAAGAAAGACTATGGAGTTTCAAATGACCTTTCACCCATGTTGGGGTTATTGTAAGTGATCATTTAGTTTAGTGATAGAGAGCAGTAGGAGTTATGGAGGGTAAAATTCTAGGATCTTAATATACAAAATTTCTGACAAGCAGACAGTTTGATCTGTTCTACAATAAGTACTTGCACAAACCTGCTAATATCATCCTGCTCTGCAACATCATCATATACTTCTTGGTCATCTTCAATAGGTCTTGAAGGGGCACCAAGAGAGTCTTTTTTCAGTTTCAAAGAATCATAGTCAATCTCTACAGCAGTTGTTTTAATATAGCCATCTACCAAAAAGGGAAAGATTTATGTTCAGGCAACTGTAGTTTAAATATTTTAAAGTTGTGAATAAAATATCAATTGCACATTTGCTCTTTAAACTTTCCCCTGATTTATTTTCTTGTAGCTCTGATTTGAAGACCTCCCAAGTAGACCCACATTTTACTGTACTCTGTCAAAGTCTAATCCTGTTGTAGTTTAATGTAATAAACCTTCTATTTTAAATATTCTAAAGTGATTCACATGAAGCATTTTTTCTTTTTAACATCAATGAAAAACCTAATGCTGTTTATTCCTCCTGGAATAATATAAAACTTTATGTTGTTTCCCACAATATAGATAACAGATGAGGTGAAGACGGAACTATACCTGCCATTTAACATTTTCCTCCCTTTGTCCACTCTGTAGATACTCCTAACTTGATGCCTATGACGAGTTCTGGAGGAATATGCACATTGAATATTGCCTCGCAAAGAAAATACTTTGAAGCCATGGAGAAATTTGCACTCACATGAACCCCTTGCTGTTCTGCCCAACCATTTTCCTTCTGGGTTGTCTGTGATGCGGATGATTTCAATTTGCTCTCCTTGCTTGAAGCTCAGTTCATTCTTTCCTCCTTTGACATCACAACAAGCTTTTGCAAGATGGATGACTTGAATAGGGCCTGTTAGCTGCAAAGAGAAAAAAATAATCACAAAAGATTTCCCTATAATTTAGAAAATCTTTAAGGAATGCAATTTTGAAAGATAGTAAGTCTACACCTTGCTAAGCTACCTATAACCAACATTTACAGGGTTTAACTAGAAATTGAGGGTGAATGTTTTTCTTATAGGAGGGGTTAGGGAAAAAATCACGGAGGCCAAGCAGGACCAGCTAAGACAGGTGAACATGTGCATGGGGTCAGGAGAGTGAGGCAGGGATCTGTTGACTCGGAATTCTGCAAGAGGCCTGCAAAGCAGCCCCCAGTAACTGAATAGCGCTTATGTACAACAATCCGTGCTGTGTGCTATATGTCTTTATGCAATATGCCAGGATTCCATTTGGAAGATGGAGTTTTTTCCCCTTTGCATTGTTTGTAAAATTGGAGCAGACATTACCAGCTATAAACAAGACAAAATTTCAGAAATAAGCTTGTAAATCAAAAAATAGCAAGCAAATGTTACACGAGATTTTTCAAATTAGTATTCTGAACAGTATGGTGGCTTATTGATAGAAGGGTAATGATCTTGGTTAGACTATGAATCCTAAACTCTTAATTTTCTAATCCTAAATTGATGTCTTTTCAACAGAATTTCTTGAATCTTTTGATATGCAAATATGCATGACGACTTTTGAAGAAGCTCTACCTTTAATTTATTGAATTTATGATGGCATTAATTATAAACATATATCATTGTCATGTACCACTAAGAAAGAAAAGAATGTAAGTTAAATTATGATATGCCATGATGCTGATGAGGCTCAGTTCTCCTATTTATTTAATTTTTTTTTTTACCTATTATCTATTATCATCTTGTGAAAGGAATATGGCTGGTGAAGTCCTAGTCTTGACAGACTTCTGAGTTCATATTTAATGGTATGATTTCCATATCCTATCTTTTCTTACTAAAAATATTATTTGAATGAATGAGATAATGTAAAGCTGATTTCTCCAAAAGAAACATGGAAAAACTTCACATAATTCCTTTAAATCTACAATCTCTTCATGGAAAGTATACTATATAGATTTTTTTTTTTTTTTTGAGACGGAGTCTCACTCTGTCACCCAGGCTGGAGTGCCGAGGCCCAATCTCAGCTCACTTCAAGCTCCGCCTCCCGGGTTCACGCCATTCTCCTGCCTCAGCCTCCCGAGTAGCTGGGACTACAGGTGCCCGCCACCACACCTGGCCAATTTTTTGTATTTTTAGTAGATACTGAGTTTCACCATGTTAGCCAGTATGGTCTCAATCTCCTGACCTCGTGATCCACCCGCCTCGGCCTCCCAAAGTGCTGGGATTACAGGCGTGAGCCACTGCGCCTGGCCTACGATATAGATTTTCATAAATTAATTGAAATTAATTTTTCACTTGAAAAATATAAAGATTGGTAGTCATGCATTCTGTGAAAGTAAAATGTTCTAATATTAATACTGTAATCATAATTTTACTTACATATAGCAAGCTTTTTCAAAATCAAATGAGAATCTTATGATACAGTGTGTGCTCTGCATTATTTTAGTTCCATAACAAACTTTCTGGAGTAGTATCATTTATCCTCACTTAAAAGATTAAGAATCGGCAGCTCAGAGAAGTTAAGTGAGAAGCCCAAGATCACATAACTTGTATGTGCAACTGGAATTTGAATCAGTTTTGTCTAACTGACTTGATGCTATACATTTTCCTTCCACCATGCATTGAACCTTTGCTTTAATACAATAAATATACTGGAAAGTTATATATAAATCATTTTTAAAAAAATTTGAACCACATATTAAACGCTCCAGAGGAATAAATATTTAAAGAAACCATACAGTGAATTCTTTTTGAAAGAATGATTTTGTAATTCAGATAATCACCCTAAATATGTCTGACATGCCAGACCCATGCCAGATGAGCCATGTCATCAAAGATGGTGTAGCCAGGAGAAAATAGCCCCTGGGTGTAGCGTTTACTGGTGGTAGTAATGGTAGAAGACACACAATTACCAGAGATCAGAGAATACAGAGGTCAGAATCCAGATAGACAAAGAGGGATGAGAAACAGCAGGTATCAGAAGTCAGCATGTACACAGACTTAAAATAAGGGCAATAATGTAACTCATGTCTAGATACTAGCAATTAGAGTAGCTCATGGAAATCTTATTCTGAGACAGGTCTGGTTCACCCTGGAGGCACTTGTGTCCAATGCCCCACTGTAATACATACCACAGGGATATGTATGTGTGTGATGCTAATTCATAGTATAAGTAGGCTAATATGAAACGCATTATGGGGAGAGCCAAGATCGGTTTGAAAAAGTAAATATTCATTCACTCAATCAACATAAAATTTCCTGGGTGCCCACTAATTACGAACCAACATATTTATTTAAATTTTATTATATTAGTTCAGGGGTAAGATGGTGTATTGGACAAAAAAGTACTGTTATGAAGATAATTACTCTTTAGAAAACAATGAGTAAGTAATTCTTCAACTATGTAAGTTTTCAAGAATGGTACCCCTTTTGTGTGAAAGGTGTAAAAAGATGTTATTCTTTCACTCATTAGCAAACAAGCCCTTACTTTAAATTTCTTCTTTATTTCTTGTTCTTTCTTTTCTTTCTCTTTCTGTTCCTTTTTCTCCAGCTCTAACCTCTTCTTTTCCTCCTTTTCCCTTTTCTTCTCTCTTTCTTTGGATGCTTCTCTGTGAATAAAAATTGTTAGGCTGTTTTCACATCTGCAGGTGTTGATGCGTCGGAACTCCCTACCTAGAAGTTTCTACTCACAACAGAAAAGGTGGTATCTGAAGTACGGATGAAGGTAAAAAGCCAAAGGTTGTCAAAATCCGGAATGTGTGAGATTATGTTTAAAACCAGTAGGAGGCACACAGCTGAGGATACCTTCCAAAGGCTCGGCTTTCCCTAACAACTTGTGCCAGCAAGTGGAAGCCACCGTTTATAAAGGCCCCATTCTTGCTGTATGTTCGCATAAATAGAATCCATCTCTTTTTCTCTCTTTCATATGCACACGTGCCTGTGCATTCACAGGTACACATACAAACCTTGGCTCTGAATCTTGAGTCAGAATTGGTTGAATAAACACTGGGTAGAGAAAATTAAGGTATCTGAGATCAAACATATGATAAACTAAGATAATATATTCATTTCTACTTTCACCCATTTTCCAAGAAATTTCTTTTCCAAGAAACTTCTTTTTTTAACATCTTTCCACTTTAGCAGCTGACACTTTGGCATCTGGGTGCCATGATAAATTATTTTTCATAGCACCCCTGTGGGTGGAGCTCTGTTCAGGTGAAGAAGGCATAACATAAATTAACTCATTTGCCCAAGGATACACTAAGAGTAAGAAATCAGATTTCTGTCTCTGATTCTCTGACTGTGGTTTATCTCATAGGCACATCTCTGGCCTCTCATACATTAGCTTTTTAACAGAGTCCTTCATAGAATTCTTAGAGAACTAAATAATTTTGGGTCCTTTAAATTGAAATAAAACTTATTATATGCCAGTCATTTGAACAAATCAAGCTTCCCTCCTAGTGTTGTTATATACCCACTCTCCCTCATACAAAACATTATATTCATCTTTGAAGAAAACCGTCATGGTAAAAAACGTAATTCATACATGTCTTCATATGTTTCTCCTTCACTCTCTTGTTCCTGTAAAGAAAAACATTGATAATGATTAATTTTTATTATTTAAAAAGTTAACACACATATTACATTGCTTAGACTTAAAATAAAGGCAAAAATGGAAATTTTTATAATTTGAACCACATATTAAATGGTCCAGAGGAATAAATACTTAAAGGAACCATAGTGTGAATTATTTTTGAAAGAATAATTCAAATACTAGGTAAAACAACTACTGTATGTAAGTCTGGCTTGTTTAAAATATTTTTTCTCCTTAGAAATAGACTGGGAAAGCAAAAACAAAAAGATTTCCTTTTCTGTCTTGCTATATAAATCAGACGTGTAATCAGACTTAAGTTTATGTTCAGCACTACAGCATTATAATGAGTCAGTGTGATGACTGGTGTGTAACGTCTTAAGCATTTTAGATGAAATAAGATTAGAAATGGAAAAATATCATTACTCATAAGAATTTTCATTTGTTTGTTTTGTACCAATACGGAGTGAATCATAATACTTGGGAAATATTCTGATTATATCAATATAATATGAGAAGAGAAAAAAATCTGACCTCATCTAGATTTCCAGCACCTAAAAGATTAAAAAAAATAAAATTTAATACATTTGCAATAAGGAAGCACTTTAATGTAAGATTATTGGATATAATATAATAATATTCAAAATAGTTCATAATCTAACAGAACTTATGCTTTATCAAAGATATAGAAATAGAAAATAAAATAGGTACTTTAGATCTTTACTATGGCTTTTATTTGATGCTGGTGACTTAATTATAAAATCATTTCACTGGCTTTCATAAAATAATGCAAAGGCCAAAAAATAATTAATACACTGTTTATTACCTTTATGAAAACGGATGTCCATTTGGTTTTATGGGCTTGTATGAAAAAAGGTATAAAAAAATCATTGTTTCACACCTTTTTACTTATTAGTTCCCAAGGATTTGTTTTTATGTATCAAACAAATCAAGTTAATTGGATTAAAAAAATTTAATACTCAAGAGTTCAGTGTAATATCAAAACTAATTACTGAATATTGAGACATAATCCAATATTAAGAGCAATAATATAATAATATTAATAATAAAAACAGTGTGGTGTTTGTATAAGAACAGGCAAATAGACCAATGGAATACAGCAGAAAATTCAGTGACATATACAAATGTACATAAACACACCCATAATATACACATACACACACATAGAGCTGATATAATATAAAGGTAGCACTATAAATTAACGAGAAAAGGATGGATTGTTTAGAGGACAGTAAGGAGAAAACTGGCTCCATACATGAGGCAATTCTGGATTTCTACTAACTCCTCAAAGGGGACTGCAAAGAGATCAAAGACCTAAATATATTTATGTGATAAAGTCTACAGGAAAAAATTTTTATTTTCTAGGAAAAAGGACTTCTTAAATAGCATAAATTACAAGGCAAAATTAATACATTTGATTATATCAAAATTTATTTACATTCAAGGAAGGACAGCATGGGCTAAGCTAATAGACAATTGACCAAATGGGAGAAGATATTTTCAATGTTTGAAGTTGACATGACATTAATGTCTGAAATATAAAGGAACTCCCACAAGTCAACTAGAAAAATATACCACTCCCAATACAAAAAATGGTCAAAAGGTAGAAACTGGCAGCTTACAGAAGAAGAAACCACAAAGGCCTATAAGCAAATAAAGTGCTCAAACTCAAGAGTAAGCAGAGATATAGAAATTAAAAGGAGATATAATTTGATTCACATAAGAAAAAAAAGGAAAGCTGAATAACAGGACCGACTGATGAGAGTGTAGATAGATGCATCCCTTCTGGAGAGCATGCCTGTCATACTCGGTCAACCTAAGTATTCCATAGCTCTTAGCAACCATTGCACTTTGGGGTATACATCTTAAAGATAAGTCTCTGAGAGGTCCGCATAGGGATGAATACAAGAAGGTGCATTGCATTGTTGTTTGTGGTACCAGTGAGTTTGAGGCAAGTGAAATGTGGATGCATACCATGGAGTACTGTGCAGTCATTAACAGCAACAGACTAAACACACACATAGCGATATGAATGGGCCCCAAAACCACATTATGCTGATTGTACAAAAAGACGAGATAAACCTATAACATACTCTTTCTGTGAACTAAATACATGCATACATGTCACAATATGTGAAGAATTTGTGCAAACACACATACACATTAAATATGTTAGAATATTTGTCTGTAGTAAGGAAGGAGGAGAAAGGAGGTGAGTCATGAGGATAAGAGGGAATAAGCAAATAAAAGGAGAGGGGCCTTGCACGGACCAATGATGATAATGACCCATTAATAAGCCTATAAGAACGAATTGCTCAAACTTCTGTACCAGAGTTTACAAATAAATAAATAAAATATGTTTTTGTCCTTTACCATCAGAGTGCATGACACCATCTTGATTGTCTTCATTGACAGGGCTTCTGAAAACAAGAAAGAAGAAACAGTGAACATGGAACAAGTAGATGCTCACCTTACAATGAAAAAGGGAAAAGGATTATTTCATGAATTATTCTTTTTTCTTGAACATTTGCTCTGATTTAAAGCTTCAGACATCACTAGCATAGGCTTTAGCCTTATATTTATGCTGCTCCTGTGGCAGAAAATGGAGAATTGGGAAACTTGAGTATAGCACCATCTATTCATAGTAGACTTATACAATTAATCCATTGCTTCTGGAGGTTAATATGTTTTCCATTGAATTAGCAGTAAATCAACACTTCAGTTCTGGGATTATGAGGGCATTTAATTGGTTCTATGACACACACACAAAAGAGAATTAGTTCTAGGGCTGGGCACCATGGCTCACGCCTGTAATCCCAGCACTTTGGGAAGCAAAGGCAGATGGATCACTTGAAGTCAGGAGTTCCAGACCAGCCTGGGCAACAGGGCAAAACGCCATCTCTCCTAAAAACATTAGGTTGGTGCAAAAGTAATTATGGTTTTAGACATAAAACGAATGATAAAAGCCACAATTACTTTTGCACTGACCTAATACAAAAAATTAGCCTGGCATGGTAGTGCACGCCTCTAACCCCAGCTACTCAGGAGGCTGAAGTGGGAGAATTGCTTAAGCCTGGGAGGCGGAGGTTGCAGTGAGCTAAGATCGCACCACTGCACTCCAGCCTGTGCAACAGAGTAAGATTCTGTCTCAAAAAAAAAAAACCAAACAAAAAACTTACATAGTTCCAATCCCTGACTCCTTCCTTTTCTCCAGATGGTTTTGTCTTGGCTTCACTTTTATCACCCTGAACTCCAAGGTGCTTCATTCCAATGGCTTCACTCCAACTGCCCTTAATAGCATTATCAATACTTGGGCCTTACAAATTCCTAATTATGTATATGACCATCTATATTTTATATTCCTATTCTCAGTTAATTAGCATAGCTGGAGAAAATTGCCATCAATTTTGCTGACTCTGGACATTACAAACAATTGGTATTAAATCTCAGCTGTATCCCCCTCTTCTTTTCTACAATCTCATCACTCTCTTTTGTGTAGTCAGCCTTCTCTTGAGTTATCCTTCTTCATACCTATTAAAAATGTTTACCACTTTCTTCAATGTGCGATTCCTCTCCACTCCCCTATTATCAGATGAACTTGTTTCTTATTTCACTGATAAAACAGCAGTCATTAGGTGTGAGCTCTCTCAAGAAAATACATTTTCTTAACCCACAAACTCATCTGCAGTTATACTCGTCCTTACCTTCTCTCTACTCTCTGCACCTGTGTTCTGAATTTCATCTGAATTCTCAGTAATTTTACTCCATTGATTACCCCCTTTCTTCCATGTATTGCTTTATTACTTATATTCTGCTTACTTCACTCTTTGCCCTTAAATCTCTCATTCTTTGTTTTCTCCCTCAGCCCAAGTTACTGTCATCCATAAGAAGCAAACACTTCACTTTACCTCTGTGAATTCTTCACATTACCACAAGATATTCTTCCTTTATCCATCCAAGCTAAGAAAAAATTGTCTTTATTCACTGACTCTACTTCCTCTCCTCCCACGCATTTCTTTCCCGACTGCAATCTTTCCCCTATTGCCACTTCTTCCCTGAGACTATTCTTAAAAATACTAGCGGCCGGGCGCGGTGGCTCACGCCTGTAATCCCAGCACTTTGGGAGGCCGAGGCGGGCGGATCACGAGGTCAGGAGATCGAGACCACGGTGAAACCCCGTCTCTACTAAAAATACAAAAAATTAGCCGGGCGCAGTGGCGGGCGCCTGTAGTCCCAGCTACTCGGAGAGGCTGAGGCAGGAGAATGGCATGAACCCGGGAGGCGGAGCTTGCAGTGAGCCGAGACTGCGCCACTGCACTCCAGCCTGGGCGACAGAGCGAGACTCCGTCTCAAAAAAAAAAAAAAAAAAAAAAAAATCCTAGCTACCAAATCCACTGGACGCTCTCAAACTGCATCTTACTTGATTGCTTTGTGGCCCTGGACAGTATTGGCCATTTTGCCCTCTTTGAGTCTCCTTTGTTTGTTTCCATGAGAAATAGCTCCTGGCTCACTTCTTGTCTCTCTCACAATTTTCTTTGTGGTTTTTCTTTTGACTTCTTTTAAATGATGATGTTCCATTGTGTTCTGGTCTTGGTTCTCTTCATCTTTTTTCACTTTGCAGTTTTTCCTAAATGGTTTTATGTACCTCCATAGCTTTACATACGATCTTAATGTTGGCAAATTCCATGTTGAAATCTCTAGCCCAGGCTTCTCTTCTGAGATTCCGATTCAAATATATACATCTTGGGTGTCCTACAGCCAGTTCTATGTTATCATCTCAGAAACTGAGGTTTCCTCCTTTTAGCCCAGCCTAAACCTGCTCTCCCTACTAGGTTTCTTTTCCTGGTGGATGGCACCACAATTCACGTATCTATCAAGCAGCAACTCATCCTTTGTTTTTCACTCATCTTCAGTCCCATGTCAAATCAATCACCAAATTACACCAGTTCCCCGTACTAATTCACTTTCCTCTTCCATTTCTCCTCTCTCCCGCTGGACACAAAAATAGGATTATATTATCTCTGGAGTGGACTTTTGCAGTAGTCATCTGGTCAGTGTCCTGGTAATTAGAATTACTCCTTCTCTTCCCTATCCTGATAGTCCCTTCTCCAACTTTTGCCATCTTTCTAACACAAAAATATGATTATATCACTCTCATATCCCATAGTCAAACTCCCTAAAGACTTAGGAAAGAATATTACTTGAACAAGAGATGCTGGTTGCAAAATGTGTGTTTCACCACATTTGAAGAATGTGGGCTGGAAGTGCCTTTTTATCACTAAAACCATAAAATGGGCTCAGTGGATACATTTGTAACTCAGAAAGAACTGTCATGGATATCTGTCTCAGTCTCTACCTGAGATGGTAAATATAGGTAGGGACTAACTGTTAATCTAATAAACTCACTTAAAAAAATAGAAAATTAAAAATTTAACTTATATATGCTTAGCTTTCTATTTGGGTAAGTGTAAAGGCCCTGTTAATTAACTCATTAAATTTGTCATGACAAGACACTTGTTTTCTTTAGTGAGCCTTTTTCATCCTTGGAACATTCAGAATTAAATACAGACATGACAGAATAAGCCGAACTCATAGTAAAAACAATTTGTGGAATAAGTTTTATAACCATTGGGATAATGTATGTACAGTCAATTTTTTAAGTATTTGTAATATTTAAAAGATCTGTTACATTAGAAAATATTCAGTTAGACTTGTCACATCAATTTAAAATTTGTGGTGTAGACTTTCTAAATTTTAGTTGAAATGTTAAGGAGTCTGGGTATTGTCAATGGCTGCTCACATCAAAAAAGGAGAGCCAAGTGAACATTATTAGTTCCTGATAAAAGAATACACCAAAAAATAAAAGAACTAAATTTGATCAAGCCACCTCTACCTCCCACTGTCAATGTATAGGAAATACAAAGGAGAGAGGGACATATAGCTATATTATAGAGAGCAATCAGCAAAATCTAGATGATGGGGAACTATAGTACCCACAAACAACTTGATATCCTCAATAAATAAATTGTAAAGAATTAAAAAAAGACATGGAGAGTGAACTTATATCTTAAAAGAGAATAACAGACTGGGCGCGGTGGCTCACGCCTGTAATCCCAGCACTTTGGGAGTCTGAGGTGGGTGGATCATCTGAGGTCAGGAGTTCGAGACCAGCCTGGTCAACATGGTGAAACCCTGTCTCTACTAAAAATACAAAAATTAGCCGAGTGTGGTGGCGGGCGTCTGTAATCCCAGCTACCTGGGAGGCTGAGGCATGAGAATCTATTGAACCCGGGAGGTGGTGGTTGCAGTGAGCCAAGATCGCGCCACTGTACTCTAGACTGGATAACAGAGCGAAACTGTGTCTCCAAAAAAAAAAAAAAAAAAAAAAAGAACAACAAAATACAAAACATATATGCCAACATAGATGTGTATACTTTGGATTCTTATTCAAACAACTTAAAACACATATGTGTTGTAAGAGATAATTGGAAATTTGAACACTGACTTGACATTTTATATTAATGCACAGAATCTACTTTTTTTAGGAATACCTACTGAAATATTTATAGATGAAATTATATGATGTTTTGTATTAGTTTCAAAATAATGTAAGAGGCAAGTGGGTGAGAGTATAGATAAGACAAGATTGGCCATGAGTTTATAGTTGTCGAAGTTGGTGAAGGGAACATGGAGGCTCATTATACTATTCTTCCTGGCTTGTATATGCTTAACATTTTTTACGATAAATATACTTCTTCAAAAGCATAAGAAAAATCTAATTGCAAATGCTATTGGATATTTAAGGGAACTGGATATGATTCAATTTAATAGATTTATGAGAGTCATTTAAATTCTTGGGAGGATTTTGCTTAGTGGGGTGATTAAATGTGTTCATTCAGATATTTGGAATGTTTAAAAATGAAATTAAATATGTTAATATATACATGCAATATGAAACATCGCAAGAAGTTTCATTAACCACATTTATAAACAGAACTATTGATTTGAAAGAATTTAGTTTGAGCCATATGAGTTGTCCAATCATTAATCAAAGATCCCCTGAAAATAATTCTAATTTAAATACAAATTACTAGATGTATAAATAAAATAAGTCACATAATATAAATTTAAGTACTTAAAGGAAAATAGGCCTTTGCATTACTAACTTTGATGAATTGAATATTAATTAAAAAGATGAAAATACCTAAGACATTAAAATACACTGACATTGTACAGAGTAAAATCCATAGCTCTTTTTATGGCATACAAGGTTCTTATGATCAGTCTCGCCCTGTAAAGCTTTATTTCTCATATGTCCTTTTCTTACATTATCTTCTCACATATTAACAGTAAACTCACATGCTGTCTGAACTCTCTCTGGTTTCTTGTTCCTTCATGCTCAGCCCACGCTTCCCTTCCTTGGAATAATCTCCCTTCTCAGCGTCCCCTGCTTGTGGTCCTCCCGTTCTTTTTTTTTTTTTTAAGACAGAGTCTCACTCTGTTGCCCAGGCTGGAGTGCAGTGGTGCAAACGTGGCTCACTGCAACATCTGCCTCCCGGGTTCGAGTGATTCTCCTGCCTCAGCCTCCTGGGGAGCTGGGATTCTACAGATGCCTGCCACCATGTCTGGCTAATTTTTGTATTTTTAGTAGAGACAGGGTTTCACCATGTTGGCTAGGCTGGTCTCGAACTCCTAACCTCAGGTGATTCACCTGCCTCAGCCTCCCAAAGTGCTAGGGTTACAGGCATGAGCCACCGCCCCTGGCCTCCATTCTTTAAGCCTCTCCTTAAACAGTCCTTCCTTTGTGAAGTTGTCCCCGATTTCCTTAAGCCTAATCATTGCGTTGCTTCTCTGCATCATCCATCCATCCATCCATTATAGTGATTATTCTGTATTCCTTCGTAATTATGGGGTAATTGCTTCAGGTCTCTCTTTTCACTATCAGGCCATAAACTCCTTAAGGAAAGGGACTGTCACTTTGCTAGTTAATTTATTATGATGATTATCCTTTTAGAGAGTTATTAGAATAATTCCTGTCATGATAGGCTTTTGATTTTTTTGATGAATTAACAATATTCCAGTAATAACAAGAGACTAACTTTTATTACTAAAGCAAATTATCATTGGTGAAAAGGATGTTAAATCAAGAAGACCACCAGATTTAAGCAATTTACTTCCTAAAACACCTGTATGAATAACGAATACTTCTAAAAGGAAGGGCATTTGCACAGCACATTCATACATGTGTGTCTGCACATTTATGCAAAGCGTTTATTACTTGTAGACAATGTTTGCCTGCACACATTTGTTTTATTTATGGACCCAAAATTATAGCATATGAATCTTAGTGCCACTTTATATAGGCCTTAATTTGTAATATGCATATTATTAAAATATTCAATAAATATGAAATAGTGACTATAATAGCAATGATGGTGAAGAATAAAAGGAAAAGAGATGAGGAAAATAAATAGGTGCAGGTGCCATGAGTAAATCGAGATCAAACTGTCAGCAAATTCGCCAAGGGTTCCAAGCATTGAGAAAAGCCCCATAGAGAGAGTAAGAGAAAAACAATGGAACCAGTCACAGCCCAAGTCATAAGAAACTGAGCAGAGGGAGGGGGTGAAGAAGAAGAAGAAAAGGAAGCTTACCAGTTATGATAATAGGTCTATTCAATAAGGCCTCTCACTATAGATCTTTGTTTTTAAGCTGCAGCATGTAGAATTAAATAGGAAAAGTAAAGTTAATGACTGTCATTTTTAGAAAGCTTATTAGTGCTTTGTTTCCTGATGTATAAAGATGTAAAACTGTTGACCTCTATACTTCTCTTTTCCTTTTTATTTGGAGACAGGATCTCACTCTGTCCCCCAGGCTGGAGTGCAGTGGCGAGATCATGGCTCACTGCAGGCTGGACCTCTCAGGCTCGGGGATCCTCCCGCCTCAGCCTCCTAAGTAGCTGAGACGACAGGCACGTGCCACCATGCCCAGCTAAACTTTCGTACACGTGTGTGTGTGTGTGTGTGTGTATTTAAATTTAAAATACAATATAACTTTGGCCTCAACTACTTTATTTTCAAAGTTATTCAGGATTTCTGATTCTCACCTATCTCAAATCTTTTATGCTCTTAAGACATCCAGACTTGAATGATATGATTGCAAGTTACATCTGGGAACAGCTTTTGGAGTAGGCAGAACAGGCTGCAGATGATAAGGTCCACTTTGTCTTCGTCTTCTTTTTTTTTTTTTTCTTTTTTTGAGACGGAGTCTTGCTCTCTCTCCCAGGCTCACTGCAAGCTCCGCCTCCCAGGTTCACGCCATTCTCCTGCCTCAGCCTCCTCAGTAGCTGGGACTGCAGGCGCCCGCCACCATGCCCAGCTAATTGTTTATTCACTGTGTTATCAGGATGGTCTCGACTCTGACCTTGTGATCCACCTTCTCGGCCTGGCGTGAGCCACCGCGCCCGGCAAGTCCACCTGTCTTCTAAAATTCCTTCCTTGAACCCAATTAGAGATTCCACTCTACACCCTAGAGAGAATTGTAAACCTTAGGGAAACCATTGCTCCCCGCTGCTCTAATGCTCAGCTCCTGCAATTCTCCCCTCTCTCCATCTTTATCATATATATATATATATATATAAAATTTGTAGACGCAGGATTTCACCACATTGCTCAAGCTGGTCTTGAATTCCTGGATTCATGTGATTGGCTCACCTCGGCCTCCCAAAGTGCTGGGATTATAGGTATGAGCCACCATGCCCAGCTGGCCTTTATACTTTATTGGCTATTCATGCATTTAGCTTTTAATTATCAGCAGTTTTTTTTTTTTTTAAGAAGGAGGAAGAAATCTACATGACACATTAAACTTTGCTCTATACCTGCCTTACTGGGAGTAAAATCTTGCGGCCTTTTCTCTGGAACATGTCTTCCTATATTTAACCCATGAAGAATTTGAAAACTGACTTGTTTAAGCCAACGCTATCCAACTGGTGTGAGAGAAGACTATCTGGCAGCAGGCTACTGATATGGCAAGTCTCAAGTTTCAGAACATTTTAAGCATCTCTAATTAATAAAAAGGTTATAATGGCAAATTCTTACTTTTCCTCCAATTTTACAGACAAAAAATAAAACACACACATAAACAGAAACCAAAAAACCCTTTAAACTAACTACGAATGACTTCAGGGTAAGAACTGTTGAACCTTCCCTTTTCTAACCTTAGTCACTTCCCATTATTTATTACTTTTTATTACTTCACTTTTCCTGTCTCATTACTATTAATAACCATGTAATTTGTTTGATATGCCAAAACACTCAACCATTGATTCTTTTTTAATATGAAAAATTATGATGTTGAAATTATAATTTTAAAAGGTACCAAGAAATGTATTACACTAAAAAGTGTTGATTTGAACATTAAAAATGATAAACATGCTCTTTTGACCCATTTCATTTTCTCTTCAAATGCCTGAGTAAAAATAGCAGAAAATGTAACAAACTGATTTCTGACCACTAGGTGGGGAAACAATACAATTTAAAATACAATATAACTTTGGCCTCAACTACTTTATTTTCAGTTATTTAGGATTTCTGATTCTCACCTGTCTGGAATCTTTTACACTCTTAAGACATCCTGACCTGAATGATATGATGCAAGTTACTTCTGGGAACATCTTTAGGAGTAGGCAGAACAGGCTGCAGATGATAAAGTCCACCCTGTCTTCTAAAATCCCTTCCTCGATCCCAATTAGAGATTCCACTCCACATCCTAGGGAGAACTGTAAACCTTAGGGAAGCCGTTGCTGCCCGCTGCTCTAATACTCGGCTCCTGCAATTCTCCCCTCTCTCCACCCTTATCATTTTTCCCTCTTGACTGGATCTTTCCATCAGCCTACAAACGTGCGGTTATTTCCATCTTTAAAAAGGCTCTTGATCTCATTTCTCCCATCAGTTACTGTCCCATTTCTTTGGTTTCCCTTTCTTTGTAAAGGAGTTGTTTATATTTGCTCTGTCCAATTCCTCTCCTTTCATACTCTTTTAAAGCCATTTCAATCAGCCTTGTATCCCCACCACTCCTGACAACTTCCCCTGCACTGACCTCCACAGTCCTCACTTTTTGGCCTCCACTAGCACCTGACACAGTTTCTCACTGATTCCTCCTTGGATGCTTTCTTTCCTGGGCTTCCAAGCCCCCTGCATTGTTGATTGTTCCTTTTATTCTCCTTTGCCCCTTCTCCTCCCAGGCCTCAGAGAGTTACAGTGCCCCAGAGCTCAGTTCTTTTCTTCTCTCTTTACACTCCCTTCTTTGGTCGTCTTAACCAGTCTTATGACTTTCAGTGTGGAATCTGTTCCTATTTCTCTCCTATTTTAAACCCAGAACTCTCTCCGAAACTCTACATTTCTTACCCAATCGGATGCTTAAAAGGTACCTCAAACTTAACATAGCCATGACCTCCAGATCTTCCTCACCTTTGTTAAACAAAACTTGTTCACCTTTGTTAAACAAAATCTAGGAGGCCATTTTTTTGGACTAAATTCCTGCACTGGGCCCCAGAAGACCAGACTAAAAATCAAAATGGAGTCACCCATGCTCACCAAACTGAAACTGAGTTGTTATCTGGCCTTTTGGGAAATCAGGAGACAGAGAGAACGGCCTAGTTGCCTGAAGAGGCAAATTTTCACTTTCTGTCATAGTAATGCTCTGTTTTAATGTTTACAAGAAAGACTGACCTGAAGTAACCTGATGTTAACCAACCCATTATCTTTCTATTGTTCTATCTCCCTGTACCTGCCTTACAAGGAAAGTAACTTTAAAATGACCAATCAACTTTCTGTTTTTTGTTTCTGCTTTCTTCAGTTCTTTTTGTTTATAAAGCCAACCTCCTCTGCTTTGGAACACTTACTTTATTTTATGGAACAAAGTGTTGCTCAATTTTAGACATGCAAATAAAAACTCTTGAGATCTTTAGATTTGTTGTGATTTTAACATCTTCATCCTTTGACATCTTCAGCCTCCTCATGGTGGTGCTTGGGCTGATGGAAGCGTGATCCTTACAGATACTTGGGCCAAAAACACTGGAACCACCCATTCTAGATTCCCATTTTCCTTCATACACTAAATCCAAATTCTTTTGTCTCTCTCTTCAAAATACACCCAACGTATGGACACTTCTCACCACCTCCACTGTTCTCATCATGGTCAGTGTTACTGCATACCTTGCCTGCATTTCTGTCATATCTGACTAACAGGTTTTCCTGCTTTGACAATTGTCTACCTACTGTCTCTTCTCAGCATAGCCATTAAGATGGTTTTTATAAAGCACAAGTCAGAAGACGTCACTGCTGTGCCGTAGCTCTTTGAGTGGTTCCCATTTCACTTAAGCACTGCAATCTCTATCATGGCTTACAAGGCCCTACATAAGCTGACTCTCCCTACCGTTCCTTCCCTTGCTCTCTCTACCTGCTCTCTGTGCCTAGAACAGTCTTCCTTCATGTCTAACTCCCTTACTTCCTTTGAATCTTTGCTCAAGTATCATTTTCTATTAGGTTGGTGCAAAAGTATAAATATAGACTTCTCTCAAGCAGCAACATGCTGTCCCCAACGCCACCCTCACACTCCACCTCCACCACTTACCTCTGCTCCGTTTTCCCTTTAGGAAATACGTTAGGAAGTATCAAGTGCTAATACCATATTTTTTACCTGTTTATTATTTATTTATTTTTGAGGCAGGGTCTTGCCCTGTCACTCAGGCTGGAGTGCAGTGGCACAATTACGGCTCACTGCAGCCTCGACTTCCTGGGCTGAAGCAATTCTCCTGCCTCAGCCTCCTGAATGTCTGGGTCTACAGGCATGCAGCATCATGCCCAGCTAATTTTCAAACGCTTAGTAGAGACAGGGTCTCGCTATGTTGCCCAGGCTTGTCTCAAACTCCTCAGCTCAAGCGATCCTCCCATCTCTGTCTTTCAAAGTGTTGGGATTACAGGTGTGAGCCACCATGCCCAGCCCTGTTTATTATTTTCATTTCTTTAGTCTCTTGGTCCCTGCTTTGCAGGAGTCTTTGTTTGTTTACTAGTATTTCCTGAACTCCTATTACAAAAGCACAATGTAGTGGCTCAAAAAATACTTGTTGCATGACTGTAAAGGAAATCTATTAGATTTTGACTTGAGAGTGGTCTTTGATCAGAAAAGGGAGGAACGTTTGCAGGTTGGCAGAGGGAATGTTTGGGAAATACTCATGTATGTGTTTTGAGGACTGATGCTGTGAGAAGCACAGAAACACCTATATCTTTCACAATTCTTCTTACAGACTACCCCATACATTGCCCCTTCATGTGAAATATAAGCTTTTGAGCCTGAACATCAAGGCCCATTTTGGTTTCATTTCCTCTATGTATTTCTAGCTTCCTCTTCTTGGGGAAAATTTTCTAACCCAGAGATTTCTTCATTGTAGAATTTACCTGAGCTTTCTGATGGGAGCTTGAAAGTCTTTCACTATACACATTTTCCCTTTTGAAAAAACAAAGTAGCTGGATATCATGGAGGATTAGAGGCTTTAAGTTGACATCCATAAATTCAAATGCCTTGAAGGGTGTGCAGCCCGTTAATATAAATGCACAACGCAGGTCATATATAAGATAATAGCCAGGAAGCTGCTCTAGCACCTTCTACTTACTATCCTTAAACCCCCAAGAAAGCATATTAAGGTTAAAAAATGGTGGTGTTTCTCCATGACAAATACGTTTTCTATCCTTTCCCTAAACTGTAGTCATCAAACATTTCAGGGAATCTGTCAATCTAATATTGTTATTAACAGTTTCCATTACATGGATTATGGATATTAAGTATTTTGTTGTAAGGAACATCAATCTGGTAGGGGAATTTAAGTGAAGGAAAATCAAATTGCACTAAATATGTTGAGATATTACTTATTTGTGATAAAGGAGAATCATGTTAAGCAATTTTCTACAAGAAGAAAGGGAATATGTAGTCCATTTTGTCTTAAGGATTTACGCTTGCCATTGTCTGAATATTCTTCTTAAAATGACATTCCATTTTTATTCCAACCCGCCACTTGCTTTTTCCTTTACCAACTACTCTATTAAATCCTGGATAAAGAGCCCATGCATAGAAACCCCTACAGTGCTGACATTTCTGAAAAATATCATCTAAGAAAATTCAAGCAAGAGCAGGCTTGAATAAAAGTTTCCTAGATTTTAACGCCCAGCCAAAAATTCTGATGGATGAGAGAAAATCTGTATTACTGTTTAATTAAAGGAGGCTATTTAGTTTAGTATTTTAAAGCACATTTACTTTGGATCCAGACTACATTGGTTGAAATTTTTATTCTACACTATTTTGTGATCTTGGAGAAGTTACTTGGCTTCTTTGCAGAGCTAAAGTTCCATTTCCTCATCTGTGAAATAATGATGATACTATCTAATCAATAAGGTTATAGAGATGATATATGTAAAATTCCTAGCACACCATAAGCAGTCAGTAAAAATATGGTGATGGAGTGGTGGTGATCGTGATAGTGGAGGAGTTGGAGATGGTGATAGTGGAGGAGTTGGTGGTTCTCAAGAAAGCTTCAGAACTTTTAAAAAAACAGTGGAAATTTTCTTCAAATAAATGCTTAAGGGGAAACCCAACATAAAACAGATAAATAAGAATGGCTCAGAACTGAGCAATTCTAGGGGTATTTGCCCTGCCAGCTTGGCCAGCTCTTCTCCCTGCCAGCTGCCCACTTTTGTAGACCCAGAAGTTTCCCATGGAACTCTCAGCATTTGACCAAGCATAGTTTGAAAATCTACAGCAAGAGACTAGGAAAGAAATCGCAAGATTATCTTTTGCTTACTTTAGGTCAAACGGAGGTTTAATGTTTCTGGGAGGTAGGCTTGGGACTGGTGGTTGTGATGGGTGAGATGCTGGCAATGGTGGTTGGCTGGCCGGATGGGATGGTGGAGGTGGTGGCGGGGAAGTTGTTGAGTAAGACGTCTGGCCTTTGCTAGTACCTAAGAAGCAAAGCAAACAATACCATGAATTAAGACAAATCTTCAAAAAGAAGATTATTAATTGCAACCATAGTTGGCTACAGATAAAATAATTCGGCAAAAATTAACAACTGGCTATATGGAATTTCCAATAAAGAGTATGTTTATTTTATTATTATTACTACGTTGTGTGCTATATATCTTTTGTGAGACAGGGTCTCGCTCTGCTACCCAGGCTGGGGTGCAGTGGCTCCATCATGGTTCACTATAAGCTCAGACTCCTGGGCTTTCGGGATCTTCCTGCCTCAGCCTCCTGAGTAGCTGGGACTACATGCGTGCACCACAATGCCCATCTAAATTTTTTAGAAAATGTTATGCTTTTTGTAGAGATGAGGTCTTGATATGTTGCCCAGGCTAGTTTTGAACTCCTGGGCGCAAGCAGTCTTCCTGCCGTGACCTCCCAAAATGTTGGGATTACAGGTGTGAGCCACTATGCCTGGCCTTATTCATCCTTTACATCAATAAGATATATTACATATATGTATATATGCATAACACGCATACACACAGAGTTTTTCCTGGTTGTTGAACATTTATCAGCTTACCGTTGCTGGTACCTAACAAATTCCTAGGTTCTATCTGCTAAATAGTGACTAGAATCAGTTGTTTCTATATCTTTCCTCTCTGTTTTGATCCTCTTCCTCTCACTCATTCCTCCATTGACTTTCTGGTTTCATATATTGGGCTTTGGAATTATGCAGGTTGCCTTGTTTTCTTAAATATAGAATTCTAATTTCTTTCTCGTTTTGGGGTGATTTTCTGAGAGGAAAAGAGGATAATATCTTGACAGACATTTTGTTTTAATTTTACCTGCCTTTGAGCACAAATGAGGTCATTTTTTCATGTTTATAACCATTTTCCTTTTTTTTTTTTTTCCTTTTGAGAGGGAGGCTAGCTCTGTCGCCCAGGCTGGAGTGCAGCAGTGCAATCTTGGCTCACTGCAACCTCTGCCTCCTAGGTTCAAGCGATTCTCCTACTTCAGTCTCCTGAGTAGCTGGGATTATAGGTGCCTGCCACCATGCCCAGCTAATTTTTGTATTTTTATTGGAGACGGGATTTCTCTTTGTATTTTTAGTAGAGACAGGATTTCACCATGCCCGCCACTGTGCCCAGCTAATTTTTGTATTTTTAGTAGAGACAGGGTTTCACTGTGTTGACCAGGCTGGTCTTGAACTCTTGACCTTGTAATCCACCTGCCTTGTCCTCCCAAAGTGCTGGGATTACAAGCGTGAGCCACCGTGCTTGGCCTCCTTTTAATTGTATTATTTATTCAAATACTTCGCCTATTTCAAAATTAGTATTTTCCTTTTCTTGGTTTCTAAAATATTTTTATTAAGGACATTAATATTTTTGTTTCTTAACTGGACCAACTAAATGTAATTAGGCTGCTTTGGATCCTGCTTTTGCCTGTCCATACATTAAAAATATAACACAACAAGTAAAACCTCTCTTTACAAACTTCAAAAAAAATACAGCACTTCACTGTAACTTTTCTTACAAGTGTAATGCCAAGGTTTTATACAGCATATGACACAAACACATTCCTAATTTCTTCTAGATACTTCTCCCTCTTGCCAAAGCTCTTCACTTAGGGTAATTGCTGACCATATTGCCCTCTCTGTTCATTCTCTGACCTCATCCTAGTCTTTCCCTTCTTCCTAGAGTCTTAAAAACTGCTCAGGCCCTGCACTGCAGACTCGAGACCCTCTAGGCCAGGTACAGTTCCCACAAGAATAGTTCTTCTTTCGCAACTATTTTTGGGGGATGGAGGTAGACAGAATTAGTTCCCCTATAAATCTCATGAATAAAAAATTCCCACTCAAGATATTTATGTTAGAAATGTTGAATCCGGTTTGTTTTTGTCCTAACTAAAATAAAAATTTTTGGATATATCAGACTTTTCCTCTAATCTATTCAATCAATCCTTTCGTGTATAATTTCTGTCACTACATTATCTTTAGGAGATAATTATAAACAGTATATTTTCTCCTACTTCGCTGTGGCTTAGTTTTTTTTTTTTTTTACATTTAACACTTTAAAACTATTAGTAATTTATTTTGGAGTTTTGTGTGAGATAGAGATTTAATTTTATGGTGGTTGTTGTTGTTGCTCCTAAATCATTTAGCAAATGTTCTGCACCATTTGTCTGATAAGCTATTACTTATCAATTTGACATGCCTCTTTTATCATAGAATAAACATTAAAAATTCTAGTGAATGTGACAGATGAAAATGGCATCCAGTTATTTTAATTCATAAATAATATGGTTCAGTAGATTCATAAATGATTTAACAGCTGTACCCAAAGAGAATACGCCTCTGTGAGTAGATATTAATAAACCATCCAAATAGAGAGAAAAATATTTATTAGCCATCTGTGACTTATCCTTTCATGGAAAAGATTTTGACAAGCCGGAGGCATTACCCTGGGAGAGTGACTTAAGGCCAACAAGTGAGAAGTTATAGAAATGGTTTAGGGAATGGTGAGTCCTTTGAATTGGAAACACAGAAAACTGACTTTCCCAAACCCAGCCTTTCTGCCTTTACACAGGCTTATGAGACTCTGATGGGCCCTCTGTGGTTCTGTTTACTCAACATCCATTCTCCTTTCTGCAGTTATAATAACTTGAGCAACCCAGGAAGGGGTGTGCTTGCTCTTCTACCGAACTTGGAACTAGAAGGGAGTCCTTCTTGAGTTGCCAGCAGTGGTCTTGCCACTGCCAGAGTAGGGCTCGCCTGAGAGTGCAGCAAAACCAGAGGGAAGCAGGGTAAGAGATGGAAAGGGACTGGTTAAATTTTAAAGAAAAATTAGTTTTGGAAAATTATCAAAGATAATTTGAAAGACGTAATGAGGCACTAAACTAATTGAACATACTCTTCCTCATCAAGCTTGGGAGAACATATGCTAAAGTCTTCCTATATTACACTAATATGTGGCAGTGAAACACTTTGCTTTGCAAAACGTGTGGTCACTTTCAAATACTGCTAGGAATACATTTGCATGTATACAAAATAATTCTAAGGAAAAGCATCTTAGTTTTTCTGGAGGAAAAAACCAGTTAGACTTACTTTAATGTCTAATGATTGACATTAGAGTCTAATGATTGACTCTAAAATCTCGATCTGGACTTTATAAAGTGTACTAAAATATAATTAGAAATATTAACATCCTCAAAAGCAGAAACATGTTTTTATTCTGATGGAAAGAAAGGGGATGAATATTGAACTATAGTAAAACGAGTAAAGAAATAGAAACAATAAAGATAAAAATATCTGGGAATAATGATATTAAATAATATTAATTAATCATGCAATTTTTGACAGGCACCATACTAGGCATTCTACATATGTAATCTTATTTATTTATCCTGTATAACAGCCCTATGGGGGTATATGTTATTTTCTAGTTTCCATCTGATAGTTAAGAAAACTACCCAAGTTCAGAGAATCAGTAAGCAGTAGTGGTGGGGTTCAAACTTGGCCAGAATTTGAACTCTAGTCATTTTTTTATGATTTCTATGCACTTTCTGCTGTGCTCTACTGCTTCTCAAGGTAATTAAATGAAAATTATTAGTAAGCTAAAATAGACACATTAGCAAACTGTCCTACAATCTGTGTGTAAGTTCAGCTTTTTGGATTTGCATTTTTCCTCTTAGTGTGATTTTATGAGTGTTTTCAGTTTAATGCAGGAAAGACCTGGCTCTAGAGACTGTAAGGCTCACATATCAGGATGTTCTGGATGCTAAATTCAGATGCCTTAGAATTTGATTTTGGAAACCAGAAAGCAGGCATGTAAACATTCAAGCTAGTAGGAAGCAGGCTCTTAAAGATGAATGACTGATACTAGCTGGCTGGAAAAAAAAACTCTCAAGAACTGAAATCGGGGAATTTTGAAATAGCATAAAAGGACTTGGAAGGTACGAAATAAGGGGAAAGAGCAACAAGTTTAGACCTCAGTTGGTATTACAAATTAGGGATGTGTAATTTGAGAGCTAACACCTAAAACTCTGATCTACTTGTGGATCTCATCTCCCAAAGCTCAGGGGGTATTGCCTGGATATCTGTGATTTGAAAGTACTGGAACCGAAAAGACCATGTGGAATGTTTTCCTCAAAGAAAGACAGGATTGTGCAGGGCTATGGATCCCTGTAGTAGTGGGCAGAGCTGGTCTTCTGGACAGTGCAGGATGGTTCAGCAGCAATGAGCTAATCAGATGAATTTGCAACCTACTACCCACTGTTGTCCTGAGACAGACTGAGGAACTGTGCTCTGAGCATTTTAACAGGAGATTAAGGCTTCAAGAAGGACATAATAGGCATCTTGCTAATAAGTCAAATGGGAGCTTGCGTGGCTAATGACAAAAAATATTAAGGAAAATTGGCTATATTTATATTAGGGAACAGTTTATACTAGTTACAGAAAAATGGGGAGAATTGCAAATAATGGGGAGTGAAATTGCAGTATCTTCTAGAACACAAAAACAATTCTTAAAAATCTAGGAAGTTAATAACCTCTGACTCAAACTTTTCACCCTTTTTAATTTTGGAAGTTTGGAAGAGATCTTGCACAAGTCACGTTTCCCTGCTCAGGCATGCTGGAATTGGGGGGGCACTGGGGCCATTTTGTTTATCACAAGGAAATGACCAGGAGAGACTTTCCATGAGTCGGTGGGTGCTCAGTAGTTATCTGGCCCTGCCTTGAAGAACGGCTCCAGGTTCACTGAAATGCAGGCTACCCAAAATGGTGAGATTTTGTCAGGATCTAAAACTGTATAAACAGAAAAGTGGATTTGAGGGCAATGGAAGAAGAAGCAGGGAGAGAAGATGTGGAAATGAACAGAGAGGACCCAACAAGCGTGGTGGTATACTCATGGGAAATGGAAATTGTATTACTTCACAAACTTTGCATTTTATGTATTTCTGCTGGTCAAAAATGCCGGTTCTGGATACTTTTACAACATTCTGGTAATAAAGATCTATGAAGACTTAGGATATCCACCGTGTAGATTCTGATGTTTGTGACTTTTGACTAAGAAGATACCTAAAGTCTTCATGTCCCAAGGGGCGTAAGGAACATGTGGAGATTTGATTCTCAATTTCCTTTTTAAATCCATGGATTCCTTAACAACACCAAAGACATTACACCATATTGCTGCTCCCAATTGCCACAAAACCCTGACCCTAGACTTGGCATTTCTAATTCTGACTTTCTTGGGGTATCTTAGACCAGGAATTAGAAAACTTTGATTTTATCTCCAGCTTTATCACCAAAGAGCTATTTGTCTTTGGCAAATCACTTAATCTCCATGTGATTTAGTTTCTCCATCTGTCAAATGGGAGTAATCGAGCCCTAACTACCTCAAAGGGTTTAAGGATGAAATGAGCTAATACATGGTGAAAGCATCTTAAAAAGTCTGAAGCATTGCATAAACATAAAAGATGGTCACACAAGGCTGAGGGGTGCCACATATAAAATCATTTCTAAGTTACTTTAACTTAAGAAATTTGGAAATTATTTAATTTCATCATCTATTTGAGAATTCTTAAGCATTTGTCTCAGATTTTAGCCGTGGGCTGGCAACTCAGCATATAGACTTTTACTTCCTCTGGGCCAGTGTAGGTACATAGCATTGCCCATTCCAACAAGAAGAAAAGCTCTAGCAACCACATGGTGCTGCCAGAGTCTGCACTGGTGAACTCTGCACTAAGTAGTTTGTCAAACTATTTGAGTGGACACTTAATGGAATCTCTTATGGCTGCATGGCCATGTACAGTCATTCACACCTAAACTAAACACAGACTTTCTCAGGACTGAGTCTCACTGAGATCTTAGCACATTTACCATAAAGGTTGTTTGTAATCCCCTTCATTCCCAGACCCTACCCTTGCCTTCCTCATGTACCACAGATGACCCTACCTCTTATTTTACTAAGAACATGGAGAATGCCCCATCTGACTGTCTCCACTTGCCCTGCATTCTAACTGAGTATCTCGTGATATCTTGCTCTCCCGTTTTTCCTTTGCTCCAGATTCTTTGGAAAGATGGCATTCCTTCTTGCACATACTAACGATGGCATTTTAGTTCCCATCAGTGCCTACTTCCTTGTACAGCCCACTCCCTTTATTATTAACTCCTTCATTGCATCAAGCAAGAAACATTTACTAAGCACTTACCATGTGCTCTGAACTGTGTTTCATCTTTTCAATGCACTTTCCATCTTAAACATGGTCTGATATCTTCAACAACAGTATCCTTTTGTAACCTCTTCCCCCACCCTAGATACCAGCTGATTTTGTTCCTCTTCTTCACGGCCAAACTTCTCGGAAAAAAACCCTACATTTGCTACTTCTATATCTTAAATGTGCTTGGATGGCCTCATGGAGAAGTAAAGAATGAAAGGCTTAGGTTTAAATTCAGATTCAACCACTTTCATATCAACCTTCCAGTTTTTATTACTCAGTATGAAGACTTGGTTAAGTTGCCTGACATGTCCAAGTCTTCATTTTCTCATATGCGAAACGGTCACACACACACACTCTGCAGAAGCATCTGACACATGGTATGGTAGTTCTTAATAAATGGTCCTATTCTTCTTAGCTACTAATTGATCTGGCTGTCCCATTCGTACACTACAGTCTACTCCCCTCAATTGCAAAGAAAACAATAAACAAACAGAAACCACTTTTTCCTCAAATTAGTCATGTCTAATCCTAGATTTGTTGGAGAATCTTAGAATACTAAGAATGAAGAAGTTTAAATCCCTAAATCTACCCCAGTAGGCACCAAAACAACCAAATACTACTTTCAGATTCTTCACTCCAAAACACACCAGAAACAATTTTCAACATGAGAATCTGAAAGATTGGCAGAAAGAATGTTTGTGCTGAAGTTATTGAGGCCTGGGTTTGACTACTAATCTTTGACTACTAATCCCACCCAGTATTAGCTGTAAGACACTGGGTAATTTATTTTGCTTCTCTGGGTTTTAGATTCTCTGCCTATTAAAATGGGACTACTAACTCTTAACTTGCAGGGTTGCTATAGGAATTCAAAATATGACTGTCTGCCAAGCACACAGTAGGTATTCAGTGCTACTTATGAATTACTCTAGGAACTAACACGGTTGTGTTCTGTATGGGGTAGGCTCTTTAAAAATCAATAGGACATGTTTATTTCCATGTGTGCAGAGAGATTGGGATCATCATACTTCAGTAACTTTTATTAGAAGTTTTCTAAACTGCCACCTGTGCTTGAAATGACATGCTAATTGCCACACATCTGACCATTCTGTTAAAAGCAAGATTTTAAAAAACTACCTGCCTTTTTGAAGTGTGGTGTGGCTGTCCTGTGATTCCCCGGTGTTAACACCTGGCTCAGAGAGCTCTCTGTTTGTACGCAGAGCACTGGTATGTGTTTTCTCACACCATTTTTACTTTATTTAAAATTACCATAAATTATTTTCTCATCTATTTATTCATTTTCTTCCTAGCTAAACAGTAAGCTTCTGAGGTGGGTCTCCACTGTCAACACCTGTGTATGCCCTATGACACTGCATGTATCACACATTTAATGTTTCACTGATTGATTTTCTTTTTCCTTTGTCCTTTTTCCCTTTAGAAAAGAAAACTAATTTTAAAAAGCAAACTGTAAAATAAATATCTGCACAATAAAACATTTAAGAAAATATAGGAGGGAAGGCTGAAAAGAAAAACCTCTCTTCTAGACCCCTGTTCTAGTCTAGTTACAAGCCTCAAAGACAACGGTTGTTATTAGTTTTCCAAGTATATTTAAAGAAATATATTCTGTGTATTTTTTTTTTACAGAAATGGAACCATAGTATATACATTATTATGTACTCTGCTTTCTTAACTTAATTTTAAAAAGATATTGTTGTATATTGGCACAAAAAGAGCAATCTGGTTTTTTTTTTTTGTTTTTTTTAATGACAGTGGAGTTCTCCATTGCATGGATTTACCTTATTTTATGTGACCAGTCCCATTATTTCTGGTCACTTAGGTTATAAAAATAACTACTGAAGCATAAGTCACATAAATAAACTGCTTTAAAATATACAACTCCATGTTATTAATATATTTACAGTTGTGCAACCAGTACTGTAATCTAATTTTAGAATATACACATCACCTCAAAAATAAACCCCTGTACTTACTGGCAGTCACTCCCCATCCCTATCCCCAATCCTTGCTGCCGTAGGCAACCAATAGTCTATTTTTGGTTTCTTACAGATTGGCTTATTCCAGATATTTCATATCAACAGAATCATACAATATGTGATCGTTTGTGACTAGTTTCTTTCACTTAGTTGTTTTTGCAGTTCAATTATATTGTAGCAGATATTAATACTACTGTCTTATGGTTGAATCATATTTCATCATATATCACATTTATTTATCCATTCATCAGCTGATGAACATTTAAGTTGTTTCTACCTTCTGCCTGTTATACAGAATGCTGCTATGAGCGTTAATGTATGTCTTTGTGTGGACCTATGTTTTCATTTCTCCTGGGTAAACACCAAGAGTAGAATTGCTAGGTAACTCCATATTCAACCTTCTGAGGAACTGTAGATTGTTGCTTATTTTATGCTATTTTAGACAATTACAATTATAAAATTTTTCTTGTATGTATGTCTTTGACCGCAAGTATAAATGTACCTGTAGGATAAATTCCTAGAAAGTGAAATCGGTAGGTCAAAAGAACTGAGCATTAAAATATTTTGGTAGGCTGGGTGCAGTGGCTCACACCTGTAATCCCAGCACTTTGGGAGGCCGAGGTGGGTGGATCACGAGGTCAAGAGATCCAGACCATCCTAGCCAACATGGTGAAACCCCATCTCTACTAAAAATACAAAAATTAGCCAGGAGTGGTGGTACATGTCTGTAGTCCCAGCTACTCGGGAGGCTGAGGCAGGAGAATCGATTGAACCTGGGAGGCAGAGGTTGCAATGAGCCGAGATCGTGCCACTGCACTCCAGCCTGGGCAACAGAGTAAGATGCCATCTCAAAAAAAAAAAAAAAAAGTTTTGGTAAGTAATGCCATTTAGTGATTTTTTTTTTTTAAACTAGTGGGAGAATACCTGTTTTACCATAACTTCACTGGCATGTATATTATCATACATTTTTGGTCTTAATAATCCTGAAAGGTAAAAAATAAATGCTATATCAATTGGATTTTCATATTTATAAGTGAGGCTGAGCATTCTTTCATATGTTTATAAGACATTTTATTTGTGTATGTCTTCTTTATAAAGAATATTAGAAGTACAGCATCGTATTTAATTAAGTAGCTGGAAAAATGAACATTATCTTTTATGATTGGTATTTGATATAATACAGAGTTTCATATACAATACAAACATATTAGTAGCTATTGTTATGTAGGTATAAGTATCATTACAATTTTTGATCCTCAGCAGCCTTCAAGTCTAAGGACTTAAAACGTCTGGGTCATAGACTTAGAAAATCTAGTTTTACGGAGTTTTTCCTTGCCCTAATTCAAAGCCATCTGCTCTTATCTTCAAAGGATTTGTAAACCATTGTGGATGGGAAATTTTGAAAACCAATTTAGTTGAAAACAAAGCACTGTAACTATATTAGTATGAAATCTTTTGCTTTGAATGCAAACTGCCAAGAAAATGTTGGCCAGCTTAGAATAGTCCATCAAAGTGGAAAGAAAAGTAATACTGAAACATCAGTGTTTACATAGATAATCAAAGCTGAAATTAGAATGGAGGTGAAGAGGTAGCGATCAAAAGAAATCTAATGATCAGTGAGAGGAAAATAAGTAAAGAAAGGCTTTGATCACTGTCATAAACTCTTCCATCTCAGACCTAACTTTAACATTCAATGTCTCTGAATAATTTTTTCAACTGTTAAAAATTCACCTCCCCAATAACTTTGTTGGTTATTCAATTATATGTAATCATGAAAGGTAAATTGTTTTTATAATTGAGTTTATTCATTTTCCAGTCATAAAATAACATGAAATTCAAATTAGGTGGTAATTTGACAGGAGATTGCTGACTTTTGGATCTTTTTTTTTTTGGAAGGTTAAGTATGACTTTAAAAAAGAAAAAAGTCAGCATATAAGAAAAGTTCTTTGTCAGATGTTCATAGATTACAGGGTGCCTCTTCCCTCCTCTAAGACACAACATATTTGGGTATAAGGCAATAACTGAATCTCTATTCTTCAAATATGAAAAGTTATTTTAAAAGTGTACTAATAACTTCTATAGGAGCAAAGAAAGCGCTAGAAATCAAGTTTTAGAAACATCCTCAGATTAACTTTTAATTTTTGAAGGAATAGTGAATGTTTTGGCTAAATCAACAGTAGAAATCCTTTGAGAACACTTTTAGGATCAAATCAATATAAGCCAGTAATATAACATCTATAAGCAGAGAAGGAATAAACCTTGATGTGCAGAGGCAATAGTACATCCTCAGGGAGAGAGAGGGGCAAACAGAGGAGAAATAAAGCGTGTGCTCCAAATTTAGCTGTCTGTGGGCACCAGGCAGGAACATGCCTGTGTGCACTGAGCTGGGAGCACGTGACCATGGTGAACAGGAAACTAATGCCCTGTCTCAGTGGGTGGCCACCGTGGGGCTCCAGCCCACTGTAAATACGTGAAGAAAAAAACTAGATTTTTCTATAAAATCCTCTACTTTTTGAATGTTGGCAACTATTAAAACAAAACAAATCAATTAAACAAACAAAAAACTCTGCACACCCAACACAGCACATTTTTGGGCTACATTCTTTTTGTTTGTTTGTTATGAGATGGAGTTTTGCTCTGTCGCCCAGGTTGGAGTGCAGTGATGTGATCTCAACTGACTGCAACATCCACTTCCCAGGTTCAAGGGATTCTCCTGCCTCAGCCTCCTGAGTAGCTGGGATTATAGGTGCCCACGACCACACCTGGCTAATTGTGTATTTTTAGTAGAGACAGGATTTCACCAGGCTCGTCTCGAACTCCTGACCTCATGTGAACTACCTCCTTCAGTCTCCCAAAGTGCTGGGATTACAGGTGTGAGCCACCATGACTGGCCTGTGCTACATTAATTTACGACATACACCCTTTTTAAGTAAAGAAAGAGAAAGCCTCGTAAAGAAGTTTTAATAAAGGAAATTGCCTGACCAGTGGTTCATCCAGGAAGCAAGCTTTTCTTTGCTAAAACTATGAAGTTTTGAAAGGGACAAATTAGACCATCAAACCAGGCAAAGAATTGTAATGCACCGGGGAAAAACTAGAATTGCCAACAAAGAAGGCAGAGCTTCCCTGTGGTGCCTGGACAGAGCAAGTGTTCTTAGCGTGACTCAAAGGGAGATAAAGTGACTACGACTCAGTATACCTGTAAGAAGCACAACTACATATACAGACACGTGATAAAAGAAGGTACTCAGTTAAGTTAAATATTTGCTATTTTTGCTATGGCAATGACTATTGTTGCCATTGCTTACGAAAAATAATCCTAAAATTCATATGGAAGCAAAAAGAGCCCTGAGTAGGCAAAGCAATCCTAAGCAAAAAGAACAAAGCTGGAGCCATCACATTACCTGTCTTCAAATTATAAGACAAGGCTATAGCAACCAAAACAGCATGGCACTGGTATAAAAATAGACACATAGGTCAATGGAATGGAATAGAGAGCCCAGAAAGAAAGCCACATACCCACAGCCAACTGATCTTTGACAAAGTTGACAAAAATGTACACTGGGGAAATGACACTCTAGTCAATAAATGGCACTGGGAAAATTTGACTACCATATGCAGAAGAACGAAACTGGACTCCTATCTCTCACCATACACAAGAAATTAATGCAAGATGGAGTAAAGATTTAAATGTAAGATCTGAAGCTATAAAAATACTAAAAGAAAACCTAGGAAAAACTTATGGACATTAGCCTAGGCAAAAATTCATGGCGAAGACTTCAAAAGCAAATACAACAAAACCAAAAATAGACAAATGGGATTTAACTAAACTAGAAAGCTTCTGTCAGTAAAAGAAATAATCAACTGAATAAGCAGACAACCTGCAGATTGGGAGAAAACATCTGCGAGCTATGCATCCAACAAAGGACTCATATCCAGAATCTACAATCAACTCACAACCCCCAAAATAATCTCATTAAAAAGTGGGCAAAGGACATGAACAGATATTTTTCAAAAGAAGACACACATATGGCCCACAAGAATATGAAAAAGTGCTCCACATCACTAATCACCAGAGAATTGCAAATTAAAACCGCAATGAGATATCATAGTACAGCAGTCAGGATGGCTATTATTAAAAAATAAAAAAATAAGAGATGTGGGCAAGGACGTCGAGTAAAGGGAATGCTTATACACTGTTGGTGGGAATGTATATAAATTAGTACAACTTCTAGAGAAAACAGTATGGAAATTTCTCAAATAACTAAAAATAGAATTACTATAAGATTCAGCAATCCTACTACTGGATATTCAACTAAAAGAAAAGAAATCGGCCGGGCACAGTGGCTCATGCCTCTAATCCCAGCACTT
This sequence comes from Hylobates moloch, assembly GCF_009828535.3. Classification (NCBI taxonomy): domain Eukaryota; kingdom Metazoa; phylum Chordata; class Mammalia; order Primates; family Hylobatidae; genus Hylobates; species Hylobates moloch. The sequence goes on from NW_026652292.1 coordinate 35,510,331, forward strand.
TGGGAGGCCCAGGCGGGCAGACCACCTGAGGTCGGGAGTTCAAGACCAACCTGTCCAACACAGTGAAACCCCGTCTGTCCTAAAAATACAAAATTAGCCATGCCTGGTGGCAGGTGCCTGTAATCCCAGCTACTCAGGAGGCTGAGGCAGGAGAATCGCTTGAACCCAGGAGGCGGAGGTTGCGGTGAGCCAAGATCGTGCCATTGTACTCCAGCCTGGGCAAAAAGAGTGAAATTCTGTCTCATAAAAAAAAGAAAGAAAGAAAGAAATCATTTTACCAAAAAGACACCTGCACTTGTATGTTTATCACAGTACTATTCACAATGGCAAAGTCATAGAATCAACCTAAGTGTCCATCAATGGATGAAACTTATGGATGACACTGATAAAGAAAATGTGGTATACATGGAATACTACTCAGCCATAAAAAATAAAATTGTCTTTTGCAGTAACATGGATGGAGGTAGAGGCCATTATCTTAAGTGAAATAACTGAGAAACAGAAAGTCAAAAAGCACCTGTTCTCACTTGCAAGTGGGGGTTAAATTACATATAGACGCAGACATAGAGTGTGAAATAATAGACACTGGAGACTGGGAAGGGTGGGAGGGTTGGCAAGAGTGAGGGATTGGAAATTAATTAATGGGTACAATGTACACTATTCGGGTGATGGTTATAATAAAAGCCCAGACTTCATTACTACACAAGGTATCCATGAAAAAAAAAAAAAAACCCTGCACTTTTTCCCTTAAATTTATATAAATAAAAAAAGAAAGGAGGGACCCTGAGTCAAAATACAGCGCATAAACATAAGATGATAAATCAGGTTTCAGAGGAGAGGAAGATATACAAAGTTGGTGCAAAGGTAATTGCGGTTTTTGCCATTACTTTTGGTAAAAACTGCAATTAACTTTGCACCAACCTAAAAGAAGAAAAGACAGAGAAGGAAAAAAACATAAAAGCCACAAAGAAGTCATGGGGCACAGTGGAGAGAGCGAGCGTTTTGAAATGAGATGATCCGGGGATCAAGCTTCTACTAGAGGTGTGATCTTGGGTAGTTCTCTCTCTCTCTCTCTCTCTCTCTCCCTTGTTTTGTTTTTGTTTTAAGGTATTTTTTAATCACACAAATAATACATGACTCATTTCTGGAAGAAGCTTTACAACACGGATAGAGTTTCAGATGACCTCTCACTCCTCCTTGCCCTCCCTTTCCCAGAGACTACCATTGTTTATCTTTGCAGAACTTTTTCTAAGTATTTACTGACTCGTGTATGTATGCACAGGAATATCTGATTAAAACCTAAATAGCTCTGCATGCTGAATATTGTGCTGCCTATGTTGGGCCTATCTTGTCCTTTGTAAATGTTCTAGAGTATTCTGTGTTAGGGATAGTCCAGGTTTGTTCAGTCTTCCCCCTTGACTAAGAACAATGTAATGATGAGAATCTACTTGTGCTTTTCTGTGTAACTGCGGGGCAGTGCGGGGGGGTGGGGGTGGGGGGAAGTGTTCTAGGACAGAGATCTAAAAGTAGAATTGCTGAGATGAAAGATTTGCATATTTTATTTTCCTGTAGGATCTGCCAATTGTCCTCCAGTGAGGCTTCAGCAATGTGCCTCAATGAAGTCTTGTCTCCTCATACCCTCTCTATCACTGGACATTTGTAATCACTTTTTAATTTCATTAGCACAATCACTTAATCTTCCAGGGCATCAGCTTACTCTGTAAAAAGGCAAAAATTCTACTTCACAGTAAAGTTATGACAATTATATTATTTAACAACAGTGCCCATCACAAACTCACAAAAGACACTTTATAAATGTTAATTCTCTTCCCTTATTATGGATATTTTAGTGAAAAAAAATTAGTCAAACTAGATGTGTCTTTGTGTAACTTTCTTATGGTGCTAATAAACCTTTGCAATTGGTAGCATGTGTTTAACTGTTGAATAAGCCTATTTTTTTCAAAAACTTTTAGCCCACATTCATATTCTATTTTTAATTAAAGTGCTGTAAGCAGGAATAGTTCTCTTGAGTTTAGCATTGCTATATTATCATGTCATGTATTATAACTCAATTTTCCCACTACATTTCTTCTTTCAATTACTGTAAAACCTTTGTTTCTATAGTTCATCATGACAACGTTTGGCCTGCGCTTGTTAGCCTGAAGCAAGTAAAGGTGTGTTTTAATGACAATTAACGAAAAAGTTATTCTTCCATTAACTTCTTTTTAGACTTTCACTGAATGAAAACATAATATAAAAAATTGTGTAAGAAATTTGTGGATTTCTGAGAATGTCCAAAGACCTCGGATTGATCTATACTGCCCTAATTGCCACAGTTAGGTTATCAATTGCATGTAAAGATACCTCCACCTTATTTATCTAATCTGTATACTTTGCTTAATAATTCTAACTCTAATATCAAACAATGCCAGATTTTACAGCTTCTAAGTCTAATTCTTAAATCTTGTCACTATATTATAAAAATTAAGTTAAAAACCATAGTCACATTTACTGTTGTGCATCTAATCCGGTATAAAGTCCAAACATGATAGTCAATTGGTGAAATTAACACATAATTAATGAATATTTAATAATCATATTAATTCCTCCTTTTCTTTTTTTAATCAAAAAAGGAAACTTTTTATTTTTGTCACTAAATACAATTAGTTTCCCTGACTGTAACCCATAATCAATGTCACCTAACATATAGATGGTCTATACAGAGGTGAACAACACCAGCATCTTTCTCTACATGTATATTAGGACCACTGAACTCAGAAAAAGCAGAGCTGAGCTTGTTAAATTATTGTCTGTTTTAGAAACTCTTACCATTTAAAAGAAATAGGAAGATTTAGGTAGCGGAATACTTGTATAATAACTTAAAAAGTTAAAAGCTTGTAGCGATAAAATCATCTTGTTCACATTCTCAGAAATTTTAGGCAATTGGCCTTCTTGCAGATCCCAAGCTTAGAAAAAGAAAAAAAATCATTGCAACATCTGGGCTCAGTTCATTTGCCATATGGTTGGTCGTGGTGCATTTCTGGTGTATAAGTCAACAGAACAATCATGACCCAGAGGTGAAGCAAAGCCATATATATAATCACAAAAACTCATGCTATGGGGTATCTTTGGAGAAAAATTCCCAGACGAATACCAAACCGGTCAATTGAACTAGCTTTGTGAATTTTTCCGTACGTTCCTGCCAGATTAGTTTCTGTGCCACTAAAAAGAACAGGAAAATTTCACAGAAGAGTGCCTTCACCATTGACAATTTCAGACATATTAATTGAAGACCCATTACTACTATTTCCAGAGGTGGAGTTCATCTGCTGCTTGAGGTCCTCCAGTTGAAAGACCAAGGAGGGCCAGATGCAGTGGCTCACGCCTGTAATCCCAACACTTTGGGAGGCCGAGGCGGGTGGATTACCTGAGGTCAGGAGTTCAAGACCAGTCTGGCCAACATGGTGAAACCCTGTCTCTATTGAAAGTACAAAAATTAGCCCGGGCCAGTCGAAGGTTAGGTAGTTCATGTGATTTGCCATCTTCATTAGGTGTTGGGATGTGCTCAGTGCAGGCAGCATTTGATGATGCATTTTCCAAAAGAATTTTCTTCAGTGGTTTTGATGGTGGTTATACTGGGGTTCTCAGAACTAACACTTGATGTCCAAGAACTCTGAAAGACAGGTGTCTTTCCTTTTTCCTTTTTGATTTCCACCCTCCCAGTAGGCTCCTTCTCTGAACTATTAAGGAAATTAAATGGCAGCTCATCATCAGGTTCTGATTTTCTTGTTCACACAAATTGGGATGAAGGCCTAGGAACAGATGAATATTCAATAGGATGAGAGGCCTCCACTGGTGTCCTAGATCTTACTTTCACATTTGCAGTGCCAGCTAAGATGGTGGCTTTTTGATTTCAAATGTTATCAGCTGCTGGTGAAGTATAAGTAGCTATAGGTCAAGTCTGATATGTCAAATCTGTATTTGAACTTCTGTGAAGTTCAGTATAGTCAGTATTTTTGCTATATATGATGTTGCTGGTGGTGTTGTCTTTCCTACTGAGAGCTGTTGCAGCCCCTTGATCAACTCAGTTTAAAAGATCTTCTGTCTTTCCAGCAAGATCAACAAACAAAGACATGAAGGCAGCAGAATAATCCTATTGGCAAAGCTGAGGACTCTGGACCAGCTGCACCATGATCTCGTCGCCGTCCTGGGCCGGTCCCCTTCAGCAGCAGACCCGGATGGGGGCCCAAGCTGAGTAAACCTCCCTCCTTTTTTCTTATTCCCTACATCCAATATGTGAGAATTCCCCATTAATGCTACAGCTCAAACGCATTCTAGATTCACCCATTTCTTTCTCCTCCATTTGACCTCCCTGGTCCAAACTTCATCATCTCTTATGTGGACTCTTAACAATAGCCTCTTTACCAGTTTTTTGATGTCATTATTATTTGCCTACAATTTATACTCTACACAGGAAAAAGAGGTCCTAAAATGCAAACCAGACTATAACATTCCTCTTCATTATGGCTCCAATTTCAATGGCTTCAGATCATAAATTCCAAACTGTGACCTTCTAGGATCTATGGAATTTGGTCAGTGCCTACTGTTCCAGCCTCATCTGGAACCATTATTGCTCCTTCATCTGTGATATTCCAGCCCATCCAAGTCTTTCTGTTTCTTTAACCCCATTAAGCTTGTTCTTACCTAGGGAATTTGTACTCCCTGCTCTCTGATCAGAATGCTCCTTTCCCCTATTATTGTATTACCATTCATGTTTCTGCTTAAGTAAATTGCTTAAAAGAATTTTTAGGCTGGGCACGGTGACTCACACCTGTAATCCTAGCAGTTTGGGAGGCTGAGGCGGGCGGGTGACGTGAGGTCAGGCATTTGAAACCAGCCTGGCCAACATGGTGAAACCCCGTCTCTACTAAAAATACAAAAAAATTAGCTGGGTGTGGTAGCACATGCCTATAATCACAGCTACTCAGGAGGCTGAAGCAGGAGAATCGCTTGAACCTGGGAGGCAGAGGTTATAGTGAGCCGAGATCATGCCACTGCACTCCAGCCTGGGCAACAGAGACTCTGTCTCAAAAAAAAATGTAAACCCTGAAGATAGCATTTATACATTTTCTTCTATTATAGTATAGAACGGTAGTTTTTAAGTTTTAATCAGGACTGGCAGCATCTGCATCACCTGAGAACTTGCTAGAAATGCAAATTCTTAGGCCCCATGCCTGACCTACTGAATTAGAAACTCTGGGTCTGGGGCCCAGCAATCTGTGTTTTAACAAGCTCTCTAGGTGATTCCAGTGCACACTGAAGTTTGAGCATCACTGATATAGAATAAATGGTGGATACACATTGTCTCATTTGAAGTTCGACATAAAGAGGCAACAGGCTGTGAAGAGACCAATAACTTCAGAAGTTATTGCACTACTGAAGTGCAATATTGCCTGGTATATACTATCGTCACCTCCCATTCTTCTGTTTTGAAACACAACTTATTTATTTGAAATCTTAATAATATCACGTTAACTACCAGCTGACACTTTCAGTTAGTATTTCATTCTCTGAGAGTTCCTTCTGGCTATCACTTGCCCTTTCTGCAAGAGCCAAAGCATACATAGGCCAAACATTTGCTGAAGTAAGAGAACCTGGGGATTGTAAAGTGAGAAAAGCCTTGTTAAGATGCCATGGCATTACCTCTTTTGTAATTGGACAAATGAGGAAGTGACAAGCAGGGGTGAAGGATGATAAAGACAATGAGGAAAATCAGAAGTCAACTTTAGGAAATAATATATTGAAAAGATTGGGGAAAATAAGGCAGCACGGTGAGGAGCAGACTTTAATGCATTCTTTAGATAATACCAACCACCAATTTTCTACACAGAAAGGCAATAGAATCAGACAAAGCAGACCCACTAAAGGGATAGAATCCCTTTAAAAAAAAATAATTTCGGCTAGGCATGGTGGCTCACGCCTGTAATCCCAGCACTTTGAGAGGCCAAGGCAGGTGGATCACTTGAGCTCAGGAGTTTTAGAACAGCACGGCCAACATGGTGAAACTCTGTCTCTACTAAATATACAAAAATCAGCCAGGTATGGTGGTGTGCACCTGTAATCCCAGCTACTTGGGAGGCCGAGGCAGGAGAATCACTTGAACCTGAGAGGCAGAGGTTGCAGTGAGCTGAGATCATGCCACTCCACGCCAGCATAGGCAACAGGGCAAGACTCCATCTCAAAAAAATATATAGTAATTTTAACTTTAATTGTAGATTAGAGGGTATACATGCAGGTTTGTTACATGGGTATATTGTGTGACACTGAGGCTTGGGGTCCCAGTGATCTCATCACTCAACCAACAGGTGGTTCTTGAGCCCACACCTTCCTCCCTCCTTCCCATGTCTAGTGGTCCCCAGAATCTATTGTTCTCATCTTTACATTCATGTGTATTCAGTGTTTAGCTCTTACTTGTAAGTGAGAACATAAGGCATTTGGTTTTCTGTTCCTGTGTTAGTTTGCTTAGGATAGTGACCTTCAGTTCCATCCGTGTTGCTGCAAAGGACATGACTTCATTCTTTTTTGTTGCTGCATAGTATTCCATGGTGTATATATACTACATTTTCTTTATTGAATCCACTGTTGATGGGCACCTAGGTTAATTCCATGTCTTTGCTATTGTGAATAGAGCTGCAATGAACATACGAGTGCATGTGTCTTTTAGATAGAATGAATTATTTTCCTTTAGGTATATAGCCAGTAGTAAGGATTGCTGGGTTGAATGGTAATTGTGGTTTACGTATTTTGAGGAGTCTCCAAGCTACTTTCCACTGTGGCTGAACTACCTTACATTCCCACCAATAATTTATAAGTGTTCCCTTTTCTCTGCAGCCTTTTCAGCATCTGTTGTTTTTTGATATTTTTTAATAGTAGCCATTCTGATTGGTGTGAGATCGTTTCTCATTGTGGTTTTGATTTGCATTTCTTTGATGATTAGCAATGTTGAGCATTTTTTCATATGTTTATTGGCCACTTGTACAACTTCTTTTGAGAAGTGTCCATTCATGTTCTTTGCCCATTTTTTAATTAGATGCTTTGCTTGTTGATTTAAGCTCCTTGTAGATTCTGGATATTAGATCTTTGTCAGATGCATAGTTTCTGAACATTTTCTCCCATTCTTTAGGCTGTTTACTCTGTTGGAAATTTCTTTTGCTGTGCAGAAGCTCTTTAATTAGGTCCCACTTGTCTGTTTTCGTTACTGTTGCAGTTGCTTTTGGGGACTTAACCATAAATTATTTACCAAAGCCTATGTTGAGAAGGCTACTTTCTAGGTTTTCTTCTAGGATTTTTATAGTTTGAGATCTTATATTTAAATCTTTAACCATCTGGAGTTAATTTTTGTAAATGCTGAGAGGCAGGTGTCCAGTTTTATTTTTCTGCATATGGCTAGCCTCTTATCTCAGTATCATTTATTGAAAAGGGAGTCCTTTCTCCTTTGCTTATTTTTGTCAGTTTTGTCAAAGATCAGATGGTTGTAGAAGTGTAGGTTCATTTCTGAGTTCTCTATTCTGTTCAACTGGTCTATATGTCTGTTTTTGTATCAGTACCATGCTGTTTGGGTTACTGTAACCTTTTAGTATAGTCTAAAGTCAGGCAGTAAGATGCCTTTGGCTTAGTTCTTCCTGCTTGGTATTGCTTTGGCTATTCAGTCTTTTTTTTTGATTCCATATGAATCTTAGAATAGATTTTTCTAATTCTGTGAAAAATGACATTGGCATTTTGATAGTGATAGCATTGAATCTGTAAATTGCTTTGGGCAGGCAGTATGGCCATTTTAATGATATCAATTCTTCCAATCCATGAGCACAGAACATTTTTTCCATTTATTTGTGTGGTCTCTGATTTCTTTCAGCTGTGTTTTGTGGTTCTCCTTGCAGAGGTCTTTGACTTCCTTGGTTAGATGAATTCCTAGGTATTTTATTTTCTTTGTGGCTATCGTAATGGGACTGTGTTCTTGATTTGGTTCTCTGCTAGAAGGTTGTTGGTATATAAAAATGCTACTGATTTCTGTACATAGAATCCCTTTTGGGCCTATCCTATATCACTTATAGAACAAATGACCAAGGAATTAGAATTTCTGTTCCTAGAGATAGAACCATAAAACCCTAGGACTGAAAGTCTTATGAATTTACTGTTCCAGTGCTTTTTATATAGTTTGGCATAAACAAACCAGTTGATTATTTGTGAAGCCATCTTCCTGGCTCTGCACAGGCCTTTAACACATGGAATGAGAATATCATTTAGACTTAGGGATGACATAGCATAAGGAAACCCTGAAAAACTCTCTCCCTTTTTATCAAAGATGAAAAATCCAAGGTCCAGATAAGATTAATAAATGATTTACTCAAGGATACAAAGCTTAAAATCATGAGATCCAGGACTAAAATCCTGTTTTTCTTCTGTAGTCTGAAGTTCTTTCTATCATGCCATGAAACAAAAATAAGCTCTCTTTCTCTCTTTTTTAGTTTGTTTAAAAACCTTAAAAAGATAAAATAGGCTGGGCGCGGTGGCTCATGCTTGTAATCCCAGCACTTTGGGAGGCCGAGGCGGGCGGATCATGAGGTCAGGAGATCGAGACCATGGTGAAACCCTGTCTCTACTAAAAATACAAAAAATTAGCTGGGCGTGGTGGCGGGCGCCTGTAGTCCCAGCTACTGATGGGTGAAGCCAGAGGAGTTGCAGTGAGCCGTGGAGGCTTCCAGCCTGGGAGCAGAGTGATCCGTCTCAAAAAAAAAAAAAACTCTTCTCCCATACAGAAACCAGTGTCTCAGCTTTTTTTTTTTGTGATGAGGAGTACTGTAAAATTTCTTAAAAGTTATGGTTCTATTTGTTTGCTTGCTCTTACGTGTGTGTGTGCGTGTGTGGTGGGATGATTATTTAGGAGTAAGCGAGATTGATAAATAAACAGTGAGGAGGAGGGGAATTGTTGATAGTCAAGTCTCTAAGCTGGGGAAAGGGAAAAGGGGCATAAGGAAGGAAAAGAGAACAGAATGGAGATCCAACCAGGCAGACATTATATTGGCTATTCGACCTTCTTTAAAGAGAAAACAAGAAGATGTTAAAGAAGGAGCCCAGTTGGTAGGGGTAGGGGGTTTGACAACAGCAACTAGGCTGGACATCGATGAGACAGGGAGACAGGGCTTGGGGAAGACTCCAGTTGATTGATGACTCTGATAGAAGCAGTGAACAGTGTTGGATTGAGTTGACACCACTCTATGATGAAAATGACTCACATGGGCTGGAGTATGCCAGTGTCCAATGGTTATAACTAGCTGGGGGCTTCTTTTGACTCATTGGGGAAAACCTCTGCCTTCTTCTGGGACTTATAAAAAAGAAGTGACAAAACTTACTGTGAAAGCAGGTGGAAAAGCTGCTGTGTAATTTAATAATAGGCTCAACAATTTATATGCCCTTTTCATGCAGGTACATGTTGTGTGGAATGTTTCTTTCTTTTTTTTTTTTTTTCGAGATGGAGTCTCGCTTTGTCACCCAGGCTGGAGTGCAGTGGCGCAATCTCTGCTCACTGCAAGCTCCACCTCCCGGGTTCACGCCATTCTCCTGCCTCAGCCTCCCGAATAGCTGGGACTACAGGCACCCGCCACCACGCCCGGCTAATTTTTTTTTGTATTTTTAGTAGAGACAGGGTTTCACCATGTTAGCCAGGATGATCTCCATCTCCTGACCTCATGATCCGCCTGCCTTGGCCTCCCAAAGTGCTGGGATTACAGTGTGTGGAATGTTTCTAAGAGATTTTAAACTGCAGGCTCCTAACTACCCAGTATTCTTCCTGGCCACTCCTTGAAGAATGCTGGGCAGAAAGGAATCTCAGAACTCATTGGCTGGTGCCTCCAAATGGGAGTAGGCAGTACCAGCTTTCAAGGAAGTGTTTGGAATTGAGTGCTGGTGTCGGGGGAAGGGGTTGCTTTTGGTCATTGCAATAGTGAATAACCTAGTGAATGCTATTGGCTTCTTAGGGGCTCAAGGTCAGGGAGTCTAAAATTCTTGTGATAGACAGGAGAATTCTAATGGATAAGGAATAGTCTGTCCCAGATGTCAGTGACATTGAAGAACATGGAATCACTCATTTTATAGCTGAGATCCAGAAGGGTTATGTGCTCCAGGGGCCGGTACAGAGCACAGATCAGCTCTCCTCAAATACAGCCTCCCTCCTACGGGAACTCATTCTAGTGCCCCACAGTGGCCTCTTCATATTTGTTGTCTTATGTTCAGAGAATCCCAAGTCATTTTTTTTTCTGTATTTTTTTTAGACAGAGTTTCACTCTGTCACCCAGACTGTAGCGCAATGGCATGATCTTGCCTTACTGCAACCTCCGCCTCCTGGGTTCAAGTGATTCTCCTGCCTCAGCCTCCTGAGTAGCTGGGATTACAGGTGTGCATCACCACGCCCAGCTCATTTTTGCATTTTTAGTAGAGACAGGGTTTCACCAGTTGGCCAGGCTGGTCTCGAACTCTTGACCCCAGGTGATTCATTCGCTTCGGCCTTCCAAAGTGCTGAGATTACAGCATGAGCCACCACGCCAGGCCCCAAGTCATTTTTATATTTGCTTAAGAACAACATGTTTAGAAAGGCACACTGCTGCTATCACAATCAATATCATTAACAAAAGAGAATCTATACTTTGAAGTAAAACAATGAAACATTTAACAACCTGTGACTTTGGATGATCATATGATTGGTCTTCATTTCTCGATTATTCTGACTGGCGTTACTTTAAAAGTGCCAATCTTTAAAAAGATAAATGCTGTTTGTCTCTCAAAACAGTCATAAATTGTGAGAAAGGAAATAAAGATGAAAACATTAGTTTTTCAGAAATGAGGCTTTTTGTTAAAAGTAAAATAAAAATAGCAACGCAACTTCCTGATTTTCTGACTGAAGTTATTTCGTGTGCTAGTTACTTGGTTTGGCTCCTCAAGCCCATTTTAATTGAGATGGTGTAGGCAGCTAAAAGAAATGCATTGGTAAAACCACAATTGGGTTTCATCTTGATAGGCAGGAGCAAAAACAGAAAGGAAAGAGGCCAGCCTAATTTCCAGAGACTGGGGGGTTACAATTTCAATTAGGCATCATGGGTGTGTGGGAGGAAGGCAGTTATCCTCATTCTCCTACATGTTGTTTCTGACTTTGAAAGATGTAGACTATCTCAGGAAATTTTGTCCTGGCAACAGTAGAATATAACTTTTTGATGGCTGTCATTATTTCCAGGCATTCATTGCTCACACTTATTTCAGTACCATCCTGAATTTAGTAACATTATGCAGTGGCCCCACAGGCTGGAGGCTAGACACCTATCTTGTTTCCTGAGGGCTGTGGGTAACCTCCGAAGTTTATTGTTTCTGTTGCTGCCTTCTTACTATTGTGCCCCTGCTACCTGGAGAGGACTCTATTTCCTTGGGGGAACTAACAAACCAAAGAAGTCCGTAACCTACCCGTTCCTTTAAATTCACAGAGCTATAGAGCTAGAAGGTATCTTAGGGGTGGTCTAATTCAACCTTCACATTTTGCAAAATGAGAAGGTGGTCAAAGAAGTTATTTGTCCCAGGTCTCCCAAAGCTGACAGAGTTGGGCCCAGAACTGAATCTCTTGACATTAAACCCAACTACATTGCTCAGTGTAATAACTGCAGGCTAAGTTCTCTATAACCTATTGTACTCAAACTACTGATTGTCATAGAATCATTTAGAATGCAAAACTATTTTTTTCCACGGTGAGTTTTACAAACTTTGCCATTGTTTTACTTCAAACTTTTGAGCCTCAACATTTTATATATGAAATGGCACCAACAAAATTGTAACGCTCTTCATTTTCTTTTTCACGTCCTGGAGATCGCATGTGTACGTGTGTATGCTTTGTGAGATAAGGTGTCTTGCAGCTCTGGCTTTGAACAACAAAGTTGCTGAAGCTGTTAGAAGCTGCAAGAATACCCACTTCCTACTTTACTGGTGACATATTTTTGCAAAGCTGTTCTCACTCCGCTTCCCCATCTCAAGCAAATTGAGATTTAGAACAATGACTTTAAGTTCCCTTTTATGCTACTTCTGCTCTTGTACAGTAAAATAGCTTTCCTGCAAACACAAAATATTTTTCACCAGTGAACTAGAATTGTAAGTATTATCTGTTACCTGCATTGACCTCAGGCAGCATTTCCCCCAGAGTTAATTCCTGTGAACATTGGTCCTACTTAGATATTTGGGGAGAAAGAACAAAAAGGTTCTGTGGTCAAATATGATTTGGAAATTGCTGTGAATTATACTTTTCCTTTGATATTCATAGTGTTCATTACTGTCTCAAAGACTTTATAATAAGAGAACTAATTTAACTTTGCTTAACCCAAGATTTTCTGAATGTATTTGAATCATTTTTCCCCTGCAACATTTATGTGTGAACATCCTGCAGAAGGCTTAGTAGATGAGTCATGATGAGATTACAGTAACGTTTATTGAGTGTGTACTGTATGCCCTACAGTTTTTACAAGCACTTTAGCGGGATGATGCCTCTGTCAGGCTCAAATATCATAGAACAAATTCAGACTCTACAGTCGTCAAAATGCCCATGGTTTAATTTTGGCTGTCCTTCCTATGAATTACATAACATTGTATAAATCACCTAATCTCTGAGCTGCTGAATCTTCACTGTAATATGGGAGAATAAAGACAGATTATGAGGTAATGTGGAGAGAGACGAAAATAAAGTTACTGGTAAAATATCCAAATAAAGTGGAAAAACATGGGCAACACTGAGGTTTTTTTTTTAACTGCAACAAGATTCAAAAAAATGCATAAGTCCTCCCATTATGTTTCTGATGACAACTGAGGTGAATTTAAAAAATCTTTAAAGAAATATCACCTGGGAAATTATCATTGTGTGTACTAGACAGCTTCCCCCCAACATCTTTTAACACATTGCAATAGTTTCCTGATAGGTACCGGATAATTTTCTTATAATCTTAGGGAATCCTTTATGTTAGGAAACATATCATCTTGTCAAGCACGTAGAAAACTGGCTAAGTTTGAAAATCTTCCATCCAGCCCTGGCTTTCCACGGGCTGGGGCACAGAAGAGTCCATACATAGTTTTGCATGTAAACGTCGGATTGTTCGTTCCCACACTAGCTAACAAGAGTCCTTTTAAGCCCATGATAATAACAGATAATATTTTTAGAGTGCTTCCTGTGTGCTAGGCACTGCTCTGAGAGCTCTACTTACGAAAATATCCATTTAATCTCTCAAAAACCATATACGGTAGGCAGCGCTATTGTTCTCACTTGTAGATGAGGAAACATGCAAATTGTTAACTTGCCCGAAGTCTGGCAACTATGGAGGGACAGAGCTTGGATTCAAACCCAGAGAGCCTGGTTCCAAAGCTTGCTAACACGACCACTGTGCACCCCTCCCCACGTGGCAGCGGAACAGCAGGATGGGTCTGGGTTCCAGTGTGGGAACAACACAATGGGTAGAGTAGGAAAAAATAATAATGAGGTGATGTTTTCCATTTTCAGGAGTCAGGGAACAAGTACATACAGTTTATCTTTTCAGTAACTTTTTACTTCACATCTCTCCATTTCTCCCACAGATGCTCTGAGTTACAGAAAAGTCCACTTTGCTCCATTTCCAAGTTTTTTTTTTTTTTTTTTTTTTGATACAGAGTCTTGCTCTGTTGCCCAGGCTGGAGTGCAGTGGTTTGAACTCTACTCACTACAAACTGCCTCCTGAGTTCAAGCGATTCTCCTGCCTCAGCCTCCCAAGTACCTGGGATAATTTTGTATTTTTAGTAGAGACGAGGGTTTCACCATGTTGGCCAGGCTGGTCTCAAACTCCTGACCTCAGGTGATCCTCCCACCTCGGCCTCCCAAAGTGTTGAGATTACAGGCATGAGTGACCACGCCCAGCACTGCACTTAAAGCTTTTACTTCTCTCCAGGGTCCTCCATATGCAAGTCTATTCACTCCTACTTCTTCTCCTCTCCTCAACCTGTATCCTCTTCCCTCACCTGCCTGGTTTATGCCCACTCTGTCTTTGGGGCTCAGCTTAGGCATCAGTTCCAGTAGGAAGCCTTCCCTATCTAACCCTCCAGGAATACTTAAGCCTTCAAGCACCCAGTACCCCATACTCTCCTTACCTTGGCACTTAACATGTGGTAATATAAGTGCCCATTTATCTGTCCATGACTCCTATTAGAAGGTAAACTTCAGGAGAACAGAGACATAACTGTCTCATCTCTATTGGGTTCCTGAGGTCTACAAGAGTACCTAGCACGTGGTTTGTGTTTAATAATTGCTATCTACAACTGCACCATTCCCCAGTGTTTGCCATGTCCAGAATAATATTTCCATAATTTCCTTCTTCCTAGTGTATTAACGGGAAAGTAACTTCAGACTCTAGAATGCTGTCGGAAGAAGTGAGGCGGAGTGTTTCTACTCAAGCCTTGCCTCCTTTGTTCTTTTCCATTTTCATGTGCTCACCATTCCCCTGATGCTCTTCACCAGTGCTTAATTCCTATTTCATTCCTATTTCTTTTCCATTCCTCCCATCCTTATGTGTTAGGAGGAGATCCTTTGTAACAGCATATGTGATGAGCATATGCTGTTGGGTGTTGGACAAGACCTGTCAGAAAAGTCCCTATCGGAAGGCTGACCAGACCAAGCCAGGAAGACTATGTGGGCAGAACTCTTACCCCTACCCCTACTTTGGTTCTCTGGCCAGGTATCTTGGCTCCTTAGGGGAAGAAAACAGTTGAGATGGAAGCAGAGATGTTTTAGCAGAAGATGCTAATGCTGTTGCTGCTGCCTCCATGAAGTGGTAAAAGGTGGTTGGTATTTCCCATTAAATGCTGGTGTAGCTAAGATGGAGAGCAGTAGGGGCAGAAGGCAACTTGAGAGGAGGCCATCTACTTTCTACTCCAGCTTCTACCCTGTTTATATTATAATTTTGTGAATAATAAATCCTTTTATTGAAGCAGTCTTGTGACCAGGCTATATTACCGTACATTTTTTATTTTTAGTAGCTATTTTGTCAGTATAAGCCCAAGAGATTATATAAAAGATTACTTTTCCATATATTTCTGGAACAGAAATTCAGGGATTTGCTCACTCAGCCAGTCACTCACTCATTCATTCAACCAATGCTTGCCAAGCACACAGTTCAAAGGTGTTTTGCTGGGCATACAGGGAAACTTGGGGAAGGGTAGAGCACGGTCCTTGCTTTTATGGAACTCATAATACATATGGATTTAGGAACAGAAATAACTGACACCATATAGAACAGAATATGTATGATGCTGTGGGAAATACTAAGTAAGTTTTAGAGGTGTGAGAATTGAAGTAGCAGCAGATCATTACATCAGTGCTGTCCAAAAGAATGTTCTGAGAAGATGAAAATGTTCAAATATTTGTGCTTATATAGTGTATACAGTATACTTATATACAATAGCCACTAGCCACATGTGGCTACTGAATGTTTAAGATGTGGCTAGTGCAACTGAGGAGCTGAATTTTGAATTTCTATTTAATTTAATTTAAACATCCACTGTGGTTAGTGTATACTATATAGGACAGTATAGATCTGATAGATCTATAGTCTGTCAGGCAGGTAGAATTATAAAAACTTAGAGAAGCATCGGGTCCCAAGAGGTAGGCTGGAGTGTCAACAATGTAGAGAGAACTGAAGCTCCTGTGAGCTCTGCGCCCTTGCACTGCCTACTTATTTGACATCTCAAAGATCTCAAAGATTCCTCAAATTGAACATGTTCAAAATAAAAAGCATGGTCCCCCACTGAATCCTGGCTACTCTCTCAAAACCTGTGACCCTCTAATTGTTTAAACTAGAATCTTAGGCATCATCCTTGACACCCACTCATTCTCACCCATACAACCAATCCATTATTTTCTAGTCTAAGTATCTCCAAACCCAACCTCTTTTCTCATCTCCATGCCTACCTCCTTAATCGAGGCTCATGGATTACTACATGATCTACTACTTCCTTTCTTAATGTCTTTTTTTTTAATTGTGGTAAGAAAACTTAACATAACGTCTACCCTCTTGACAAATTTTTATGTGCACAATACTTAATTGCTGACTAGAGCCGGAATGCTGTACAGCACATCTCTAGAACTTATTCATCCTCTGTAACTGAAATCATGTACTGGCCTCCTCCTGCTACTAGAAGAATTCTTCCCAAACATCAAAACCTGACCAGGTCACCCTCATGTTTAGGCTCAAGCCCCAAGTTCTTTTTTTTTTTTTTTTTTTTTTTTGAGACGGAGTCTCGCTCTGTCGCCCAGGCTGGAGTGCAGTGGCGCAGTCTCGGCTCACTGCAAGCTCCGCCTCCCAGGTTCACGCCATTCTCCTGCCTCAGCCTCTCCGAGTAGCTGGGACTACAGGCGCCCGCCACCACGCCCGGCTAATTTTTTGTATTTTTAGTAGAGACGGGGTTTCACTGTGGTCTCGATCTCCTGACCTCGTGATCCGCCCGCCTCGGCCTCCCGAAGTGCTGGGATTACAAGCGTGAGCCACCGCGCCCGGCCTCAAGCCCCAAGTTCTTAACATGACATATAAGGTTTGGTTCCTGCCTAACTAACTCCCCGGTACCATTTTTTATTGCTTTTCCCTGCTTTCTCCTCATTGCAACCTCATTCATCTTCTTATCATTCCTCAAATAATGCCAGTGTGAACACAGTGCAGGTGGCACATACAGATGCTTTTTGTGTGTGTGTGCGTGCATGTGTGTGTGTGTGTGTGTGTGTGTGTGTGTATGTGGTCAAGTATCATGTACCGCTGCTGTTTGGTTATATCAAATTTTGAGGAAGCTCCCAGAGGTACTGTGCAGGTGCCTCAAAGCAATAAAATAGTGCTTTTATTTAGACCTGAGGTCTATCTTTGGTTGATATAAAATTTTAATTACATAAAGGCTTTCAAAAAGACTCAGGTCATGCATATCATTTTAGCTGGGTTAGTAAGTGTGACCCATGCAGGTACGATTTGGGGAGGCAGAGCTTCTTTTAGCAGCATCATCTTCCTTGCTAGCTAGTTCATCATAGAATCAATAGGTAAAAACAAGGAGCTATTATTTAAGGTCTTTGAAAGTCAGAGTACTTGGTGCATGGGTGATGTCAAATATATTTAGTAGAATAAAGTGCCCAGTGGAGGCAGAGGAGTTAGTCTCTCCTTGTGCTACTACTTTCCCTACAACAGTTGGCCCCTCTGCCCTGGACGGCATTTGTGCTATTGTTTCCTTTCCCATTTGTTGTTATTATTAATTTTTTCAGGTGTTTCAGAAAAAAATTCATTATCCTCAAAAGTTGTTCAGAGCAGGGTTGTCTTCTTAGGAAAAAGGAAATAAGCTACAGGCAGGTCTCACTCTAAGCAAAACTAAGTTGACAAAGTTTGTTTTCAAAGGTTCTTGTGTCTCCTATAGGTGTCGTTTCCTTTTTTGGGGGATGTGGGGGACGGAGTTTCACTCTTGTTGCCCAGGCTGGAGTGCAATGGTGCGATCTCGGCTCATCGTAACCTCCGCCTCCTGGGTTCAAGTGATTCTCTTGCCTCAGCCTCCTGAGTAGCTGGGATTACAGGCATGCACCACCATGCTCAGCTAATTTTATATTTTTAGTAGAGACGGGGTTTCTCCATGTTGGTCAGGCTGGTCTCGAACTCCCAACCTCAGGTTATCCGCCAGTCTTGGCCTCCCAAAATGCTGGGATTACAGGTATGAGCCACCACTCCTGGCCTTGTTTCCTTTTTTTAAGCTACGGTTTAGCTCTAATCCAGGACTGGTTGTATGCAAGTCGTCTTTAATCGCAACTAAAATTAAGCGTAATAGATACATCGGACCTGTTAGTATCTATCCTAAGGGTACTTGCCTCTTACAGAAGCACTGGCTAGAGTGTCGAGCATAAAGGGAGAATGAATATTGTCCCAAGAGTCTTGTATGCTTCTACACAAGTGAACTGCCAAATGCTAGCTCTAGTAGCACTTGAGACAAGCTCAGCATCTACAGTGAGATGTTCTAGAATGATTCATACCAACTGCCTGGTTTACAGGAAGTTGTTTTCCTCAATGCCTCTATTCTTCCATTCCTACTCTCTATGTGTCCCTAAAAAAATGAGTTTCTATAACAACTCCAAACAAGCTATTCTTGACTTTGTAAAAGTCAAAAAGGTATTTGCCACTTAAAGATGGACTGATTTGAGTTAAAATGTTTCTATTGTCAGTACACATAAGAATCTCCTGGGCAAGTTATTAAAAATGGAGATACCTAGTCCTCAAAGCAAGATGTTCTGATTCAGGAAGGGGGCTATGGTGGTGCTGGAATAGGGGCAGGAATCTTCATTTTTAAAAAGCATCTAAGCTCATTCTGGTGTAGACGATCCACAGGCCACATTGAGAGAAACACTGCCTTGAGGAATGATGGGTAAAAAGGAAATTTTATAATAGGTATCAGGTGAAATAATTTGAGATGATAAAAATTTATATGATCTACTGGCAAACCCAGTATTAAATTACTATTTAGTAATTTAGAAGAAAAGGCAATTTTTGGTTTTTAGAAAGAACAGTAAATAATTAAAAATTAATTTTCGAGGTCAATTTTGTGATCTTATAAGAAAATGTGATTATATTATTCACAAAAACTAAAGCAGATTGTTGTCAAAGTTTTGAGGTAAATTATAACTCAACCAACCGATCAATGAAATCTGAAACATTTTGAAGTGCTATTATTGAAATAGAAGAACAATATCTCAAGACAAGAAAGAATTCAATTATTTAACAAAAAATAAGTTTTCTTCTATGAGGAGGTAGGTATACTTATCTTAATAAAATCAATAATATTGTTTAACTTTATATGATTTCAAATTACTACAATGTGCAATTTTGAAAACAAAAGTTAAATGGGCTATTTTGGTGAGTTTGAACGTGAAAATCCTAAACCACTGGGTGACACAGACTACAAAAAGGTTAACTTTCTTGCCTTTTCAAGAAAATTCGCCAAGAATTCTCACATTGAATGGCTAGTTCATTTGAAGGAACAATTAATTTCATATTTGCAGAATATGCTATTGAATATGCTACTGCTATTGAAAACTGGACTTTAATATTCTTTGTTGAATCGAGATGCTGAAGTAACTTCCATCGGTTTGTTAGTGTGACTTAAAAAAAATCTCTTCAATAAATGTATACATTTCTTGATGATCCATCCTTTGCCCCCAAGTTCATTTTAATGTTGTAATAGAGATCACTTGTTGGATACAGGTTTTAAAACTAGTATGCTCTCAAAAGCAAGAGATGATACACAACCTGTTCTAACTTAGTTATACAATTTTACAGAAATTATGTGTATTTTATAATAAAATATTAATTCATTAATTATATGCCATGGACATCCTTCAACATCAATATACATTCATTCTTTTCCCTAAATACAAAGTACTATAAGTGAAAACAATTTTGACCCAGCTTTAGTTAACTTTAATTTTAGCTTATATGTTATTAGCGTTTATACTTTAATTTTGGAATCTAAGTTAAAATTATCTTTAGATTTTATAAGTCCTATGGACAGTTAAGAGTACTCATTAGGCCAAGTAAACACTGCTTTCTCGTTGACCTGTTTCAAGAAGTGAGAAGCCCGGATAAATAATTAACTTCTTTAGGATGGTTGTCTTATTGTTACCATGTGCACACTCTTCATTGTTATCATAAATACACTGTCAATACCTGAGGATGATTGAATTTTTCACTCTTCTTTGCATTGTATAAACCTAAGCTTTAGGTGATTCTTTTAAGATAACCCATTATTTTTCTGATATTGATGCTTTGTAGCAGTTAAATGTCTTACTAATGCTTTTCCCCTTAGATATGTGATTAAAAGTTCCCAGTCAAGATGGTAGGCTGAGCTTCATGTGGCAGCAAGCTCTGCTCACCCTAAATCTCTAGAAAGGATAGAAAAGATAATTGACTAAAATATATATATATATTTGATATAATTGACATATATATTTGATATAATTGACTAATATATATACACATAATCACACTGGAATTAAAAAAAAAAAGCAAACCCACAGTGTGTCAGAAACCATGAGGAATCCCTAAAAGATTTGAAGAGCGATCAGATCAACGAGGTAATAAAAGCCCAAAGAGAGCACGAGAGAGAGCTACAAAAGTCGGAGCCACTCCGTTAGAGTTCTACACTCAGAGATGGAGAATACTGGGAGCAGGTAGGGGCCCATGGGTGACCACTTGAGGGTATGAAGCAGTGGCAGCCAGGCAGTTTTGACTTCTACACAACAGAAATACTGAGAACTATGAGTGAGCCCTTGAGTGGGCGAAGCTGAGCAGAGCCCCGCTGGCTGCCTTGTCCAGGAGGAAAGAGGAGCACCTTGCTTGAAGACTGGCTGTCAAAGCGCCCCGTGTCCAGGCACGCTAACCTCGCCCCTCTCTTCCCTCAAGCAGGCTGCACAAACAGAAATGGCAGACAATTGAATTCAATCTCCACGAAAACACGAACACAAAAACAAGAATTTTCAAACATTAAAAAGGCAACACCGACACTTTGGGAGGCGAAGGCGGGCGGATCACCAGGTCAAGAGATCAAGACCATCCTGGCCAACGTGGTGAAACCCCATCTCTACTAAAAATACAAAAATTAGCTGGGCGTGGTGGCACGTGCCTGTAATCCCAGCTACTCAGGAGGCTGAGGCAGGAGAATCACTTGAACCTGGGAGGCAGAGGTTGCTGTGAGCCAATATGGTGCCGCTGCACTCCAGCCTGGCGACAGAGTGAGACTCCATCTCAAAAACAAAACAAAACAAAAAAGGCAACACTGAGAAAACAGCACTCTGAAGTCAATAAAGAGTAGAACTTATACCTAAGGAAACAGAGTAATACAGCAAGAGAGGCACAGGAAGAGACCACATCTACAAGAGGATCAAGTTGACATAATAATCAAAATCTTTTATGTTATGTTTAAGCAAAACAAAATGTGATTTAACACCTGCAACAATTGGATGCTTTTTTTTTTTTTTTTTACTGGTATTGATCCCTGAGGCAGCGGCTGATAGCTACTATCTGTTATTCATCTATTTCCATTGGGTCTTTATTTGAGTTTTTTCTCCTTTTATCCTTTCCAAATATTAATTAAATTGCTGCCAATGATTGTCTTTCTTTATGGTGTACTAGGAACTGTGCTATGTGTTTTTTACTACATTTCCTTTTAATCCTAACAATAATTCTATGACATAGTAGACTTATTATCTCCATTAGCAGATGAGAAAACTGAGGCTAAAAGAGGCCCAGAACCCTCCTTGGGGTCCTACAGTAATTGCTACAGCCGGTACAGGAACCTAAGTCTTTCTAATAACAAAGC
The DNA here is from genome assembly GCF_009828535.3 of Hylobates moloch. Taxonomy (NCBI): domain Eukaryota; kingdom Metazoa; phylum Chordata; class Mammalia; order Primates; family Hylobatidae; genus Hylobates; species Hylobates moloch. The sequence continues at coordinate 35,531,763 of NW_026652292.1, forward strand.
AACTGCTCTTAACTCCTGATAAAAAAAAAGATTGTGAAAACTCCTACATTCTTCAAAACAAAAAAGTGGTCCTGTCTTTATAATACACCTCACTTCTCATAGATCTTTAAGTGCTCATTGCGCTTTTTGCAGGTTCTCCTATCAACTTCAAAGCAAGCTTAAAAAAAGGTTTCAGCTTACAAAAATACAGTGACATGCTTGAAAAAAATGTTTTTATCAGTGCCACATTCATCCTCTTCTTTTATCATTAGGCTCACAAACACAGGAGTCTGTCTACAGCATGAAAACTTGAGAGTGTTTTTCTTCAACTTGCTTATCTTTGAAGATCCAACTATAAAGCATTATAAAAGAAAGGCACCTTGATTTTAGGACAACTGCCTAGCTTGCTTTTGCATTGGTCTAATTTCTTTTAGTACTGTATGAGGCCTATTTTGAAGATTAGGCACTTAACATACTAAAACATCACTGAAGAACAAGATGAACATTGTTACTAAATGATGAGACATCTAGATAGTGGGGTAACTAGGCCAGTACAGTTGCACTTGAGCAATGATCAGTTTGGGAGCATAAAAAGATGCAGTGCTTTTAGCTCCTCTCATCTCTGAGCCTTCCTGGTCAGTTTGGGCAGGTGGGAAGGGGTATCACCAAGCATGGAGACCTCCTATAGGAACAAGTTTGGTCATCTTGGGCAGGACTGTGGGCTGCATTGCCATTATGGCCTTTATCAACGTAGAGGCAGCTCTTAGACTGACACCCAGTTATTCAGATTTTCAAAGTCTATTTGTTGTAGTGCTTCCATTTTTTTTCTTTGCCTTGCATATCACCAGTAGTGCTAAGTATTTTTTTTATATTTAATGAATAGTAATTATATGTGCCACCTGAAAGCACTGTGTGGAATAAACCTCAAGCCAATGCAGGGCAGAAGGGGGAACAAAGACATGAAAATGAAAGGGAATAGAAAACAGGAAAAAGAAAGAAAGGAAAGAGAGGGAGAGGGTGGCAAGAGTCGTTGATTACAGGTGTTCTGTGGGTAGAACACGACACCACTCTTCCAGGCTGACGGTCAGTTGGTGTGCACTATCTACCAATTATGGAAGTAGTGAAGTTGCTGCAGCCCTCCAAAGACCCTGAAATCCCTCAGGAACCCTTGGACCTCTTTGTGATCCAGTAACTAAAGAGTTAATATCTGCCACAGCAAAGAACTTGTTCAGCTACTCCAAGTGGTCAGAGCTATGCCATGGAATATGTTAGATGTTTGAATAACACCTTTGCTCTTTCCCTCACTAAGCAAATTTTCAAGAACAACCACAGACCTACTTGTTTGCTTAAATGGATTATTCATTCATTTGCATGTTTTGATGTGATCACTAACTGCTAGTATCTTGGCTCAGTGTTACAGCATTTCTTTTAAGAAAAATATCTATGGCTTAGAAACCCTTCATCTCCCCACCGACCCTTGCACACCTAACCCCACCGTACCACCCCACAGCCCCTGTAGCCCCACTGCCCCCACTCTAATCCTTCTCATAGACTACAGTACTTTTTTTTTTTTTGAGACAGAGTTTCGCTCTTGTTGCCTAGGCTGGAGTGCAATTGTGCGATCTCGGCTCACACAACCTCCACCTCCGGGGTTCAAGTGACTCTCCCAAGTAGCTGGGGTTACAGGCGCCTGCCACCACGCCCGGCTAATTTTTTGTGTTTTTAGTATAGATGGGGTTTCACCATGTTGGCGAGGCTGGTCTCGAACTCCTGACCTCAGGTAATCCACCCATCTCAGCCTCCCAAAGTGTTGGGATTACCAGCGTGAGCCACTGTGCCCATCTGACTACAGCACTTTTTAATGTGATCCAGGAACACCCTGCATTAGAATCATCTGGTGAAACTTGGTAACTATTCCAGTTCCTGAGTTCCATCCTAGACCTCTTGAACTAAAAACTCTGGGGACATTCTTACGCAACTAGAACTTTGAGAACCTTTGAAAGATGAAGGTACGATTTTGGTGTTTTTTCTTTTGCTTCTTCCAAATATGTGACACATTCGCTGTTTGTTAGAACCACTGTCTGTCCTGGTCATCTTTCTCCTCAGAGATCCATTTAGAGCTCACAATGATCAGGAAGACAAGTAAGAGATGCTGGTTGTCTGGGGTGTCCTTGTAATATTTTAACTCAGGAAAGAACTTGAAAGCTTTCAAATCCTAGGTCTGGCAGAATAATGCCTTTTATGGAATTCCTTTTTTTTTTTTTTAAGGATCTCTGTTTATTAGGCATTGAAAATAAACAAAAAAGATGAAACAGCCTGACTCTCACATCAATTTGGGACAACTCGGTTTCCGTACTTGCACTGGAATTGACCAAATTGTCCTGAATATATTCTGTTCACCAGCAGTTCATTTCTAGTAATACAATGACTATCAATAGCAACAGAAAATAAACCCACTTCCTCCCCTGGCCATCTCTTCCCACTGACTTCTTCTGGGAGGAGGCCTTTGAATAAGAAACTTCTGCTAATATTCAAAGGAAGACCACAGCTGTGTTGAAGGGTTCAGCTTGGAGATAGCTGAACTATTCTGAGTAATAAAATGGAAAGAGTGGTTCTGGCTTTTATTTTTTTGCCTTTGGGAAGGATGGGTCAAAGAAATGAGGAAAAGAAAAAAAAGGGTGAGCTACAGGGAGAAGGCAGGAGCCTGAGTTGTAAAACACCTGCTGTTTTTGAAGGACGGAGACTGCCAACATTTTACTTTTCCAGCTCAAGGTGCAATGGAAACCCCTCTGGCTCCCCAAACCTTCAGTGAAGCCTGTCCTGCACACACATGCCTTTGATAAGTGGTCTGCAGTGAAAACTAAGGGAAACTGCTGAGTCCTTGTTTAGGTTATTGCAGTACAGCACAGGGTCGGGGGGGCAATCCCCAAACCCAAGTCAGAAGAAGTAGGAGCCGGAAGCTAGAAGTGACCTTGAGAAATCAAGCCAGTTGCTCCTTCACAGATCTGCAGAGAGCATCAGATTTTTTGAATAACACAAGGTGATGTTTGGAACTAACTTTGTCCTGATTTTAAGGAGCACGGTAACGCAGCTTTTATATTTCCTACATTGTCTTTTCTACTTTAAAATAATGTGGATGCTTGTAATTCTCGGTGCTATCTCAGTAGTTCAGAATTCAGCAATCTCTTTAAAGAGATTGTTCCATAAAGCCCAGTATTTTCTGTGGGTTTCACTGACAGAAAAGAAGGGAGATTTGCAGTGATGGTCGAAGGAATAAAAAAGAATTAAGATTTTTGAAAAAGAACACAGTTTAGAAGATGAGTAAGAAGAAGAAAGTGGGAAAATGGGAGGGAGAAAGTTGGTTGGGGGCAGGTGATGGAATGTTCCTTGCTAGGTTTTGTAACACAGGCTGCTCCACCCAATCCTGAGGAGCTATGGACAATCTTAGGGTTAGTGGGGAGAGCAGGGCCCCCAGCTGGTAGGTACAGACCTAGTGGGAGAACTGGACACCGTACCTGGTTGCATGCCACTCAGCCCGAGAACAACTAATTTCTCCCCATGAGGACTAAGAACTCCAGGATTCAGAGAAATCAAAGGCAACCCCTTCCTACAAAGAAATGAAACTTCAGGCTTGTTAAATGGCTCGTATCAGGTCTAGAAAATTCTCTTTAACTTAAAGAAACAGCAATTACTGAAATGCATTTTAAAGGCTTGCCTTATTCTCCTTCTGCATAAAACTGCTTTTTGAAAAATGACTGAGGAGCAAACCATGCTTATGTGTGTGTGTGTGTGTGTGTGTGTGTGTGTGTGTGTGATGTTGGCTTTGTCACACACATACATCTCACATCTGGTTTCTAGATGAACCAGAAGTGAAAGGCTGGAGAGCTGGGAGAAGGAGAAGTCCTGGAGAAGCTGCAATCTAGATCCTCAATGACTGAGAGCACATGAGGCAACCTCAAATTTTTAAAGGTGACAATTTCGAAGAGAAATAGGAAGTACTGTAGGATTGTAAAACAAACACTAAGGGAGATTCTTTTTCCACAAATCCAGGTTTCTTTCTCTACCCAATAATTGTCGATTACCTTCTATTCCAGAATAAGAAAAACAAACACTCAAACATGGTATGGATGTCCGTCTGAGAGATTTATCTGCTTTGCCATTTTTTGGGGACAGATTTTTAATTGTCTGGTTGTAACTAATCACATCGCCACACAGGTTGCTTTTGAAAACCAGGGGAGCTGTTTTATTCTTCTGATAATTATAAGAAAAACAAGAAAAGAGAAGTGTGTCCCTCTTTACCTCAAGAGACCTACTGCCACCCCTGGAAACACACAGGCTCTGTTGCCAGGACCAAGGCTGAAAAAGCCGTTGTGGTGTGCAGTCGTGCAGCTGCAGAGAGATGTGGACTGTTATAATAAATACAAACAGCTGATTCTACAGTGTAGGTTCTTACTTTGGGGAGAAGGAAACCTCATATGGTTTTTGGCTTTGATTTTTTTCTATAACCAGGTGTCTCATCTTCGGTTACTTTTTCCTGATAATATCTACTGCTATTGAGTGTTCTAGATGTTTTTTTCCACCTTTGATATGCCAGACAGAATGAAGTATAATCTTTCTCCCTTGGTGGCAATTTAAACAAAGAGAGACATATTTCTTGTCTATTTACTGGTGGTTAATATAGCAGTTAAATGTCTCCAACTTTTTAACTCTTTTTCTCTCCCTTACTCCTCAGATGCTGGAAAAACAAATAATCTATTGCTCTAGATGATTCCCTGGACTTCAAAGCCACGCCATAAATATCATTATTGTGCCTTGTCTGAAAGGATAGAACATTTCTAATATTTTTGAAAAAATAGATAGTTGGATTTTTGCTCATGAGGCATAGTTTTGTTCTTCCAATAGCTGGAATTATTCTTTTGTTAAAGAAGTCAATTTCATTTTGTTTTGAAAACAAAAAGCATGCACAAAGACATTCTTTTAGCATAGAAATCCATCATATCAGAAATAGTTTTAATCAAGGCAAAGAAGAAGCCTTTAATGGCAAAAGCGTATTCATCATCTAATCATTTATGAAAGGGTTTTATTTGACTTGGCTTGGAAATTGTTTTAGCAGATTGCGTGAAACAAGGCATCTCCTGCAGACTGAATCATAACACATACATTTGTCCAATATTCTTAGCTAGTTTTAAACATTTGATGTGTGTATGCACAATTGAAAGTAAGTCAGAAAGAGCCTTTATTATTTTTAATTATTATACTCATATGTATTTGTATTTCATTAAAATTTCTTTTCGCTCTCCTTTTTTGAAGTAAATTATAATTTCATTTTAATGCTTTTAATATTTTAGAGGTTATATAATTTTGATCAAATTAGGTAAATCATCTCACAATGCATCTCATACTTTATTTGAGGGTAATGTATTTCACATTGTATTTATTTCAGCAACTGTAAAAACAGTTGTTTATATTACAAGTGGTCATATCTTCTTGTAGGCTACTAAAGTTGATACAAGGCCAGTTGAATGGGCAATATTTTCTTATTTTTTGAGATGCTTAAACATATATCAGTTTTAGCCTCTTGAGTGCAGGAAGAGTTCTTATAACAAGGGCAAATCATGGCATATTGCCCTAAGCTATGCTGTTTGGAAACCTCTTTTCACATAACTAAGAAAAGCGACAGTTCCTTTTAAGGCAGGGTGAGGATAACTATATTAAGGGAACTCTTCCCTGTAAGCTAAATGATACTGTTGAGCTAAAATTAATATTAAAAGAATAGCTGGTGCCTGAGCAGAAAGAATCTTGAAGGTCAAATTGAGTGTGCAGCAGGGAACCAGGACCCTAAATATGCCAAGGGAGCTGTTCAATGGCAAAGTCTCTGAAGATGGGTAATCTGCCTTTCTCACAGGCCAGCTCCAGGGGTCTTCTCCTTGTCCTGGCTAACTCTCCCATCCAGTGTTCTGTTCACCTCCTCCTCTAAGTGGACTGGTTGATTAAAGGCTTACACAATGATGGCCCTCAAGGTATTTGCAGGTTAGGAGAGGGCAGACTCTATCACAGTCCAGGCATCCAGCCCTAGATCTTCCTCATATCCCACTGGGATCATGTCCACAAGACTCCTCAGGGTAGGAGACTTGGGGAGGGGTTAGAGGAAACCTGAGTTTCCTTGACCAGTGAGCATGGTCCAGAGACCATGGAACAAGGCTTGGGGCGGGCACTCAATGCATGTTATTAATAGTTCTGCCATCTTGCCGTCTGCCTTGTGAAGGAGCAAATCGATGTTCTTTTTGGAAATGTTGATCCTTAGACTATAATTTAAGTATTTAGTTGGTATTTAAAAATGAGGATGGGAAATTTCAGAGTGTCCCTCCTCCAATTCCCAAGTAAAAATACTAAAAAAGAAAATAAGTCAAGGCAAACATTATCTAAAACTCACTAGCGGTCACCTCACAAGAAAGGGAAGACAACATCATGCATAAACTTCAAAAAGTGGTGGCTAGGGGAAGAAACAGAAGGTTCTGGTGCCACCGGAGGAAAGCTAACCTTCCCACCTATTCTCTATGTCCAGAAGCAATACTGGGGGAAGGCAGATAATTCTTCTGATAAGCCTGTGAATTCTCTCTAATACACTCCAGGTTGGAGAAGCAAACTCTAAGGTGAGTGAGCAGCCTAGAAAGGTCAAGGAAAATCCTTCAGCAGAAAAGTCCTAAACACCACAACAGGATCACACAAGAGGCAGAAGGGGGATGAGCTGCCAGGGCTGGCCCTGCCCTGGTACAGGGCACTGAATGAGATCTCAGGAAATGGAACGGAATCTGGGTCCCCAGTAAGGACTACCCTGGAGACCAGCACAGCTAACATTTATGCCACAGAAGAGTGGATTCAAAGCCACACTCAAATCGCAGTTCTGAGGGGAAAGCAAATTTATCACACTGGATTAGAACTTGCAGAAGCACTTGTCATCCATCAGCCAGATCAAAAGAACTAGTGCGACCCCTATTCATATAGCACAACAAATTCCTGAGAGCCTGAGAGAATACTGATAAAATGATTGACACAGACATATCCTGGCTAAGATTCTTAACCTTAAAGACAAAGATTTCTTTGGAAATCCAGGCAGAAAAGCAAATCATTTTCAAAGAGGGAAATTTAGGTTGTCTGCATACTTCTCCACAGTAAATTTAAATGCCAGAATCTTGAAATAAAGACCATGTAGATTGCTTATAAAAATGAAACATTAGCTGGGTGCAGTGGCCCATGTCTGTAATCTCAGCACTTTGGGAAGCCGAGGCAGGAGGATTGTTTGAGGCCAGGAGTTCTAGACCATCTTGGACAACAAAGCAAGACTCTGTCTCTACAAAAAATTTTAAAAATATTAAAGCTGGGCATGGTAATATGTGCCTGTAGTCCCACCTATTCGGGAGGCTGAAGTGGAGGGATTTGTGTCCAAGAGTTCAAGGCTGCAGGGAGCTGTGATTGTGCCACTGCAGTCCAGCCTGAGTGACGAAGCAAGACCCTGTCTCAAAAAATAAAAAAGAAAGAAAGAAAAAGGAAGGAAGGAAGGATATCTTGTACTAAAAAAGACCAAGGGATGCTGCTGGGATAGGAAACAACAGGGAATAGTTTGCTGGCTTATCTTAGAAGAGCAGAAGAGAGAAGTTTCAAAGAGGGAAGATTAATATGGGTAGTTCATAAAATTTGACCAGGGATAGTGTGGTTAAGGGAGGAGAGTCTTTCTGAGGCATTTCTATTATGGAGTTAAACCCAGGTAAGCTGCCTGATTAACAGTAAGTGTGTTCCTCAGACATTTCAACTTGCATTAGAAGGAAGAAGCCCTGGAGGTCTTCTGGACAACTGCTTTTTCAGGGATTAAGGAGGGTGGGTGAAATAAATTGGGCTTGGACTGGAGTAAAAAGAAGAGTGACACCAGCCACAAAGCGTGCACCAGGCCCTGGGAGAATGAGAGTGCAGGGTGTGCTGAGGGCCTGGCTGTTACCTGAAGCTGAACCACACTGTTGAGTAACTCCAAATTCCAGTCTATGTACGAGAGAGCTTTGCCTGCAGTGATTCACTGTCCTGTAATAGTCCAGTCTGTGAGCTGTTTCACTCAAAGTATCCCGGGATCTCTTCTTTTTGTATCGTGTTCTTACGTTCCCAGTGCACAGTGGCATATTAATACTTGGAGAAATCTTGCTTTAAAGAACAGCACTTACAGCTACGTTTCTAAAATGTGAACATAGAATCCTTTTTCCCTGTGGTGGCTAGGAGCAACAGTTTGGAAAATACTGCCACATGCTGATATAAAACAGTTTTCAATATGTAAATATCTAATAAGGTCACATTGAGAGAGTACACATAAAAGGAGAATGGGGGGAAAAAGAAAGGTGATAGCTTTGGGGCCTGTGAAGGAAAATCTTACCCACTCCTGGAAACAAGTTACTTGCTGGTGAAAATAGCCCAAGCACCTTTTGGTTTCAAGTTGTTGTGGGCTGGATTAGTTAAATGATACATACACAGATGAGGAGGGGGCCGTCAGTCTTTTGTTAATGCCCACTGGGGCCCTGGCCTTACACCTGTTGCTGTCAAGGTGCTTAACTGATCATTCCTATAGCTAACATATGGAAAAAATCAGTCTTGGTTTCTCACCAGTATTAAGAACAAGACTAGAAAAAAGGGTTGAACTGAATATTTCCCAGAAGGTTTTTACTAAATCCTACGTGCAAACCAATAGTCAGGCCAGGGGTTCTTATGAACCCAAACTTCGGTGAGGCATTGTGTTGACATATGGGAAGAAGCCCTTTCAGAAAGGGCTTAAGACCCAAAAGGAAGTAAAGGAAAGGTTAGTTCAGAGAATATTTTGATATTTTGGGTTTTTTTAAAAAAAGTTTAGTCTTTTGTAACCTTAAATTGTTCTTAGGAAAAAAAATTTTAGCTTCATGATCAGAAAAGCAACATGTTAGAGTCAAGCTTACAGTTTACAAGGAAGGGAGCTAAATAGATCTGCAAGACAGATCCTCTGTTATAACATTTATTTTGTGTCCAAGCTCCATTCAGTTGAGTACAAGTCTATTGGCAGGGGTTATCTATTGTGTTAAAACAATTGCTAAGCTATAGAGTATTAAAATCTAACACTAAACAAAATCTGGGAGCAAATAAATTCTAGTTAAATGGAATTCTTTTTTTTTTTTTTTTTGAGATAGGGTTCGCTTTGTCACCCAGGCTGGAGTGCAGTGGTGCAATCTCAGCTCACTGCAACCTCCGCCTCTTGGGTTCAAATGATTCTCCTGCCCCAGCCTCCTGAGTAGCTGGGAGATGCGCACCACCATGCCTGGCTAATTTTTATATTTTTGGGGTTTCACCATGTTGGCCAGGCTGGTCTTGAACACCTGACCTCAGGTGATCAGCCTGCCTCGGCCTCCCAAAGTGCTGGGATTACAGGCATGAGCCACCGCACCCGGCCTGGTTAAATAGAATTATGTGAAAGAATAAACTTGAGAAGCTAACAAAAATTTGTATTACTTCTGTACTCCAAACGAGAGAATGGCAAGCAGATTGGCTTCTGTCTTCATGGAGCTTATAGTGGTATTTACAAAACAGACAACAAACAAAAGGCATGTTTCAACCAAAGGCCACAGAAAGGGAGAGGAATGAGGATTTGGGGAGTTTCATTTATGCTTGATTCCTTGTCTTGTGATATTCTGTGTTTGAAGAGAGGCAGCCCAGTATGAGGAGGTGGAATGCGGATGGGAACACAGTCTGTGGAATCAGAAAGGCATGAGATTGACCCCAGCCTTGTTTAGTCGTGTTATGCCTTTGGGCAAGTTACCTAACCTCTCTGAGCTTTAGTTTCCTCATAGAATTCCTATTCATGGTTTGAGAGGAATAAACAGCATAATGTGTATCTGGTATATAGCAAGTCCTCAATAAATAATGAATATTTTTAACAGTTAATATATTGGGCAAAGATGATAAGAGATGGAGGGTGTATCTGGGCAAGAGGTTTAAGGAATTGGATGGGAACCTGGAAAGGAAGAAACGAGGTAGAAGGCTATGAAAATAGTATGAGTTTAAAAGGCATATGGAGTTATTAGATGAATGTTTGTTAATTTGAACACTAGGATAATTACTTCTAACAAGAAAAAATAGTCTTTTTGGAGTCCCTACATTCACTTAGCAAGGCCTTTCATTTTGCTCCCATCAGTATCTATTAAATCTTAGTGAATATAATCCCAGCACTTTGGGAGGCTGAGGCGGGCGGATCATGAGGTCAGGAGATCGAGACCACAGTGAAACCCCGTCTCTACTAAAAATACAAAAAATTGGCCGGGCGTGGTGGCGGGCGCCTGTAGTCCCAGCTACTCGGGGAGGCTGAGGCAGGAGAATGGCGTGAACCCAGGAGGCGGAGCTTGCAGTGAGCCGAGACTGCGCCACTGCACTCCAGCCTGGGCGACAGAGCGAGACTCCATCTCAAAAAAAAAAAAAAAAAAAAAAAAAAAAAAAAAAAAAAAAAAAAAAAATCTTAGTGAATAAATATTTAGTAATAGAATCTCATTTTTTCTAAAGCATAGAATCTCTCTTCTTTCCCATTTTATTACAAGCAAATAAATAAATTTTCTAATTATACCATGCAGCAAATAATTTATCTGGAAGCCCTGTTATATGGAAATCCATGCCTAGTCAGGTATGTTTAGGACATTTCTTGTGGGAGTTGGCGTAAAAACTCCAATCTCAAAAAATTTTAGGGTCTGTAGCAGCACACTCAGAAGCATTTTCACTGGAAGTTGCCAATCTAAGCAGCTGTGGCCAATCATAATCCATAGCAAATCCATTGGCCACATTTATTTATTTCTTCCAGGTTGACAGGTAATGGGGAAAGCAAATGCATTCTGGAAGCAATGACCTTCGAAAACTGCTTTTGATAATACCAGTGTCTTGGGATGACAGCCATCTATGCTGGCTTTGCAGCCTCTCCACCTCTGCTTGGCTGAGTCAGATGCATTTGCTTGGCTTCAGCCAGCAGGAGATGGCAAAATCTGGGGGCACTTGTGACCTAGTGCCACTTGGGTGCCGCCTACTGCTCTCTACCAGCCTTTGCTGTGGGTAAGGAGGCATCTGAGGGCATACATTTAATGGACTTCTGGTGGGAAACCTCTCTTCCAACAATCATTGTTTGACTCTGGCATCATAAATCACAAATACATTTACATATTACAAACAGATGTAAGTAAAGTGCAGTTTCATGATTCCTAGAATAATATAATATAAAATGATTTATAATATAAAATGATCAAAATATCATGGGGCTGGTAATAAAATTTTAATGCTAATAAAAGTAATAAAATTATAGACAGTGCTCAATTATTTTGATATTATTATATGTCAAATGCTGTATTAAGCACTTACAACGAATCTCATGTTGTGATTATAATATGCTGGCGAAGTAGCTGGTATTCTACTCATTTTTTCAAATGAAGAAAGATATACACGGAAAGAGGTAAAGCGAAGGTCACATAGCTAGTAAATGCATTAGTCATGCTTAAACCCCAGGTCTACTGACTTTGAAGTCTACATTATATGGCAAACAACTCTCATGTTAGGCTCTGTACCATTAATAACGTTAGTAATGGATAACCTGGAAACTCTGCACATTGGTTTAAAATGGGTTCATTAAAACTGCTCTATCTATTTCATGGGACATTATAAGCAATAAAAGACATAAACATTTTGCAAGTCCTTTGAAAAAAGTTAAAATCCTATGTACATATTAGTAATCATATGTATACATACACAGATGGTGCCCTATTTATGACAGTTCAAATTAACGATTACTTGACTAAAAGCAATATGCATTCAGTAGAAACCATGGTACAGTATTCAATAAATTACATGAGATAGTCAACACTTTATTATAAAATAGGCTTTGTGTGAGATGATTTTGCCCAACTGTAGGCTAATGTAAGTGTTCAGAGCATGTTTAAGGTGGGCTAGGCTAAGCTATGACATTTGGTAGTTAGGTATATTAAATGTGTTTTCAGTTTATAATATTTCCAACTTAAGAATGTTTATAAGGATGTAACCCCATCATAACTCAAGGAATATCTGCATATATATTCTATATAAATAAATAATACACTTACGCTTTAAACATAAGCATGCTAACATACATACAGAGGCACGATGGTATGTGGAGAAAGTGTTAAACTTGCAATCTGAAGACTTGGATTTTAGCCTCAGATATATGATTTGAATATGCCACGTCTCAACACTCACTTGTGAAATGGGGGTGATATTACACTTAATAAAGAATTTTCCCATCTAAAGACTGTACGTACAATATACCACATATTTATGTATATGTATATTATTATTTAATTATTTAATAATTATTTATTTTCTACTTACATACTCCAGAATTATAAAAAATAGAATTTCAGAATTTTAAAAAATTTTGCTACAACAGAAATTTAATTCTTTTCTTTATCTTGCTTCCCCAGTTATATAAAATAAACATATACTTTCTAATTCTGATATATTTTAACGTTCCTAAATGAAATGGTAAATTACTTAGTATTTCTAGCATTGTTTAAGAAAAATAGCAGTGGCAGGATCAAGAGTTGGCAGACCTGACTTAAAAAGTTTTGTGTTCAGAAAATAAATGCTTACTTTATGACACATACACGAGTTTATTTTCTGCAGTATTGTTCCAAAATAACACTTTTGGAAACAACGCAAATTGTTAAATTGATTAAGCTTGTCACCCATTTACTGAAGTATTATGCAACTCTAAAGAATAATCAGTTACTCTTTATTAAAATGTGGAAAGATATACAGGATTTATATATGTTAAAAAAACAAGGATCAGAGCATTGCACATAATATTCTACTTCATGAGTAAAAAGCCGGGGTGGGGGGTAGTATTTATGTTTGTATTTGCTTCTGTGAACATAAAGAAACTTCAGATGGACATATAAGAAATTAAGAAGAGTGGTTTCTACGGGGTAGGGGCTGGAAAGACCCAGAAAGCGGCAGATGAGGGTTAAAGGTAGCTTCACTGTACACCATTTTACACTTACTGCTTTTTCAGTCAGAATGTAATTTCTACTTAAAAGATAAAAGAATTCAAATGCTTTTTAAAAAGGTGAATGCTTTAAAGGGGTATTATTCAGAGTTTAAAGTTATGAATCAGATTGCTTAATCCAGATGTCAAATGAAGTCAATCTAGTTTAAGAGGGATTGAGTTTTGATTTGTGGAAGAGGTGAATGAAGAGAGAACAGGATACATTTTGGAGCATAATACATCGGGAGGCATCAGATGCTGAGGGGGTTACATTGATAACAGGATTTAAAATGTGAACTGTGGCATGGGCTACTGACAGTGAGGAGGCATTCAGGAGCAGGGAAGGGTTGCAAAGGAGAGGAGAAGGAGAACAAGGATAAACTCTGTCTGCTCTGCAGTTCTGCCTGGGTCCCTTGGAGCTTTACTTCACCAAAAATCAGACCTTGTCAGGCCTTCAGAGTCAGAAAGAGGACTTGGTTAGCATTTGTGGCAACTCACTGAAAAGCGTGACACCAGGCAACGTGTGTCACCACCGTGCTCTACCACCACCCACACTGGAGCTGGAGCGAAACAAAGATGGAAGAAAGTTCCCAGGGATTTCTGCCTAACATCAGAACTCCTTCCCTGGCATGAAGTCACAGCAATAAAATGGAGGTTATAATACTTAATTTGTTATCCGAGGTGAAGAAATAAGAGAAATACGGGACCTTTTAGAAAGTCTCACAAAAGTAACAGTTCTGAATTATGACCCGGTATTGAAACAAGATGACAGATGAGGAGGAGATGCAATGTGAAACAAGGATGAACCTTTCTGGAAGACAGATGGTCATCGGGTCATTCCAAACTTGCTTTCTGTGTGTTTGAATTAGCCGAGGACTTGATCACTAAGCTGTTTACGAACAAGGAGAATACTGAACTCAGGAAGATAACGTATCGCAAGATGTTTCTACAGTACAAAAACGAAAAACAACCTTTAGGCTTAGAATTGCTTTAACTAGACCATACTCTGGTAAGGAGAAAGATGCGACTACGAGTAGTGTGGTCACTTGTAGGCATCTTTTTTCCCCCCTCACAATAAACAACAGTTGCACATCATTTACCTAAAATATTAATCATCTCAGGCATGTGTGAGCTTCTTACATGCAGTCACTCAGTACCACATCCCAGAGAATTGCAGTGATATCTCTGGTAGAAATTTAAACTATTTACCCGAAAGGAAAGTACTCCTTTGTCTAGCTCATTTTCCTAACTATATATTACTTTATGAATCAGAAAAGTTCAGAAAACTTTATACTGAGAAATAGAAAATAGCTAAAATGTGAAGCACAAAGTACCATTTCATGAGTCCCGTTCCTTTCTCATTTGAATACTGGGCTTAGGAAACATGATGAATTGTGTGGATATTTGCAGTCACTTAAAGGAGGGCTTGTCATCTCTGTACTATTGACATTATGGCCTGAATCATTCTTTGTTGTGGGGTTGTCCTGGGCATTGCAGGATGTTCAACAGCATCCCTAGCTTCTACTCACTAGAGGCCAGTAGCACCCTCCAGTTGTGGCAATAAAAAATGCCTCCATACATTGGCAAATGTCCCCTGGGGGTCAAAATTGCTCCCTTTGGGAACTGCTGACCTACAGGACAGCTCATTTCCTGTCTAACTCCTCTGTGTTGATAGGGGTAACATACCTCAGTCTCATTCAACAGAAATGAAACCCAACAAAGGAAGTAAATGCAATGGTTATCATTAAGCAAAACCACGTATCAATGAAGTGGATGTATTCCCTCTCCCTTCCCCCAACAAAACCCCAGCTGACCAAGACATTTTCTCACAGAATGAAGACTTCCTACTTTCCCAGACCTCCCACACGAAAGAAAAAAACAAGACAAAGAAAATTCATTATACACATATGAGTACCAGATAGAGAATCATTCCTTGTTACGAAACTCTCCCCAGAAGCTAAAACGTTCTCTGCCTTGGTGTAAACCATACTGAATAGCAAACGAGAAAAGAACTCACTGTTTCCAGAAGAGGTTTTGTGGAATTTCGTCAGGTCAACATTTGGTGGTCTGTTGGGTTTTGGTGGAGGTGGACCCAAGGTAAACAAGGGAGGCAATGGCTTCTGTTTTGGGGTGGCTGAATTCTTGTCTCCCTTTTCCTTTTCCTGGCTTTGGCCCCATGGCCCCCCCACTGTCAGCTTAGAAGGGGCCTTAGGGAACCTGGCAGGAGGAGTCCCTGAGGCCAACTCTTCCTGATTGATTTTACTCTGGAAGGTGTTCTTAGCAGCATCTATCTTCCTATCTTCCTTTTTTTCTTCACCATTTTTGGAGAGGCCTGGGCCTCCCCTGCTCGCAGCAGGTTTCAAAACCACTCCAGGAAAGGGCGAACTTGAAATCTCCCCTGCATGGTCTTTATTTTCTGAGTCTTCCCTTGCTGGTTTTAAAGGGCCGCTTTTGGACCTGACTCCCAGGGGTGCTGGGGACCCTTTTGATGAAGACACATTCTTCACGGGGCTTTCGTCTTCATGGGAGTTCTCGGTACTTAGGGGCGGCTTCTGGCCAAAGGCAGGTTTGGGGAAGAGGGGCTTGGGTTCAAGATCTTGTGATGCTGACATAAATTTCCCTTTAACCCCAGTCAATTTGGGGAACACTTGCTTCTGTTCATTTTCCGGGGTTGGAGGAGTAGGCCCAGATTTTGGGCCTAGTGGCTTTAAGTCATGGTCTTGGTTTACACTGTGAAGAGACGGCTTGTTTCCAGGAGGCCAGGGAAACGTAGGTTTGGAATCTTCTTTGGGCAAGTTGATGGGCTTGGGGCCTACAGGTTTCGGAAATCCCACTTTCGCCTCGGGGTCTCTGGTGGTCAAGTTGGCTGGTGTTCCAAATCTTTGGCCCGCTCCAGTGGGCTTTAGAAACGGGGGCTTGGGTTCCTTGTCAGGCTTTTCCTCAGAAGAAGGTTTGACTGCCACAGGTGGCTTTGGGGACCCAAACTTAGGTACGTTGCTGGGTCCTGCAGGAGGGCTGGCATTTCCTTGGTTGTTGAATAAGTTCTTTCTTGCTTGTATTCCTGAAGATGAGTTTGGCCCTGTGACTCTGAAGGGTCGGCTATTGACTGAGACATCCTCTGTTGGGTTGCCCCCTGTGTTAAATTTCGCCATGAGGGACTTTACATCTGCCTTTCCATCCTACAAACATAGGGAACAAAAACTAGCTGAGAGACAAAAGTCTTACTTGCACAGTTTAAAATACTGTACCTTAAAGAGCTTCCTGGTTTGAGGCCTGCAGCATTGCTGATTGGTTAGCAAGATATTGTAACATTCATCTTCCTCTCTGGCAAAATAAGTTGCGAGAGTTTCTTGAAAGAGGAAGGCTATGGTTGTGCATATAGTTTTTCTTTTGGTTATCTCGGACTGACCTGCTTATTTTTACTTAAAGAAAAAATCCTTTCTTTATTCTCACTGTTTCTCTAGCTATCTTGTTGGATTTACTCTAACTTGGTATTATTTATTTTTAAAGTTTCACTTGAAAAAATATGGAAGTGACTAAAAAAGGATTTCTTCCATATTTTATAATTAAAACTCTTAAGTAGAAACTACCTTTAAAAAATGAAAGTAAGTTCTTCTGTAAATTGAGGCTGTGTGCTTTAGACAGCATGGCCGTGTTTAACATACATCTCTGTGGTTTACAGGAGTTTTTTGTTTTTTGGTTTTTTTTTTGCTTCTATCCACATTTAAGTTCTGTTTGTTAACAGGGAGATGTGGTAGAAAAACCTCGCTCATTTTTATAAGTAAGTAATAAAATGACTTCTTCTACTTATTTGTAATTATTTAGCACTAATGATTCACCTGTATCCATACTAGCAGGTGAGTACACTCACTTTCAGAATTGTTCTGTTTAGAGGTCATGGTCTGGAGGCACAAGCGGGAAGATAAGGAAGAGGTAATAGGGACAGGCTGTCGGTCTCATTTCCAGACCTTTCTTTCCACAGGCATCCCTTTTTCTCAGAGGTGCTTTTACTAGGTCTCCCTTGCTTGTCTAGAATTAAGGTATTACTTAGCAAAGATAATAGGCATTCACTTTTCTCTGTGAATGTAATCCCATTTTACCTGGGAAAATTAATGGTGTGTTTGCTCTTTGTCTCGAAAGCAAGGAGTTAAAATTTTTAGTTCTTTTAGAAATATTTGAAAATTGGAGGCTTCCAAAAAATCACTGAAGTTAACCAATGTGGCCATGACAATTTCCCTTTTCATGCTTTAAAATTCACCCTTAACATGCTTTCCTCCTTCTCATCCCCCACCTTTCATTGCTCCATACCCAGGCACATTTCATCTTTCAAGGTGCAAAACCAGGTCCCTCCAGCTGGAAAGGTTGCTCCCACCTCCTGACTCATGCACACTTCAGGTGCTTCTACAAGCCCCTATGTTACTTCCTCTTAGAGTGATGAGAACTACCATTTAGTGGGGGGTGAATACATGTGCTTTGTTCTATATTGTCCCGTCTCATTCTTACAGTAGTTCTAAAAGAATGACATGATTTAACCCCATTTCACAAGAAAGGAAAATGAGGCTGGAACTGCAGGGGGATGGCATGGCCAGAGCATGAGAACTGGGTTTAAATCCTAGCCAGAATTGTCATGTGCCTTAAACATGGAATTTGTAAAATGCCTGTCTGGTGTACAATATGGGTTCAATATATGGAAATTATTATTAGAACTGTTAGGTAGCAACTCCAGGCCTTGAATATGCTACCTAACACTTCTAGGAACTGTGAGCACAGGCAGGCAAACTCAGGTGTATCTGGGGCTCTGAAGTCCAGAAAATGTCTCATTTCTTTTTGTATCCCTGCATCACCTAGACCAGGGCCTGGCTCCCTCAGGATTCTAATATATGCTTGGGGAATGAGGGCAGGCACTCAGATGAATACTGTGCATAGTGATTTTACAAGAAATGGTGCCCTCAGCAAGAGTTTCTCTCCATACCAAACTGTAGGGCATGTGTATTTGCAGGGTGGGAGGCTAGGGATTTAGGCAGGAGCAGAAAAGCTAACAAGAGCAGCAAATTCCAACTTGAATTTTGTGACTTTAATTTACCTCCCTTATCTGAGTTGTTGGAAACTGCTTGCTTTCTACCTTTCCTCCCTTTGCCACTTTTCTACCACCCCTGACTTCCTCAAATCCTCAAGCAATTCCTGAAGGCAAGAGGCAGGAAGACAGCAGAACAAGGGAGAATTTGGGAGCTTGGGGGAGGGAATAGGAGAGAATGGGTTCTTCCCTGAACCTTCAGAGAGATCAGAGTTGTAGAGGACCCCAAACGTCAGTACAAGGGGCATAATTATGGCAGTACCAAGAACAAAAATTTGCCCCCTAACTGAAGGAAGTCTGGCTCTGTGGAAGATGCCTTTTATTCTAGACTTAATTCCATATCATATAATGTATATTCTAGATTTATAACAGGAGGTTACATAGCTGAGTGACTAAGCACAGACTTAGGAGCCAGGTGGCCTGGGTTTGAGTCTTACTAGCTATTTAACCTTGGACAAAAGACATCAAAATTCTTTGGGCTTAGTTTTCTCACCTCCCTAATGGGAATAATAATGTGTAGCCATAGGACTGTTAGGAAAATTAAACAACTTCCTATGTGTAAAACACTTTAAAGAGTACCTGGCACATTGGAGGATTTCTGATTTTTATAAATCAGGTGAAATGTTAGACATTCTCTAGTCCCTTCTCTCGCTGCATCGGTGAGGAAATGGAAAGCAAGAGTTTTAAGTGGTATCCTACTTACGTGGCAACTTTATGTCTTGGATTTCATGGGGGGAAACCCATGAAATACCCCAGCCCATTATCAAACTCAATGTCC
This sequence comes from Hylobates moloch, assembly GCF_009828535.3. Lineage (NCBI taxonomy): Eukaryota > Metazoa > Chordata > Mammalia > Primates > Hylobatidae > Hylobates > Hylobates moloch. The sequence continues at coordinate 35,550,648 of NW_026652292.1, forward strand.
TGGTTTTGGTTTAGAAAATATGGAAGTGGTAGATTTGGATTGGAACGTAAGTCTCTCAGCTGCCAACCCAGACCCAGGAAGCAGTGCAATGTCAAAGTTAATAGCACAGGCTCTGGGGTTATGACTTGAGTTCAAACCTTGACTTTGCCATTTTGCTAACCACGTGATCTAGCATGGTAGTTATCCTCTCTGAGGCTCAGTTTTCTACATCTTTAAAATGAGAATAATAACAGTATCTATAGCTCACAGGGTTTTTGTTTTAAAATAAGGATTAAACGGGCAAAGGCATGTAAAATTCTTAGATAAGAATTGCATGTAATATATATGTAATAATTATCTGCCATCTCTGTTTTTCTAATTTGCTAGTCAGAAAACATTATTTTCTCTATGTGACCAAATTCCGAAGTTGCAATCATTAATGTTATGTCCTAATTTTAAATTAAAGTAGCTAGAACTAATGTACTCTTGGATAACATAATAGAGTTAAGATATTTCAGTTTGGTTTACCTACAGTGTGAGACTTTTCACCGGATGTTGAAAGATGGGGAAAGAAAGAGCAAGTTCCTATGCAGGACATCTTAGAGCCCCTTAGCCACTAATATGTCTGGCAAATCAGTAGCCTGAACTTTGCAACTATCTAATCACTAATATTGACTTCTTAGCTTCAGAGATTGTTTAATCATGATCACTGTTAATAAGTTTAGTAGATAAAATAATAAGTTTAGTAGACTCGCCCTTAATTGTAATAATAATAGGTAGATTTTTTTCTTTAAGCATAATGATAGAAAAAGCAAAAATGATTTTTAAAATGGACATTCTTTCATTCTGATTTCATTGTAGATTGAATATCTATTCAATTATCTGGTACTTTTATTTTTACTTAAAAAAGGGTAGGGGTAATATATTCTTGCGTGATAGAGTGAAAAGTAAGCCTTCTACAACTCCTTAACTTAGTTCCCCAGTTCTAGGCTAGGCTGATGTCCTCATTTACCAGTACAGTATGAGTTTATACCTGTTGTTCTGGAATAATGATTAGCAATGTTCTTTTTAATCTCAAACTGATCTTCCTTAAATAATAAACTACATGGTGACCTTCCCTAGTTCTCTCTAGAGGCAATCGCTGTCACCAGTTTCCTATGTATGTTGCTAACCGGTGCATATGCAAACATAAACACACACATATTCATTCACACACATACACCCTTCCTTCTCCCACTTTACACACAGATGGAAACATCTCCTCTGCACCTTGCCTTTTTCTAGGGCTGATATTCGGTAGATATACACCAGTACAGGTGGATGTATGATCAGCAACCATTGGGATTGTTTGGTACCTATGTCAGTTCCAGTTGTTAAATATTTTCAATATTCACCCTACTTTTTTCCCTTGCCAGTTGGATCATATTGGTGCATGTTATTTGCAGAACCTTTTTAACTTAGTGATACCAAGATTGGGCTTCTACTTATTCATCAGAGGATATATTTCACAATCTGGAAGACATCAGAGTTTATGATGTTTTAGTAAAACAAAAATTTCATTTGCAATTTCTTCTCCAAAGCCATTTGAAGCAATTTGTTATTATTTCTACCTGCTATCTATCCATATAATGCTTAGTCCAGATTACTCACAAACATTGCTCACAAACACAGATTTAATAGTAGAAAATCTCTTCATAGAAATTAATTTCCTTTAGCCCGCATATATTTTGCCTTTCCTCAGAATTATGTCTCTTCAATGGTATAAACTTTCACATTTGCCCCAGACCTTGGGAAAATGTCTGTTAACAAAAATGCTTTTGTTACATCCTCTAGATTGACAGTTAACAAACCCAGTTTTCAGAAAATCTTTTTGAGTTTTAGCAATCTGCATAAAAGTAATGAACCAAGTAAACCATTAAAGGCTGAGATGGCATGAAGGACAGACATCCCATCTTTTCTGTTCCTAGAAAGAAAATTGTCCCTTTTGTAGTCAGTTCATCTACATAGTTTCATTTGGAAAACTAAAAATATATTATCTCTGTTATTGGGAACAGGATTTTGTTTTGTTTTAGTTTCATTGTTATATTACTCATGGTTTTAAATATTTCTTGGATATTATGCTAATCTAGTGGTTCTTAACTGGAGGTGGGGTGGGTGGGGGAATTTCCCCCCCGGGGGATGTTTATCAATGTCTGGAAGCATTTTTGACTAAAATGACCAGCCAGGGAAGGGGTTGGGCAGAGGCCAGGGATGCTGCACTTCTGTCCTATAGGAGAGCCTCCTACAAGAAAGAATTATCAGTCCAAAATGTGGATAGTACCAAGGTTGAGAAACCCTGAGCTAATTGTATTGTTCTTGAATTACTGAAATTAACTTACCCGGAAGTCTGCTTTTAATTTTTTTTTACCATAGACTACACTCTTAACACCTACAAATGACTGTATAGAAACTAAATGAGCCACTACTAGCAATGGTTTTTAAAGTTGCCCACATTTGAAAGTCTCATCTTTAGCATGTTCTTTAAAATACAAAAGAAATAAAACTTCCATAAATCATAGGTAACTAATGAATTTAAAATGACTTCGAAGCCAGATTTTACCTCCTTAAGATATGTTTGTGTCACTTTTGCAATTAAAGCAAGAGGAGAATGAATCTCTGCTGTGGCTGCTGTTACTCTTCCCTATATAAAGCCCATAAAAAAGGGAATAAAATGGCTTCATTTGATTGCATGTAATGCTTCTAATCATGGTGGAGGCAGTAAATGAATAAAATAGTTTACCCAAATCGGTTTTTCAGAAAATCTTTGATAATTTTTTTACCAAACGTGGAGTTTCTTTATTGTTAGTTATGTTGAGATAAAGTCGTTTGTTACCCGTAACTGCTGGTTCTTCTTATGGAACAAAATTTGTTTCTGCCACTGCCACCATTACCCATAATAGGACCCCAGTACAGTGATGTCAGAGGACAACAAGAGGCTGTGAGGGCACTCATGAGTACAGGAGAAAAGGTTCCAGGAAGGCAGCCCTCATCCTGCCTAAGGCTTCAGAGATTGTAGCCAGGGCGGGTGAAGATGGTGCGCTGGTTAGGAGACCCAGCTTCTGTGGGGGTGATGCCTTTTGTTCCTCAAACTTAGGACCTGCTTTACCAAGGCCTGACCAGGAGGAGTAACAAAAACACTGAGGAGACAGAATGTTCTCCCCTAAGCTGGAGAAACTTACCATCTTTGAGGCAGGAAGCACACTGGCAAAAATTTGTAATAGATTCAAGCAGTTCAAATTTTTATAGAGCAATAGGATTCTGCATTACTGGTTTGCGTTGCCTAGATTAAAGAAAATAACACATATGTCCCCCATGACCAAGCCCTCCATCCCTTCTCATCACACACAACACACACACAATGCACACACACACACACACACACACACACACACAGTGTTTTCTCTTTAAAGAGACTTGGTCTGTTGTACCCAGTAAACCTGGAAAAGGGAATGGTTTTAATCTGAAAATAAACTTTCATAAAACTCTTTACTATTAGAAATTACCTCAAAACTACTCCAACTTAAGAGTTAACGGTTGCTGGCTGAAAATACTGTACTCCTGACGAGACCTTTCACAAGCATCGTACATAACAAGCTCCACTATAGATGATAGAATGGCAGTGATCTTTTTTATCCCGATTAACACTGTTCAAATATGTTTTTCTTTTTTTGAGATGGAGCCTCCCTCTATCACCCAGACTGGAGTGCAGTAGCGCGATCTTGGCTCACTGCAATCTCTGCCTCCTGGGTTCAAGCGATTCTTTGCCTCAGCCTCCGAGCAGCTGGGACTACAGGCATGCACCACCATGCCTGGCTAATTTTTGTATTTTTAATAGAGATAGGGTCTCACCATGTTGGCCAGGCTGGTCTTGAACTCCTGACCACAGGTGATCCACCACCTGCCTCAGCCTCCCAAAGTGCTGGGATTACAGGCATGAGCCACCGCACCCAGCCTATTTAGATTCTTAATGAATTATAATTTACATGTGTGTTCTCTGTTTCCCTAAGGAGATGTAAAAGCAGGAACCTGGTTTTATTTTTCCTCCTCAACAGCAATTCCCTCCCCGGCAAACAAGCAGACACACCCCTGATCCTGGCGCGTCTCTTTCCATAATATGCATTGAACATACTGGCTGATGGACTGAGTTCACTTAAATTTCACCTTCATTGGTCATACGGATGGGAGTGGAGGAGACGATTTTCTTAGCTCCTTTGTTGACCTGCAGTTGTGATTTAAGCACTTGCTAATAGAATATCTATTTCATTGCAAATGGGCTGTGATGCATTCCAGTGGGCTGAGCCTCTGAGGCTGGAGAGAGCACCAGGCCCCTCTCTTCAACAGGATGTGGGAACTTGACTCTCGCCGCAAATTAAGTTCTTGGGGCAGGAGCCCTCTGCTGCAGGCTCTGGGCGAAGGCATGGGTAGGAGGACCTGGTTGCGGAAGCAGCGGTGGTAGCCCTGATTGTGACAACCCCTGTATGTTTTTCTGTAACTTGTGAAGGTGGGGATGGAACTGCAACAACCCCAGCGATGCCCTGTCTGCTATGGCCTTGCACTGTGAGGTGTCATGTGGAAGGAAACACCTGACTTAAATGGGGACTTTCTGGGTGGTGTGTGTGCCCCGCCAGGTCCCCTCGGACCTTGGCAGAAAAACCACCACAGATGTCGCTGTGCATTATCTCCTGGTCTGGTATTATTCCGAGCACTGATGATCCGGATCCTTCTCCTGTTTCTACTGTGTTATCTCTTCCAGAGTGAATTAGAGCAGAAGAAGCAAGATAGCCTAGCAAGTAGTAAAGCTTTGATGGTGATGGTCCACTTCCCAAATGCTGGCGCCTTGTATTCTCTATAAGGCATGTGCATCAGTTGGATTTTTGTGTGCCCCCTGTTTTTAGAATCAGGAGCTTGACAATCATCATCATTCTACAAATTCGAACCTTCAACATTCTCTTCCTGGTTATCCTACAAAATAGCTCCTGTACGAATAGTTTTGACTTTGCCATGGCCTCTGAGGGCTTAAGCATAAATGGATAAGGAAGTTAAATACAACTTTCTAGCTGGGCTCTAGTGCATTCCTGTGGTCCTAGGTACTCAGGAGGCTGAGGTGGGAAGACCGCTTGAGCCCAGGGGTTTGAGTTCAGCCTGAGCAACGTGGCGAGACCCTGTCTCTAGTATAAATATATACATATAAATATATATGACTTTCTATGTGTTTCTGAGGTTTGTTTTGCTATATGTTTTTGAGTTCTTGATGTGGATAGAATGGCGATAGGTGTAGAGAATATAGAGTGAGATGTAGATAGTACTGAACAACAAATGGTCCTAAAATCACTTATTTTTCTTATTCTATTTTATAATTTTTTATAGCAAATTTAACTTACATTTGTTTAGGATAATTCACTCAGCCTGCATGAGCTGAAAATACCAAATTAGAAAATAGTTTTTCAGGAATTTACATTTTGACTAACGAACTTGTAGATAATTGAAAAATGTTTTCATAGATATCTTATTAGTGGCTTTTTTGGTTCTTAGGCTAATAGTTGATGTACACTTCATAATACAATATAAATTCTTTCATTTTTTCTGTTCCTCCAACCACAAAGAGAGACCTAAGTTTCAACTACTATTTCTTTTTTTTTCTTTCTTTCTTTTTTTTGAGACGGAGTCTTGCTCTGTCGCCCAGGCTGGAGTGCAGAGGCTCAGTCTCGGCTCACTGCAAGCTCCGCCTCCCGGGTTCACGCCATTCTCCTACCTCAGCCTCTCCGAGTAGCTGGGACTACAGGCACCCGCCACCACGCCTGGCTAATTTTTTGTATTTTCAGTGGAGACGGAGTTTCACCATGGTCTAGATCTCCTGACCTCGTGATCCACCCTCCTCGGCCTCCCAAAGTGCTGGGATTACAAGCGTGAGCCACCGCGCCCGGCCTATTTCTTATGGTTGTTCTATTTTCATGTACACCCCAACAAAAACTTTATTTTGCTAAGGACATTTGAAGTCCGAAATAAAAATTCTTGATGTCTGGGAAAGATACTGTTTGTCAAGGGAAAAATAGAAATATTATGCTTCCTTTTTTTTCCTCAGCCTTCGTGTCACTCCCAACAAACATGAAAACATAGACACACAGAGACACACGCTCCTGGGTGGTAAATTTCTTTTCTACACTCAACATGATGTTAGAAACTGAAAGTTTATTGTCTACATGGAGTGAAGTGGGGGTGGAGGAATGAGGCTATCTGTGGGGTTTTCTAGAGACTTCCTTCCCAGCATGCGAAAAGATCTGTGTGAAAACTGCTAAGAAGAGGAAGAACTCAACGAGCTAACCAAGACATGTGGCAGCAGCTGGGCACAGTGGGTGGCTCAGGCCTATAATCCCAGCACTTAGGGAGGCTGAGGAAGGAGGATTGCTTGAGGCCAGGAGTTTGAGGCTAGCCTGGGCAACAAAGCAAGACATCATTTCTAGAAAAGAATATGCAATATTAGCCAGGCACAGTGGTGAGTGCCTGTAGTCTTAGCTACTCTGGAGGCTGGGGTGGGAGGATTGCTTGAGCCCAGGAGGTCAAAGCTGCAGTGAGCCATGAGTGCACCACTGTACTCTAGCCTGGGTGACAGAGCATGACCTTGTCTCAAAAAAAAAAAAAAAAAAGGCATGTGGCAACTTCCAGTCAATGAGAGATCCAGAGTTTGATTTGAGGAAAGTGAAAGCTATACATTAGAAATGGAAAGCTATGGAAGATTCCACAAAGAGAACTAGATAATATTTTGAAAGCTTACTCTACGGAATATGCCAATGTGGGATATCCTCCCTGCCTCCAACCCTCCCCCTTGTTCCCATTCCGTTTCTTCTCCTTTAGAGCTTTGAAGAAAATGCATTCGGTATTCAGTAATCAGGATTAAATAATATAAGCACCTCACACCTCTTAGTTCACTTTTTCTGATAACTGCACAATAACAAGACTCTGCCATAAGATGAGCATCTTTTCTCACCTTTGTTATAATGGTGCTCTTCACTTTGGGTTGCACTTTTTCTCATTAAAATTGTGATGTTTTCAATTTCAAATTTTCCATGGTGTTCACCCTGCTCTTAGCACCCAGCCACTCTCTTTTCCCAGGCACGCTTCTCTTCCCAAAGCACTTCATGGCTTCAGCTGCTCTGGGTTCTCACTTGTCCATTCATTCATGGATTCATTCATTTTCTTCTGAGTGTTCTAGAGACTCCTTGCTTACGTGCTAAATCTAGCGCGTGGCACTTTGCTATGATCTAGATTAACATCTTTGTTTTACTAAAAATGCTTTTCTTGGTGAAGAAATCACCTTTACACGCCCCCTGCCAAAAAAGAAACCCCAACTCTACATATACTCATATAATTATCAAAAAATTCTAGAGTTTAGTAGTTTATACCCATTCCTAATTTCATTATTAAACTAATAATCACATTGTAAAAGAAAATTTCACATATAATATCTCATTTGATCCTCCCAAAGCCCAATTAGTTTTTAGTGTTATTAATATATAACCATAAACTGAGTCACCTAAGCCTTAGCAAGTGGTAGGATCAGAACCAAACCCAGGTTCTGATTCTAAATTCTGTGCTCACCCTATATGCCATAGGAACCAGTACTTTCATTGTCTTTCTCATATAGTTACTAGTTTAAGTTCTCAGCTCACACACAAAACTTTTTGGCAGTTTCTTATTCTAATCCAAAATGTTTCCCACCTAACTCTAACAATTGACCTCCTGTCCAAGAATCCCTTGTCACTGCAAGGGATGTGATAACATTTGTCCTACTTATGGTTGTGATCCTGGCAGATCTGAGATGAGCAAGGAAACAGAGCAAGGCATGGGGTTTATAGGGCTCGAGGCCAAAACATCCTGATTGACTTTGCGACATCGTGGGCAATCTGAAAGGGGAAACAACTAAGAGAAGACAAACAATTCCGTTTGTTTTAAAAAACATTTAGTCTCTGTGTGTGTGTTGGTGTGGGGGTGAGGTGTTTAGGTAGATGACTATATTAGAGCTTTTTTAGCCCAACCCTGGCTCCAAACAGCTGCCCCTTAGAGTTGCTTACATGAACCATCTAACTGGTAGTTTAGGGACCCAGGACACCATTCTGGTTCATTCATTGTCTGCCTGAGATGGTGCTTATTGTTCATTTGGCTGCAGCCTCAAACTTGTTACTGGAGGTGGTTGAAGAGGGGTATAAACAGATACTACAGGAGAAAGAAGTTATAATTTGGGAAGTCCCATGGCAAAAATCAGATTGATAACAACGCATTTATATATAATAAGTTCGTCTGAATGAAAAAGTGAAAAAAGTGTTAACTTCTTTGGTTAGTTCAAAGAACAACAAAAAATGAAACACACCAAAACCCTTTCCTGTGTTATGCTTTTCTAAATACTAAATGGTTTTCAAAAGAAAGTACCACAGAGAGAATCATCTATTATTTCCAGATAGATTTTTCTTTTAGTTAAAAATTTAAACCAAAATGAGATACTACTTCACATCCATTTGAATGGCTATAATAATAATAAAAAAAGCAGAAAATAACAAGTGTTGGACAGGATTTGGGGAAATTGAACGCTTGTGCACTGCTGGTGGGAACCTAAAATGGTACAGCTGCTATGGAAAACAGTATGGTGGTTCTTCAAAAAATTAAGCATAGAATGACCAGATGATCCAACAATTCCACTTCTGGTGTATACCCAAAAGAACTGAAAGCAGGGACTTGAGCAGATATGGGTAGATCCCATGTTTATAGTAGCATAATTTACAATACCAAAAGGTGGAAGCAAACCAAATGTCTGTTGACAGATAGAGGGATAAACCAAATGAGGTTTATAATACAACAGAATGTTATTCAGTCTTAAAAAGGAAGGAAATTCTGACATTCGAGGAGAAACCTTGAAGACATTACACTAAGTGAAATAAGCCAGTCACGAAACAACAAGTACTGGCCGTGTGCCGTGGCTCATGCCTGTAATCCCAGCATTTTGGGAGGCCAAGGCAGGCAGATCACTTGAGGTCAGGAGTTTGGTACCAGCCTGGCCAACATGGTGAAACCCCATCTCTACTAAAAATACAAAAATTAGCCAGGCATGGTGGTGCAAGCCTGTAATCCCAGCTTACATGGGAGGCTGAGGCAGGATAATCACCTGAACCCGGGAGGCGGAGGTTGCAGTGAGCCAAGATCGCGGCACTGCACTCCAGTCTGGGCAGCAGAGCCAGACTCTGTGTTAAAAAAAAAACAAAATTATTGTGTGATTTCACGTATATGATGTACCTAGGATAGTCAAATTCATAAAGGCAGAAAGTAGAATGGTGGTTGCCAGGGGCTGGAGGGAGGAGGGAACAGGCAATTAATGTTTAATGGATATAGAGTTACAGGTGGGAAAGATGAAAAAGATCCTGAAATCGATAGTGGCAATGTTTGCACAACAATGTGAATGTATGTAATGCCACATTTTACCCTTAAAAATGGTTAAAAGGGCACATTTTATATTATATATATTTTACCATAATTAAAAATGCAGTAAGAATGTTTAAAAAAAAGTGTTTGAAGAATTATAAAATTAAATTAAATGTAACAGTGGATCAATGTCAAACATCTAATATGAATAAAATAATAAAAAATCCATTTGAGAAATATAAGCACAACTCTCACTGACTTTTTTTTTTTTTGACCGATAGGGTAAATAAAAATATTTTGAGTGGTTTTCATTGCGATGACGATGGGGAAATGACGAGAAGCGCATTGTGTGGTAGGATCACCTTGGGGGATGTTTTTTTAAAGCAACACTTGCTGTGTGGCCCAACCCACCCTGCTGTGCTCCTCTCAGGGGTCTTTAGGGAGACTCACCAGCCCAGCCAGCCAGCCAGGGGTGCAAGGGGAAGGGTGTGGCATCCTGTGGTGTATTCAGAAGCAAACGTTGTTAAAAACCAGTGGGATCCTGGATCTGTCTTACTCTTATCCTCACATCTTCCTTGACCAATTACTACCAAAAGAGTGGCAGAAATTCAGTGGCAAGGATGGGGGCACCTTTTGGAGGGGGTACCCTGATTTAGCACGAGTGAATGGGATTGGAGTGCAGATGTTGGTTGCTTGTCTATAAATTATGCCCATGTATATGCCAAAAAGATACGTCCATGTATCAGAACCTGTGAATGTGACCTTATTTGGAAAAAAGGTCTTTGCAGGTGTAATTAAGGATCATGCAACGGAATCATTCTGGGTTATGTAGGTAGCACTACATCCAGTGACAAGTGTCCTTAGAAGATACAGAAGAAGAGACAGCAGAAGAGGAGAGGGCCATTTTACAAGAGAGGTAGAGGTTTTAGTGATGCAGCCACAAGTCACGGAATCCCTGGAACCACCAGAAGCTGGAAGAGGCCAGAAACGAATCCTCCCCACCATGCCTCCAGAGGGAGCATGGTTCTGCTGACACCTTGAGTTTGGACTTCTGGCCTCCAAAACTGAGGGAGAATAGATTTCTGTTGTAAGCTACCTAGTTTGTGGTACTTTGTTACAGAAACCACAGGAAAATAATACATGCCCTTACAAAACTCCCAAATTAACCTTTTTTCGTGTGTGTATATAATACAATTTTTAATATTGTGTATATTTTTATTAGCATATATTAGAAATCTCTAATATAAAAATAGTGGTATGCATGTTGTTAAAATTCTACCCGCAGCTCCCTCCTTTGTTCACTCTTTTGTTTATTTGTTTTTAAATTTTATTTTAAGTTCTTTCTGGGATACATGTGCGGGATGTGCAGGTTTGTTACACAGGTAAATGCACGCCATGGTGCCTTGCTGCACCCCTTAACCCATCACCTAGGTATTAGGCCCCACATGCATTAGCTATTTATCATGATGCTCTCCCTCCCCCTGCCCCGCAACAGGCCCCAGTGTGTGTCGTTCCCCTCCCTGTGTTTGTGCTGGATTTCTACAAATATCCAACAGTCTATGTGGATGAAGTTTAGGAAGAAGGGAAGAAAGACTGTTTCTTGATCATTTTTTGCTTCACCACCATTTGTTGCCATATTAGAGGTGACATCCCAGCTGGGATTATCCCTGGCTTGGAATGACTGAGTTGGGGATTAGTCACAGGCAGCAGGTGAGTTTGGTGGCATTTCACCTGCACTTAGAAGCAAAGTCATCCACTGCTCTGACCAACTCACAAGGCACAGGCTGCAGCAAAGTGATTAACAAGGTTATGTATTGGATTTATATAGCTGTATGGTTTTCCTGGTTTCTTATCTGTTTAGAGAGGCTGATTAGTAGAGGTAGAAAAACAAGACAACCACTGAGCTTTCCAAATTTATCAGAGAAACCCCAGACCAGCTTCTGATGGGGGAATATTACTTGACTTCCAGAGCTTCCCACTGGATTTTCATTCCTGCCCAAAGACATTCTTGGTTTATTCCTAGTGACCAACAGAGAGCATTCCAACAATCACTTCTTATCAGTCGGCAACTATATAATAAACACCTGGGACATGCTTGGCCCTTTGCTTTGGAAAAAGAAAGGAGACAAATGGGCCTCAAAGGTAGAACAATTTCAATTGGAAGCCTGTACAAGGTTTAGAAGCACAATGTTTGAGAAACAAAAAAATCCTTAAACATTAGAGAACCAAGGTCCTTCATTTTACAAAAAGAAACTGCGTAAGGGATCTGTCCAAGGTCACACGGTTGGGCTAAAATCTGGGTCTCTCCCTTGCTCATCCTCTGAGCTTTCCACTGCGCTATGCTGTCTGACCTGTGGGGTGCCAGCTTCTACAGCAGCTTGCTCTTAAAAAACAGTCACAACAAGAACAGAGGGCAACCCTGATTGCCTTCTGGGCCAGGTGTTGTGCTAGGAGCTTTTCAGGGATCACCTCATAACAGGTCTATGGAGACGTTACTATTATCCCCATTTGACAGATAAAGAAACTGAGTCATGGAACCATTTAGGAACTCACCCAAGGCCCACAGCTGGTGCGTGGCAGAGACCACCTTCAAGCTCAGGATCTTGATTCTGGAGTCACAGTCTTAACCGCAACCTCTGGAACCACAGCCCAAACCCGCCAGCGAGCCATGGTTCACCCTCTTCAATTTCTTGTAGAAATGTTCCTTTACAGCAGCCTCTAGTAACACCTCACACAAGTGAAATATCATTTCTACATCCCTGACCTCTCTCTCGTTAACATATTGTGTAAATGGTGGAAAATGTGGTTTTTAAAGCACATTGAGGCTGGTAAAAGCTTCAAAGCCACCGCCTGCACTTACTCTTTGGACCACTAGATGTCAGTGTGATTGCTCTATGAAGAAGCCATAACTTGCAAGGTGCAGCATTGCACCAGAAATCAGCTACAGTGAGCTTCCAAGCCTCTGGACTCCAGCAGAAGCTGGGGGCAATTTGAAGCCCAATGGTAGTAAACAAATGATGGACATGACAGTCAGGCAGTGTGGATTTCAACCTTTACAATAATTTCTCAAGGGAAATGGAAACCTTTTTAGCCTTTCCTTTTTGAAACAGATGGTCAACTTTTCCATGGGGTGCCTTAAGTGCACCATAACTCCTTTGATATTCAGGATCCCCTTTAATGGCACATCATAAAGCATGTGGTTTTATTGGAAAGAGCACCCTTATCCTCCTCCCCCTCACCTATCACTTATGATTAATTATTTAAGGCATTGGACTATTTGAAGTGTGTGTGTGTCTCACCTTGCATGGGGACGTTTTGCTCTACCTAAAACCTCCGGTGGCATTCCCATAGCATGGGCAGAAAAGCACAGCCACAACTTCACCCTTCCGGCGATAAACCCATCTGTTTTCCACAGGGAATTATTTGTATTTAATGCAAAAATATTTAAAATGGTGAATATTAATAATCTATTATTTTACATTAGTATTCAAAAAGTGTATATAGTTTTATCCCTTCAACAACTCCATGAGATAAGTTCTATTATTATCCCCATGTTTAGATGAGAAAACTGAGACACAGAGAGGTTAAGTGGCTCTCCCAAAGTCACACAGCTAATAGAAGGCAGAGTCAGAGGCCCATTTCTATTAATTACTTCACCGCAAATCAAGTTAAATGGGGGGAAAAGACTTTGTGAATTTTTCAGAAGAATCAGCAATGTATACAAGAGAGCCAAAGGCTCCGATGAAAATTTGGAGTTGCTGGTTGCTTTGAAAGGCCTCCTTGGCTGATCTGCAGCTGTTTGTCATCATTTATCCAGTTTGCCAGGATTCCTTCTGAGAAGGCATAACTGATGGCAGTATAGTCCCTTTCTTTAGTCTACGTAGAAATCTCATGTGAATCCTCACCTCCTGACAGGTTTGGAGGAAATTGAAAGTTACTCTTTCTCATCAAAAGGATGGACACATGTTTGTTAGGAACCAGGATGAAATAAATCATCTGTGCCCAGCTCTGTTGGCAATAAAACCCTGTTTCTGGTTTCACTGCAAGACATTATTTAACGCTAGTGGCACCAGAGGTTCCAACAAGAACACATGAGAAGCCTTATCCAGTTACGAAAGAGCAAGTGACAGACACATTCCCGGCCACATTTTTATCTGCTTATCATCCTTTTGGATACTCAACTACAAAGGCTGAGTTTTAGTGTCTCCTGTTCATCTCTTTTGCTATTTTCCAACAGAACATGCGTTTCCTTCAGTTATTCAGCTAGCACAGTCTGTGCTGCCAGAATTTGGAAGTGGTGCTTTTTTCCTGCTATAAAAAATTACACATTTATTTGAAAGAAGAAACCGAGGCATAGCTGTTACCTGACTCCTGCCGAAGGCGGCAGAAAGATGGCCTCCTTTAGTGGATCTTCCTGGGCCAGGGTCTGGGCCCCACTCACTTCTGGCTGTTGCATCTGCTCTGCATGTGGAACTCAAGAACTGTGGAGCTTTCTGATGCCTGGCAGGGTTTTGTCCAGGACAGTGGTTGAGTGAGCCACACCTCCCTCCCCCGACCAGGCAAACTTAGACAAGAAAAGTTCTATTATGCCCTCAGGATATTGAGTAAGAAGGAGGAGAAAGGGGAACTTAAAAGTGTCTGCTCAGCCTGGATACTTCTGCTAACATTCCCACCAAGCATGTGATATTTAAAAGGGTAAAACTAAAACAAGGTTCTCCTGCCTGCCACCATGTTTATTCAAGAGGAAGAAGCTGTAAGTTCTTTGGACTCGTAATCTTCCCACACACCCAGGAGTGTCACCTGCAATGGGGGCCAAAGGGGGATGCTTACAATTAGAAAGGTCCACGGGAGCATGTGGAATATTTGGAACCTAATTGCACCTGAGTTCAGGAGGTAAAGTGGGATGCTTGACCGTATCAACTGAAGAGTGGTCACTCATGTGCTGGAAAGCCCACTAGACTCACTCTGTCAGCTCTCTGTTAGACTATTCTTCAGGCTGGAAGAAATGGAGTATTTAGATGATAATCCATGTGAAAAGACTATCAATGGGGCTGAGCGTAGTGGGTCATGCCTGGAATCCCAGTACATTGGAAGGCTGAGGCAGGAGGATTGCTTGAGACCAATCTTGACAACATGGTGAGACCCTGTCTCTACAAAAACAAAAAAAAAAATTAGCCAAGTGTGATGGTGCTTGCCTGTAGCCCCAGACACTTGGGAAGCTGAGGTGGGAGGATTTCTTGAGCACAGGAGTTCAAGGCTTCAGTGAGCTATGATTGCACCACCATTGCACTCCAGCCTGGGTAACAGAGCAAGATCCTGTCTGAAGGAAAAATAAAAGAAGAAGAAAGAAAGACAGAAAAAAAAGAGAAAGAAAGAAAGAAAAGAAAAGAAAAGAAAAAAGAAAAGAAGAGAAAAAAGAAAAGACAAGAAAAGAAACCCCCCAAAACAGAGGCTACCATTGGGACTAAATGAGATTTTAACAAATTGTGATTGTGAAATTAACCTCCCCCATCTTCCTTCTACTCATTCATTCATAAACATCAGACACTTACTGTGTGGGTCAAGCACTGGCCAAGACTAGAAAGATGGAGAAGACAAGGATTTTCCGCTTTGTGGCTTATAATCTTATAGATATTATGCCAGAGATGGTCACTTTCCTCCCCGTATGATTTTCCCTTTTTATAGAGTAGTAAGGTCAGCAAACTATGGCCCACGTGCCAAATCTGGCCTGTGGAATGTTTTGTACAGACCTCAGGCTAAGAATTTACATTTTTTAAGAATTGTAAGAAAAGGGAGAAGAAGCAAAAGAAGACAATGATGATAACAATGCTGATGACAACAATGATGATGACATGGCTGAGACCGTATATGGCCTGAAATATTTACTATCTAGTCCTTTGCAGAAAAAGTTTGCCAAAAGTTTAGGATGCTTATTCTATCCTAAGAGATCTCTGGCTTTTTACCTGGCCCACAGCTACACAGGATAAGGCATTTTCTAGTCCCTCTTGACATTAGGTTTGGCCATACGGTTAAGTTTTAGTCAATGGGATCTATGCAGAAGGGATCTATGTAGCTTCTTGGTGTGTCCTAAAAGAGGGCCCCATCATGCTTTCCCTCCCAGCTGGCTGGGATGCTGTGGGGGCCTGAGCTCTTCTGATCCAGTGATGACTAAGGTAATACTCTAGGCATGACAGAGCCAGGAGATAGAAAGACCTGGCCCCCAACACATCTTTGCTGGATTTTGCTAGATGGTTATAAAGAAGGGAACAGGAGGACAGACATTTAACTTTTAAAAATCAGTGTTATGTTGTGTCTCTTTTGCTGCAACCAAACATGTATTATAACCACTATAGAGATAGACACTGTATAACTAACCATGACACACTGTGATGAGTATTAAGCTCAAAGTATGAATAAAGGCCTCTGGAAATACCCAGGAATATGTAATTCCTTCTGCATGGGGGCAGAAGAGTTGAGGAAGACTTTACCTAACATGGGACAGTTGATCTTGGGCCATGAAGGAAGCCTAATTGGAATTTGGGATTACTTGTTTTTCTTCTCCTCTCTGCCAACCTCTCTCAGATGGCCAAAACAAAATAAAACAGAACAATCCACTGGGTGAGGTGGCTCACACCTATAATCCCAGCACTTTGGGAGGCCTAGGAGAGTAGGTCACGTGAGGTCAAGAGTTCGAGACCAGCCTGGCCAGCATGGTGAAACCCTGTTTCTACTAAAAAATCCCAAAATTAGCTAGGCGTGGTGGTGGTGCATACCTGTAATTCCAGCTACTCAGGAGGCTGAGGCAGGAGAATTGCTGGAACCCAGGAGGCGGAGGTTGCAGTGAGCTGAGATTGCACCATTGCACTCCAGCCTGGGCCAACAAGAGCAAGACTCTGTCTCAAAAATAAAATAAAATAATAAAATAAAATAAAATAAAATAATCCACCAAAAGCGAGCAACACGTCCTGTCTTCATGGAGTGTACTGCCCCCTCTCCTTTTTCATCTGGCTAACTCCTGCTCATTCTGCAAAGCCCAGTGTAGATATCATCTCCTTTTGAACTTTGTCCCACAAGACTGGGTAAGGCCTTCTGAGCTCTGGCGTCTTGTACTCTCTTTTAGTTGTTGGAGATATGTCTGTCTTTCTTACTAGATCATGAGTTCCTTAAGGGTTGGTGGTAACTGTGGCTTATTTGTCCTGGATTTCTAGCTTCTAATACATTGCCAGGCACACAGAAGGCACTTTATAAACATTGAATAAATTAATTTATTAGAGGCCAAGGGCAACTTCCTGCCTTGTGGGACTGCTGCTTTTTTTTAATGCATTTGTCCTAGGAAAGGGAAGGTGAGCCCAGCAATTTATATCTCTCACCCTCTGTGTCCTAAAAGTATATACATTTTTAAAAGTTTGCTTTCCAAAAAGGCAGAAATGTACACATTTAGAAAGTTTTAGTTTAAAAAACTGAAAGTTTCATTTGATATGAATGGTCTCTATGCTTAGTAGTCTCTGAAAGGTTTGAAGATTTAATAAAAACAACTAAAATGCTATGAGGTGAGTTTAGTAACATGATGGTATGTTTCTGAAATAAGTGGAAGTACATATACTTGCTCAAATTTATCTTATTTTGAGCTTTTCTTATTATTACATAATAATAAACACTCATTTTTCTATTTTAATAAAATCTTTACTCACAAAGGAAAATTTGCATAATAATATTTGATTACAAGATGATGATGCTGATAATTACATTTGATTCTCCCCTTGTCACTCTGTGTTATGTGTCTTATAATCAATAAAAGAGGGAGGGGAACAACACACACTGGGGCCTGTTGGGGGAGGGCAATGGAGGGGAGAGCATCAGGAAACATAGCTAATGCATGCTGGGCTTAATACCCAGGTGATAGGTTGATAAGTGCAGCAAACCATCATGGCACAAGTTAACCTATGTAACACACCTGCACATCCTGCACATGTACCCTGGGGCTTAAAATAAAATTAAATTTAAAAATAAAAAATAAAAAAATAAAAGCAAAAGCATTGCTTTTGATGCAAACCTATTTTACTACATGCTTTGGCTACAGGCAACCAATTTTCTGAACTGGCCAATTAATGTAAGACTTTTAAGACCCCATATAGTACTAGCATTTTCCCCTATCATTTAGAGGAAAATATAAAAATATGAGGAGCATATTTTCCTTTACATATAGTCCTTCTTGAGATGGTGTTAACAGAAGGTGAAGTTGGAAAGAATTACTTGCATTATGTTTCTCAAGGAAACTAATAATGTAATATTAAGTTATTATTTGAATATGAAGTTTTCATTATTTTTGTGGCTATTCACTAAAGGCCTTCATAAATTACGGGAAACCTGAGCAATTAAATTTAAAAAAATCATTCAAAGGCTTCTTAAATAAAGTTTTTGGTCTTACATCTGCTACAGAATCATAGCTAACACCTCAGTGCTTCTGGATATTTTATTAAACGTTTAGGGCTGCCATTCCCCCATGCAAGAGTGATTCTAAGCAAATGATGAATGTCTCAATGAGTAGCTCATTCTCTGTGGACATGAAAACTAGGTTTCCACTTCCCTATCTGGTGTAGCTCTGTTGTGCAATACAAGGAGATAAAACCCTAGGTAAGAGAATTAGAGTAGGGGTGGGTGTAGTAGAGATGGAGAAGTTCAGCTGATTCTCAACTCACTACTCCCAGTATCAAATATCCGTTTCAGATATAAGAATTTCTGTCTTTAAACCCCAGCCCAAATTTCCTACTGTCCCTATCTCATCCTACACTCCCCTCTTCTCCAGGTGGAGAAACCCTATCCTGTGCTGTCTGCTCAGTATAATGACGACTTTGAGGTGTCAGCCTGTTCATGCCTATCACTTGTCAATATGCTTGCTTCTCTGTCCTCTATATTAAATACTGTACTTATTGTTGTACTTACTAGCAGTTATATTTTTCCACAATTAAAAAAATGATAAAGTTAATATTCTCAAAGGAGTAAATAACACGATGCCGATGGCCATTCCAGCCATCTTTCAAGGAAAGGTGATTTGGTTCTGGTGGCCAAGCCAGCTCTGCTGTGCTAGATAAAAGCCTGCAGTGACTTGCTCAGAAAACAAATCATGATTGTGTTTGAAAGTGAGATGATTTGGCCTCCAGTCAGCCTTTAGCACAGTCCTGATGGTTTCCCTTACTACAGGGATTGGGCATCCTGTGAAGACAGATGGGGGAGGGCTGCCACCTTCTGCTTGCTCACCCAGGGAGTGGCCTCTCAGGCTTCGCCACTGGTCCAGACTAATGAGCAGCAGATGAAGTTCTGATGAGTCCATGCCTTTCTGGAAGCTTGTTGTTGCCCTGCCAACATATGTTGAGTTGTCAAGAGCTCTGTCTTTAAGCCAATCACATCCTGATCACAGTTCATTAAAGGTGTGTATTCCTCTAGTGAGCTCACTGTCTGTTGTCAGAAATCATCCAGTGCCCAAACACATTAGGATGAGAATGGACTGTGTAGGAGAGAAGAAAAGAAATGGGTTCTGCTTATTTTCTTTGACTTTAACAGCTACTTCCCCTTACTCAACTCAACACTCATGCACACGTATCAGAGAAACATTACAATCTGCAAGCTGCAGGACTGGCTCCTATTTAATGTGTAAGAAGTGGCTTTTCTCTACTTTCCTCTCCCTAAATCCTTCTAACTTCGACCTCGTTCCTCTAACCTGCTCATTCTTCCTGCTTTCTTCCAAGTAGGAAACTACTTGGTTAACATCGGAGATTTTTCCACCTGCAAGCTTCTAAAATTCTAGAAATGCATTTATATTACGGAAAGTTATAAGGGACTTGAGTACCTTCCAGAGGTTTTTGCTACATAGAGTTTTATTAGTGGACAAAACCTTATAAAAGATGTCAGCAATCTTTAAGAAGCAGAGGTATGAGAACTGTGTCTGCTTCCCCACTTCGCATCCTTTAGTCTCTTCCTGATTTTCTGCCATGCAGAAGAGTGGTCACTGAAGATTTTTGGTTTTGTATAGCTAGCAGTAAAATATTTTTGAGTATGCACTGCAAAAATGTGAATATTTATTAATGAACCCATATATACATGTATGTATATATATGTGTGTGGTGTGTATGTGTCTGTTAAAACATTTTAATTGACAGAGCACTAGGCTGGGAAGGCTCCAGAGTTTTAGGTTTTTATGTTAGCAAACCAAAGCCCAGTGTAAACAATAAAATAAACTTCGCCAATTAGAATGGCCAACTAACTTCTAAGTAAAGACTTTCCCAGTCAGATACTGCCAACTAACCTCTAACTAGTCTTTTTGCTCTAACCAGTCAAACATATTTTCTTTGTCTTTTTTGTTAGTGCACTTATGAAAACTCACTGCCCATGCTGCTGGGGTGGGGCTTTCTGAATCTCTTGTGGTTCTGATGCTACCCGATTCGTGAATTGTTTTTTATTCAAATAAACTGTTAAATTTATCTTGTACAAAATTTTTCTTTGAACAACATACACATATATTATGAATATACTTTAACCATTATAAAATGCAAACAAAAATAGAAAATAAAGGAGGAAATTTTTAAAATATAAGATTTCTAACAATTTCTCTTCATGCCCAATGAACTGTCTTGAACCCTCCTCCTGAGATATTCACTTTATTTTGGAGGCAACTGGTAAAAAGAGTGGAGAGAGAAAATCATAGCACTAGAAGTAGGCAAAGCATACAGGGATCTTTCAACAAAACCATAATGTTCACCACTGGTTGGTTCCACTTTTTTAATAGTGTTAACAAGTTCCTTTGCTCAGCATGCAAGTGTGCACCAAGCCCACAGTCTGATCCAAGGCTTATTTCGTCACAGCATTTTGCCCCAGCTGCAGGCCTCTCATGGGTCCCTGGTGTACACTTCTGAGGGTCTCACTATGCTCTCCTGGCTAGGTAACCACATAAGAGACATTTTCCCCTGAATGTCCAACAGGCACCATCTACACAAGACTGAAATGTGAGCTGAGGAGCGGCTTTAGACTCCTTTCTCTGACTCACACGTTCGTGTGTAACCAGCGTGTCCTGTTGCTCCTGTCTCCCAAGTGTTGTTTGAATCCAGCCTTTTCCCTCCAGTCTCAGTGCACTACTTTCATCATTTCCTGCCTCTTTAACTGCAGTGGCTTCCGATGGAATTGTTCTGCCTCTAATCCTTTCTTTGCAGGATTGTCAACATGATCTTCCTGTGATCAACTGGAAGATACTTGCTTAAGGCTTTCACTAGCTAGAAAAAAAAAAACAAAAACAACTCTTTAAGAGTACGTACAAGCGTTTCCTTCATCAGACCTTACTACCTCTTCACTTGCATGTGGCATTGCTTTTACTTCTCTCACTTCATGTCATCTTCCACATTGTCTTACCCTTTGTTAACCCACCCTTTTTCAAATTCAGCTAGAATTTCACTTCCTCCATCAAAGTCTCCTCTGACCCTTTCAGAGTATGTATTGCATCGTATGATAGCATTATACATCTTCATTCTACTACATCTTGTCAGGGGTAGAGTTCACTTCTTAATTTTCCTGTGTGTCTTTAGAATAGTAGTGCTCAAACTTTAGTGTTCATAAAAATAACCCGAGGAGATTAAAGTGCAGATTCCAGATTTAGTAGGTTTAGGGTGGTGCCTGGCAAACTGCTATTGTAACTAGCTACCTCCTCCAAGTGACTTTCATTTGTCATTCTTAGAGTTTAGTACAGCATCAGGTGCTCAGGCCCTCAATAAATGTCAGTAAAAGAAGGCATTCTCTATCGCTTATCTTTCCATGCCTAATAAGAAATACACTAATATGGGCTGAGGCAAAAGCTATATTGACTACACTTTTGTCTGTGGAACTTTTGATAGACTATATCTTGGTGCAGAGAATAAAACTCATAGCATAAATCTGGTCTTCAGACCTGTTTTTTGGCATATCTGTGTGTGCAAACACATATACATTCACATAAATTCACACACATGCACATACATTCATATAAATCAATTAAAAGTAGTTTGGAAAAGCATAAAATCATGGAGAAACTTTGTCTAGATTAAAATATACCAAAAAGATGTAAAAATCAAGTGTAATACATAACTCTTGGTTGGATTCTGGTTTGCACAAAAAAAAGGTGATAAGATAATTTTGGTACAACTGTAGAAATTTCAATATGGGCAATTAAATGGTATGAAATTATTATTTTTCATAGGGGATGACAATAGTATTACGGTTAAACTAGAGAATGTTCGTATTCTTAGGAGGTGCATGCTAAGATCTGTGAGAATGAATTGTCATTTGCACAACTTGTATTCAAATGGCTTAGGAAATAATTTATATATACACATAATGTGGCAAAACATTAACAATTTGGCGTAAATCTAGATGAAGGGGTTATAGGTGTGTGCTGTGTTATTGCTTAAGCTTTTCTGTAGATTTTAATTTTTAAAAATGAGAAAATATAAACACTAAAGTGATTTCAGGTAATGATGGAGATTTCTAGCTTTCCATGAAAATCTGATTCTCTGATGCAACAATTTGCTGGAGCTCTGAAAAGCCTCCGTAGTTTGCCATAATGGCTTCCCTCATTGAAGTCACCTGCCTGAATCCAGTAGGCCTTTGGTTTGCAATCCATGATAGAAAAAATTTCAACTCCTTAATAGCACATATAAAGCTTTCCTTCATTGGGCCTCATTGAGTCAGAGCCTTTGAAATTCTCCTCCTGATTCTCTTTATAGAATTGTTTTTCTTGAATCCCATAAGATTGACCCGAAATGTTTTTCACTGGGGAAGAATTTTCACCTTGAGGGCCAACTGGGAACTGGGAACAGAAGGCTTGGATAAGACGTATACACTGTTTCCATTCTCGACACACATATAAAGTCCAGTGCATCTCTCAAAGATCAATGATCGGATTGGAATAAGAGATGAAAGACTCAGAGGCAATGGATAACTTTTAATAAGAGCAATAATATTATTTCCACCTTCTAGGATCTGAGGTCCTGGCCATACAAATCAAGATGAATAGAACTACATTTAGTTGGTAGATAGATAAGTAACCTCAAAGGAAACACAGTGAAATAATGATAGAGACTGTCTTTGGGAAGCAATGCCAAGAAATAGGCTTGAGAAACAATTATGACTAAATTTCAACTTTATATATAATGTTTATTCTTTTCATATTAGAAAGACTTTAAGCAAACATGACAAAATCCTTGCCAGTTCTTAGTGATGAATACTTTGTTGTTTCTTATATATTCTGTTTTGTCTGTTTGTAAAATTTCTCAAAACAAACAAACCAAAACGTGTCTACCCCTCATGGGACAAAGATATCCACAGAAATTTTGTACCATGGACATGCCAACTTTGGAAAAGTTGTCACCTACAGTAATGTGCTGTCAGTTTCTTTCCAGAACTGAAGGAAGTGGAAGTAGAAACATAAGTCTCTAGTTTTCTTGAATACTATTGAATATTAGGAATCATTGATTTTAATTTCAAATCACCAGCGTCAACATTTTTTGATACTGTTATTTCCCTGTAATTCCCCAGTGGTTAAAGAAAGAGGTTAGCAAAAGAAAATCAAGACAAAAAAGTAGAAGATACTTCTTATACATAAACTTCCCTTTCTTTTTATTTTCTTACTCTGAAAGCTAATAAAGCAAGATCTCTGACTTATGATGTAATCTTTCCTCTTTTTTGGTTCTCGGAGCTAATAAATTTTAAAACACAATTAGAGTATTAGAGTTGATGGCCCCTTTGTGGTTTTTACCTAAATACAGCTTTCTCTCACGATAAAATTAGGATGGTTCTTTTGTCCACTATAATTTTTTTGGTAATGCATGAAAATAAATGAGATAGTAACAAGGCTTTGTCTTACAGTGGCAGAAGATCTCATCTCTCTGTGTGAAGAGTATGGCTGCGATCCTAGGACTGGGGTCTGTCCTGATTCAATGTCCTGCCTTCTTGGCCAGAATGGGACTGGGACTATCAAAAGGAGCCTGGGACTCAGGACCCAGGGGACAGTGGATGAATCTTTTAGAAGACAGGGGCTGATACACCCTTACTAAAGGATCCACGTAAAACACAGTAGGACTCTGAGCTTGTTGGGATGGGATTGATGTCCACCATTCCCCAGTAAAGAAATGCAGACAACAAGCTGCTTGCACGAAATGCGAAGCCGATTTGTTCTATAGACTCATTCTCTGCAGTGTTAAGAGAGTGACTATAAAAGAAGAAAACCCGAGGAGAAATCAGCCATTGTCCAGACTTCAATAAAATGACAGTGGAAACTAGTAACTCACCTGAACTGTGTCCATTTCCAGAATTAGTTGAAACTCTAAATTCTTTTAAGTCTGACCAAGGCGGGTGAGTTGGGGGTACATCCTTTGATATTCACTTTTGACATTTATGTCTACCTTAACTTAGGAATATGATTGGACTTATTGTATGAAGGTCAAATAATGATTAATAGCTACCTTTATTGTGGGATTAACATATTCCAGGCAAGGTGCAGAGAATTTATATAGATTGTCTAGTTTAATCCTCATAATATTGCCAAGGTGATGATTATGCCCATTTTATAGATAAGGGCATTCAGGTTTAGAGAGGTAAAGTGAGTTGCCTAAAAGGCAGAAGAGGTCCTGAAACTTAAGTCTGTATAATAGCCCAGATCCACTTTGTTAAATACACCCAGTGATTCTAAAAGCTGGCTTCACAAGGCTTCACAAGAGAATAACCTGAGGGTAATTTTACAAAGTGCTGACACCCAGGCCTGTGTGGTTCAATTAAATCACAGTACTTGGGTGAGGTGCCTGGGCATCTGTATTCTTCAGAGCTCTCAGATGATTCTAACGGGCAAATCAAGATTGGGAATCTCTGAACTACTTTATACTGCTTCCAACATAACTAAACTCTTCCTGTAGTGAGGTAGGCAAAATAATGTCCCCATCTTCCAAAAGATGTCCACCTCCGTATCCCAGGAACTGTGAATATGCTACCTTATATAGCAAAGGGGAATTTGCAGGAGAGCAATTAGGTTAAGAATCTTAAAATGAGAAGATTACTCTGGATTATTTTGGGAAGACCCAAGTAACCATAAGGATCATTATACACGGAAGCAGATGGCAGGAGGGCCAGTGTCAGAGTGATGCAGCTAAGAAAGACTCGATCAGCTATCGTTGGCTTTTAAGATGAAATAAGGCCATGAGCCGAGGAATGCAGGAAGCCTTTGGAAGCTGGAAGAGGCAAAGAAATGGAGCCTCCCCCGGAACCTCCAGAAGATGCGCAGCTCTGCCCACACCTCAGAGGCTCATTGCAGACTTCTGACCTCCAGAACTATAAGACAATAAATTTGTGTTGCTTTAGGCCACTAAATTCATGGTAATTTGTCACAGCATATATATATATATATGTATATATAAAATATATGTATATATATGTCTATATGTGTGTGTATGTGTGTATATATATGTATATTCTTCCACGTCCCTGCAGCTTCTCTTCTGTCTTAAACATGCTTACAGTCACTTTTTTTTAAAGTCCTATCACTATGTAAAAATGTATTATTACTTCAGTGAGTTGGCCTTACCTAGACACCCCTTCAGAGGCATTATCCACAAGGCTGATGTTGGCATTGCCGTCTAATGACTGAAACCCAGCTGGACAGGGTGCAGTTGAGAAGTGCTGACTCTGTGGGAACTTAGGCTTCCCTGTCTCAGTATACACACACACACACCCGCACACACATATACATACACATACATGTATATATAATATTAGTAGAGAGAATGGAATGAGCGATTGTACCAGGCCAACCATAATAAAAATGGAGCATAATCTTGTGCAAATATCTTTCCATTTAAAAAAGAAAATATACTAAAGTGTTATATTATGATATTAATATTGATTAGAACAAGGAGGAAGAAATAAAGATAATGAGGAGGAAGAGCTATTAATCAAGACATATTTATTCCAGGAGGCAGTTTGATAGAATAGAAAAAAGTACTTAGCTCAGAGCAAAAAAAAAAAAAAACCAGCTGTTGCCGCCAGCTTCAGCTGCTGTTGCCCTGGGATTTCTGTGTTACCTTGGACAAGTCATGTCCCCATTTCCAGCCTCAAGTCCATGAATTCAATTAGGGAACACATTCAAAAGCACCTGGCACAGTGCTTGGCACATGGCAAGTACGAAATACATGGTTGGCCCATCTTTTCTCTCTAAATGTACTGAGTACCTTTTGGGTTACCAAGCTTTCTGTTAGGTGCTAAGGCGAAGTTGAATAAAAAAAAAAATCTCTTCTCTCAAGAAACCCAAGGCTATTTGGAAAAACATATATTTCTGGAAAATTCATAATACCATGACTATTACAGGGTAGTGTATTTCAAGAATGAAATAAACAGCCCAGTCATAAGAAATTATTACACATTGGAGTGCTCCTGAAATGCTACTTGAAGAATGGGTAGGATTTCGTGGGCTGACAGACCAGGAGATTAATGCAAACAATAGGAGAAAGAGTGGGCTGACAGACCAGGAGATTAGTGCAAACAATGGGAGAAAGAGTGCTAATAAGGAGGTGCTCAGACACTAATTATTTCTCAAAATTCTCATGTGGCTGGGAGGTGAATAGAGGTGCAGAGAGCTATTTCTCTTTCACAGAGGGGAGAACTGAGACAGGGAAGTCTAAGTTCCCACAGAGTCAGCAATTCTCAGCTGCACCCTGTCCAGTTGGGTTTCAGTCATTAGACCACAGTGCCAACATCAACCTTGTGGATGATGCCTTTGAAGGGGTTTCTAGGTAAGGCTGACTCACTGAAGTAATAATACATTTTTACATAGTGAAGAGACTCAAAAAAGTGACTGTAAGCATGTTTAAGACAGAAAAGAAGCTTCAGGGGTGCAGAAGAATAGTATGTCATCAAACTGTTTGCCTTATCTCTGAGCTCTTGAGAAATAGGTCAATGTAGAACAATGAACAATGGTGAACCTTCTCTGAACCAAAGATAAGAGTGGCTGAAAGAGCAAGACAGAAAGATAGCTGTTTCAGAACATGCACACACACATACACATACACACACATGCATACCAATCTCCAGGAGTCAGCTTTGATCAAAATTAACATTGCATGTCTGTACAAAAAAGGAATATTTAATATAAACTTTTCTGGCATCAGTAGCCCATATTACCTAGAAATATAAGTCACATGAAACTAAAGAAATGAATAAGCTACCAGGAAGGTGAGTCAGGGCTGCTCTGGGTGCCACTCTACCCATTCTCCTTGCAATAACCCACAGATGTGCAGCAGGTCTCAGAAATTGTATTCAGGCTGCCAAC
The DNA here is from genome assembly GCF_009828535.3 of Hylobates moloch. NCBI lineage: Eukaryota > Metazoa > Chordata > Mammalia > Primates > Hylobatidae > Hylobates > Hylobates moloch. Next base: position 35,577,409 of record NW_026652292.1, read on the forward strand.
AGACCCAGCTATCCTCTCAAATTGAAATTAAATCCTCATGTAAAGCCATTGTAAGTGTGACATTTTAGCATAAACATTTCATTTTAAAAAGTTTGTATGCAACTAAAAAGAGCTAGCAAATATTTGGCTGGGCAAATAAATGGTTTGGTTTACAAGAAGGAAGTAAGACTTAGACGTAGCCCCCAAAGAGCTGTGGGTAATTAGTTGACTGAATGAAGAACCATGGTGAGCATCCTTAGCAGTGTCTCCTGGCCAGCTTAGAAACAGGGTTCTATTGGCTTTATTCCTTCTTCAGTTAATCATTGCTTACGAGTCCAGTTGTTTTATATTTGTACTCACCGTCTTCTAGAACAGTGGTTCTCAACTCTTTGGTTCCAAGCCCATTGAACGCTTAAAAATGATTGGCAGACCCCAAAGTGCTTTTGTTAACGTTGGTGATAACTGAGAAAACTTTACTTATTAATGCTTTTAAAATAACAATGAATCATTACATATTAACACAAAACTTCTATGAAAAATATAGTTTTAAAACAAAGCTTTTAGTGAGAGGCATGGAATTGTTGTACATTTTTGCAAATGTGTTTAATGCCTGGCATAATAGAAAACAGCTGTATCCTGATGTTTGCTCTGCATTCAGTCTGTTGTGGCATATTGTTTTGGTTGAAGTATATAAAGATATGGCCTCATACAGACATGTAGTTGGAAAAGGGAAGGATATCTTAATAGCCTTTTCAGATAATTATGTAGTATCTAGAAAATTCCACTGAGAACTCAGGAGAAAGTGATAATGAAAAAGACAAGTTAACAGAGTAGTATTATTGTGTAGGTAGTTTTGACATTGTGGGTTGCCTGAAAGGGACTTGATGACTCCCAGACATCTTTGGATGACATTTTGAGAACCACTGCTCTGGCCTTTCTCTAGCTTAGATGGGGTTTACTGTTATCTGTGGCTAACTCTTTAAACTAACTGTGAACTCCACATGCATGATATCTAGGCTCATTTCTAGGTCTTTAAACATCATCTTCCACTTAGTTCCATAGGCAATGCCCCATCACCACAGCACATGTGTCAGCAAGGCTGATTTCTCATGGAACCTTAAAGAGTATGAGAAAAGGTCATTCATGGAGGCTGTTTTTGTTTTTAAATGTATTTGTGTTTTTATTAAAATATTACTGATCCTTAAAATGCTTAAATCCAGGCAGGGAGACACACTTGTGAATCTTAGTTAATTTATAAATATAAAAGTATTTATGATTGTTTCCTATGGAGCCCATGTCCTAGGCAATGTGATTATAAGATTTAATCAAATGGTCCTGTTGTGTCAAGGAGTTCAGTCCTTGAAATACAAAGAGGCAATTAAAAATTACATAGTTGTGGAAAACAGTGTGGCAATTCTTCAAGGATCTAGAACCAGAAATACCATTTGACTGAGCAATCCCATTACTGGGTATGTACCCAAAGGATTACAAATCATGCTACTATAAAGACACATGCACACATATGTTTATTGCAGCACTATTTACAATAGCAAAGACTTGGAAGCAACCTAAATGCCCATCAATGATAGACTGGATAAAGAAAATGTGGCACATATACACCATAGAATACTATGCAGCCATTAAAAAGGATGAGTTCATGTCCTTTGCAGGGACATGGATGAAGTGGGAAACCATCATTCTCAGCAAAGTTACAGGAACAGAAAACCAAACACCGTATGTTCTTACTCATAAGTGGGAGGTGAACAATGAGGACACATGGACACAGGGAGGGGAACATCATACACCAGGGCCTGTCAGGGGGTCGGGGGCAAGGGGAGGGATAGTATTAGGACAAATACCTAATGCATGCAGGGCTTAAAATCTAGATGATGGATTGATGGGTGCAGCAAACCACCATGGCACATGTATACCTGTGTAACAAACTTGCATCTTCTGCATATGTATCCCAGAACTTAAAGTATAATAATAATAATAATAATAAATCACACAGTTTATAAATACAAACTCAATAATCAATTTAAATTCCCTGGAAGAAAAAAGGTCAGTGTAGCTTGCAGGGTAGTGGAATTGTTTCCTGTTCACACCATAACTAGCAATAGAGGCAAGAAATGATGGCCGTCAGAAAGCTTGAGGTGAAGAGGGAACTACAGATAATACCCCAAGGAACAGCTTTTTTTTTCCACAGTCAGTGCAGGATCTTAAAAATGTTTTTCTTGAGAAATGAACAAAGGTGACATTTTTACCCTTTGGGCTTAGAAAGGGTTCAGCACACAATTCAAAAATAAATAACTCTTGGCTGATTTGATGCAGATGTCATCCACAGTTGTCCAAGAAGGGGCAGAGGGAGTGTCAACAATTTGCTACAGATTTACATTTAGCATCTCTGTGAATTTAGCAGAATTCATAAGATGTAGACTACTTTGTTTCTCTTCCTGCAGATTAAATCTTTACTTTTTTTTTGTAGTGTGATGCTAGACACCTGAGTAGATATATAGGAGCTGCCATTTTTATTGTATAAACAGTCGTTAAGCAGTTTTTGAGCATGTATTTGGTATTAGGTGTTGTACTGAGTGAATAAATGATGAATGAAACCTGTCTAGCATATGACAACTATCAAACACGTATGGGAACTTGTAGCAAACATATCATCAGCTGCCATAAGTGAAATCAAACATCTTCTATATTTCTCAACAAAACTGTTGATAAGCTTCTAGAGCAGTGTTGTGCAATAGGACTCTTTTGTAGTGATAGAAATGTTCTATTTTAGTGTGGTCCAATATGGTAGCCACTGACCACATTTCACTATTGAGTACCTGAACTGTGCAATTGAGGAACAAAAATATTAATTTTATTTATTTTTAGTTAGTTAAAATTTAAACAGCCGCATGTGGCTCATGGCTACAGTATTGGACAGTACAGGACCAGGACCCTATGATATCTTTTAGTTTTCTAAATCTCTCAGATACTAGATAAATTCTAGGTGTGCCACAAGATTTTAAAAGATACTTTATATTAAATTCTTATTAAGGCTCAAACCTGGGTTAATGAGAAGATTAACACACTGTTTGCTTTGAAGTTAAGGATAAATTTGAAAATAATCACTAGAAGATTTATGGAAGTAAATCCCTAATTTCAAGAGACCAGTATGTCTTGGAAAACCTGCTGGATGTTCTGGACTTTAATAGACTAAAGAAGGCATTGAGGTTTTTGATAATATAATAACTTATGAATTGGAAAATTAAGGTATTCAATAACTCCGGCAAAGAAGTGAAAGCAAATGCAGAAAATATAGGCCATTAATGTAGATCCAATTTCTGGGGGATAGTGTGATGTTGCACATGTGGTTAGAGGAATTATAATGGTTTGGGAAAAATTCAGAAATTGAGATGCCATATCCATAGAGATATAGCAACACCTAAAAATTGTAGAGGATACAGGTTTTACAGTCAAAGATTCTCATCATAGTTTAAAAGATGAAGACAAAGATGCAGGCAGCTACATAACAATGAAGAATCAGGGAATAACAAGGAACAATCAAAGGTTTATCCCAAGATAGCAAGTTATTAACTGGCAAATTAAAAGACTGGAAATAAATGTTGTAAATTCAGAGGAAGCTAAGCTCACACTGGACAAGGGGGCTGAGATAGCTCTCTGCTGCTTAGCCAGTTTTTACCTTGGCCAAATTGCTTGACCTGAGTTTCAATGTTGTCATCTACAAAACGGAGATATTAGCTAATGTAAGGTTGCTATGAAGACTGGCACAAGGCCTAACACGTAGCGGGTACTTAAGACTACAAGACTACTCAAGTAGTTATGACTATTCACTACTGCCACCGGGAACTTCTGAAAGTTGCACAAATATAAGAAATGTACTGTTGGTGGTGGTAGGCAGTGAGTAAGTGAATTTAATTTGAATAGAGGTTGATGAAGGAAATAGTAGAAAGCAAGTTTAACAAGTAAGTTGGGTCCAAATAATCTCTTTTCTTTGAAATCCTGAGAAAACAATTTGGGTTTGAATGTCATTGGTAACTGGAAACAATTGTAGGCTCATGCCAAAAACAGTAGTTAGGTAGATTAGCCAGAGGCAGCACAAAAGATAAATCGAGTCGAAAGGCAAGGAAGGCAGTTAGGGTGATGTTACAATAATCTAAGTATGAGATGACAGGCTTGCTGAAGATATTAGGTGCATACATGGAAATAAAAAGGCAAATATGAAAGATACTTTGAAGAAAGAATGAATTAAATTTGGGCTTCACAGTCTGTGGGTCCAGGTGTCATAAATGAGTTGAGATTGATCCACTAAGGCCTTGGGGGCTGTGGGGAACATTCTAACCTCCATCAAGCAACTACTTCCCATCAAGATGCAAATAGCATTTTTTTTTGCTTAATCAATAAAACATCATCATTTCTTGCACAGGCTATGATATAAAAAGTTATGATAATCACTGAACTAAGGTGCTTAGTGCCAGACTGGATATAAGGAAAGAAAGTAAAAAAGAGTTAAAATGACTACAATACTTCAAGACAAAATGAGAGATACTGATGGTGGCATAGGTGGGAAAGGAAACCCATCGGGAGAAATTTGTTTTGAATATTTCAGATGCTGTGAATATGAAACATTCATACAAATGAATGGCTGGGAAAACAAGATTGCAGCAACAATGAGAGGTTTCTTAGGGATAGAGATTATCTGCATTGAAAATGGAAATTAGTCAATTGCATTTGGCTAAAGCATCACTCAGGAAATTTGGATTAATAGATTCATATGAATCTGTTTCAATCTCCTTTCTCTTTAGGTCTGTTCCATTAATTATTTTCACCCTCACTTTAGACAAAGATATAGAAGCATTATGACATTTACAAATCATACAAGTATGGGAGGAATAGCTAATACATCAGCTGATGTAATCAAAATTTGAATGGTTTATTGACCCCAAACTGAGAAGATACAAATGAACAAGTGCACACCACCATGTGAATGTACTTTACGCCACTGAACTGTACCCTTAAAAATGGTTAAGATGGTAAATTTTGTTAAGTGTATTTTACAATTAAAAAAGACAATATTTATTGAGAAGTTTTGCATGTATATGTGTGTATATATATGTACATATATATTATATACATATATACAGCCTATAATATATCTGTGAGTGTGTGTGTATGTACACGTATGTACATAAAATTCCTGTAAGGATAAATCTTAAGGAAGACTGAGTGGGAGAAAGAAAATGCATTACATTTTTTTAAGTGAATTTTTTACTGTCTTCCTTTGAGTTTCTCCTAAAGAATTCACTCTAGGGGAAAAAAATCCCCCAGTTGTAACTTGGCAAAGATCAAAATAGTTAATTAAGGTGAGATCAATGTGTTTGCAGTACTTTTGTGGGCCAACCCACCTGCCTTCCAAAGAAGGGACGATAAAGAGCAGCTGCCATGTGAGAAAAAAAAGTTGATGAGGACAATGAGGTCTCTGTAGTTAAATAGGGAACTATTACTGTGGGTGCAGGAAGAGAGAAAAAGAGCCCAAAGCCTTCAAAGTGTCTGTATGCAATCTCTACAACAGCCAGCATCAAATCAGCACAAAGTCTGTCTAGGGGCTTATCCAGAATAACAAAACAAAGATTAAGTAGCATAGATGGAAAGATGATTAAGCCTATAGGAAAGCTGAGAGGGTATCAGCGTGAGGCTTCGTGTTTGTTTACTTCTTTCCTCCAACAGCTAGGCTTTAAACCACTTCTCCTTATCACATGTGAAAACCTCTTTGTGTGTGAGAACGTGCTGGGTATTTCTGCACATGCCAGTGTGCCTTTTTGGCCACCCGACTTGCTCATGGAGACTAATGTGTAAGTGGATCACTCTAAAGGGGGCATCACCAAGTTTGATTCAACATATGCAAATCAATAAGTGTGATTCGCTACATAAATAGAACTGAAAACAAAACTACGTGTTCATTTCAATGGATACAGAAAAGGCTTCTAATAAAATTCATCATCCCTTCATGTTAAAAACCTTCAACAAACCATGCATTGAAGGAACATACTTCAAAATAATAAGCGGCATCTATGGCCAGCCCATAGCCAACATCACACCGAATGGGCAAAAGCTGGAAGCATTCAGTTTGAGAACCAGAACAAGAAAAGTATTTTCACTCTCACCACTCCTGTTCAATATAGTACTGGAAGTCCTAGCCAGAGCAATCAGGCAAGAGAAAGAAATAAAAGGCATCCAAATAGGGAGAAAGGAAGTCAAACTATCTCTGTTTACAGATGATATGATTATACAACTAGAAAACCCTATAGTCACTGACCAAAAGCTCCTAGATCTGATAGACAATTTCAGCAGTTTCAGGATACAAAATCAATGCATGAAAATTAATAGCAATTCTATACACCAACAACATCTAAGCTGTGAGCCAAATCAAGAACGCGATCCTATTCACAATAGCCACAAAAAGAATAAAATACCTAGGAATACAGCGAACCATAGAGGGGAAAGATCTCTACAGTGAGAATTACAAAACACTGCTCAAAGAAATCGGAGATGACACAAACAAATGGAAAATCATTCCATGCTCATGGATTGGAAGAATCAATATTATTAAAGTGGCCATACTGTCCAAAGCAATGTGTGGGTTCAATGCTATTTCTATCAAACTATAAAAGATATGGTTTACAGAATTAAGAAAAATGATTTTTAAATTCACATGGAACCAAAAAAGAGCCCAAATAGCCAAAGCAATCTTAAGCATAAAGAACAGAGTTGTAGCCATCACATTACTCAATTTCAAACTATACTACAAGGCTACAGTTACCAAAATGGCATGGTACTTTCTGCCTTTGAGTCTGTACAAAACCAGACACACAGACCAATGGAATGGGATATAAAGCCCAGAAGTAAAGCTGCACACCTACAACCATCTAATCTTTAGCAAGGTCAATGAAAACAAGCAATGAGGAAAAGACTCTGTACTCATAAATGGTGCTGGGATAACTGGCTAGCCATATGCATAAGATTGAAGCTGAACCCCTCCTGATACCATATACAGAAGTTAAGGCAAGATGTATTAAAAACTTCAGTGTAAAACCTAAAACCATAAAAACCCTGGAACATAACCTAGGAAATATAATTCTGGACATAGGCCCTGGCAAAGATTTCATGACAAAGAAGCCAAAAGCAAATGTAATAAAACAAAAAATTGACAAATGGAACCTAATTAAACTAAAAGACTTCTGTACAGGAAAAGAAAATCTCAACAGAGTACACAGACAACCTATAGAATGGGAGAAAATGTTTGCAAACTATGCACCTGACAAAGGTCTAATATCAACAAACTACAAGGAATTTAAACAACTTAACAAGCCAAAATCAAACAACGCCATTAAAAAGTGGGCAAAGGACATGAACAGGCACTTCTCAAAAGAAGACATACATGCAGCCAACAAGCATATGAAAAAATGCTCAACAATACTAATCAGAGAAATGCAAATCAAAACCACAATGAGATACCATCTCACACCAGTCAAAATGTCTATTATTAAAAGGTCAAAAAATAATAGATGCTGGCAAGATGGAGAAAAGGGAACATTTACACAGTGCTGGTGGATATGTAAATTAGTTCAGCCAATGTGGAAAGCAATGTGGCAATTTCTCAAAGAACTTAAAACAGAAGTATCATTTGATTCAGCAATTCCATTACTGGGTAAATACCCAAGGGAATATAAATCATTCTGCCACAAAGACACATGCATGTGTATGTTTATTGCAGCAATATTCACAATAGCAAAGATACAGAATCAAACTGAACACCATGCAGTGGTAGACTGGATAAAGAAAATGTACATATACACCATGGAATACTATGCAGCCATAAAAAAGAATGAGATCATGTCCTTTGGAGCAACTTGGATGGAGCTGGAGGTTATAATCCTCAGTGAACTAACACAGAAACAGAAAACAAAATACTGCATGTTTACACGTCTATGTGGGAACTAAACATTCAGTACACATGGACTCAAAGAAGGGAACAATAGGGCCTACTTGAGGACGGGAGCTTAGAGGATGGAGAGGATCAAAGGAATGCCTATTGGGTACTATGCTGATTACCTACCTGGGTGATGAAATAATCCGTACAACAAACCCCTGTGATGCACAGTTTACCTATGTAACAAACCTTCCCATGTACCTCTGAACCTAAAATAAAAGTTAGATAAATAAATAAATAAGGCATCACTACACCAGGGTGTCCAGGATCTATGAGTCTGGTCCATGGAAAATGTAGAGGGGGACATAAGCTTCAGTTCTATGCCCTGATTTTGAGACTGTGCATATTCACATCAGCTTGTTCCCCACCTTCCTGTGTATGTGCATCTCCACCTTTTTCCCTTCTTCTTATCTCTCCTTCCTCAAAACCTAGAGTGAGGAATAGGTGGTAGAAGGGATTAGGGGGAGTGTGGTCAACATGGAGGAGTGGGCAAGGGCTCTACCTTATTTCCTTATTTCTCCTCATTTTTAAGAATGGGTCTGTACTGGCAAAAGACCAGGTATGGTTGAGTTGGCTGTGTCCTGCACAACCCTAAGAGGTGCCATGCACAATGCTGCATATGATACAGACCACTTCCAGTGGGAAATCCACCTGATTTGAAGAGCAGTGTATTGGAAAGGAGCTTCATGGTTTGGTCTCTTCTGAATTCTTCCTGTTACAGTTTAAGCTCTTTTTTTTTTCCTGGAGGGCATCTTTTTCATAAAGATTTGTTCATAGAATTTGTTATTTAAGGTTCAAGTCTCTTGTAAACTTACATTAAAGCTAAAAAGGAAGTTTTATTAGGCCAAAGATGTTGCATTACTTTTTCTTTCAGCCATATTCCCTCCAAATTTTTCAGTCACCCTGAGAGGTTTCAGAAATCCTTACATGTTTCATTCCAGGAACTGTTAAATCACCATTTTTATTCCCTTTCAGTTGAAACAAAGCCAGCACTTAGATAGCCTCAAAATTTTTTTGCAATATATTTTAACAATTTTCTTTTTTTTATTATTATACTGTAAGTTCTAGGGTACATGTGAACAATGTGCAGGTTTGTTACATATGTATCCATGTGCCATGTTCGTGTGCTGCACCCATTAACTCGTCATTTACATCAGGTATATCTCCCAGTGCTATCCCTCCCCCCTCCCCCCACCCAACAACAGGCCCCAGTGTGTGATGTTCCCCTTCTTGTGTCCAAGTGTTCTCATTGTTCAATCCCCACCTATGAGTGAGAACATGCAGTGTTTGGTTTTTTGTCCTTGCGATAGTTTACTGAGAATGATGGTTTCCAGCTTCATCCACGTCCCTACAGAGGACATGAACTCATCATTTTTATGGCTGCATAGTATTCCATGGTGTATGTGTGCCACATTTTCTTAATCCAGTCTATCATTGATGGACATCTGGGTTGGTTCCAAGTCTTTGCTATAGTGAATAGTGCCACAATAAACATACGTGTGCATGTGTCTTTATAGCAGCATGATTTATAATCCTTTGGCTATATACCCAGTAATGGGATGGCTGGGTCAAATGGTATTTCTAGTTCTACATCTTTGAGGAATTGCCACACTGTCTTTCACAGTGGTTGAACTAGTTTACAGTCCCACCAACAGTGTAAAAGTGTTCCTATTTCTCCACATCCTCTCCAGCACCTGTTGTTTCCTGACTTTTTAATGATCGCCATTCTAACTGGTGTGAGATGGTATCTCATTGTGGTTTTGATTTGCATTTCTCTGATGGTCAGTGATGATGAGCATTTTTTCTTGTGTCTTTTGGCTGCATAAATGTCTTCTTTTGAGAAGTGTCTGTTCATATCCTTCACCCAATTGTTGATGGTTTTTTTTTTTTTTTTCTTGTAAATCTGTTTTAGTTCTTTGTAGATTCTGGATAATAGCCCTTTGTCAGATGAGTAGATTGCAAAAATTTTCTCCCGTTCTGTAGGTTGCCTGTTCACTCTGATCATAGTTTCTTTTGCTGTGCAGAAGCTCTTTAGTTTAATGAGATCCCATTTGTCAATTTTGGCTTTTGTTGCCATTGCTTGTAGTGTTTTAGACATGAAGTCCTTGCCCATGCCTGTGTCCTGAATGGTATTGCCTAGGTTTTCTTCTATGGTTTTTATGGTTTTAGGTCTAACATATAAGTCTTTAATCCATCTCGCATTAATTTTTGTATAAGGTGTAAGGAAGTGATCCAGTTTCAGCTTTCTACATATGGCTAGCCAGTTTTCCCAGCACCATTTATTAAATAGGGAATCCTTTCCCCATTTCTTGTTTTTGTCAGGTTTGTCAAAGATCAGATGGTTGTAGATGTGTGGTATTATTTCTGAGGGCTCTGTTCTGTTCCATTGGTCTATATCTCTGTTTTGGTACCAGTACCATGCTGTTTTGGTTATAGTATAGTTTGAAGTCAGGTAGTGTGATGCCTCCAGCTTTGTTCTTTTGGCTTAGGATTGTCTTGGCAATGCCAGCTCTTTTTTGGTTCCATATGAACTTTAAATTAGTTTTTTCAAATTCTGTGAAGAAAGTCCTTGGTAGCTTGATGGGGATGGCATTGAATCTATAAATTACCTTGGGCAGTATGGCCATTTTCATGATATTGATTCTTCCTATCCGTGAGCATGGAATGTTCTTCCACTTGTTTGTATCCTCTTTTATTTCACTGAGCAGTGGTTTGTAGTTCTCCTTGAAGAGGTCCTTCACATCCCTTGTAAGTTGGATTCTTAGGTATTTTATTCTCTTTGAAGCAATTGTGAATGGGAGTTCACTCATGATTTGGCTCTCTGTTTGTCTGTTATTGGTGTATAAGAATGCTTGTGATTTTTGCCCATTGATTTTGTATCCTGAGACTTTGCTGAAGTTGCTTATCAGCTTAAGGAGATTTTGGGCTGAGACAAGGGGGTTTTCTAAATATACAATCATGTCATTTGCAAACAGGGACAATTTGACTTCCTCTTTTCCTAATTTAATATCTTTTATTTCTTTCTCCTGCCTTATTGCCCTGGCCAGAACTTCCAACACTATGTTGAATAGGAGTGGTGAGAGAGGGCATCCCTGTCTTGTGCCAGTTTTCAAAGGGAATGCTTTCAGTTTTTGCCCATTCAGTATGATATTGGCTGTGGGTTACTCATAAATAGCTCTTATTATTTTGAGATATGTCCCATCAATACCTAATTCATTGAGAGTTTTTAGCATGAAGTGTTGTTGAATTTTGCCAAAGGCCTTTTCTGCATCTATTGAGATAATCATGTGGTTTTCGTCTTTGGTTCTGTTTATATGCTGGATTATGTTTATTGAGTTGTGTATGTTGAACCAGCCTTGCATCCCAGGGGTGAAGCCCACTTGATCGTGGTGGATAAGCTTTTTGACGTGCTGCTAAATTCGGTTTGCCAGTATTTTATTGAGGATTTTTGCATCGACGTTCATCGGGGATATTGGTCTAAAATTCTCTTTTTTGGTTGTGTCTCTCCTAGGCTTTGGTATCAGGATGATGTTGGCCTCATAAAATGAGTTATGGAGGACTCCCTCTTTTTCTATTGATTGGAATAGTTTCAGAAGGAATGGTACCAGCTCCTCCTTGTACCTCTGGTAGAATTCATCTGTGAATCCGTGTGGTGCTGGACTTTTTTTGGTTGGTAGGCTATTAATTATTGCCTCAATTTCAGAGCCTGTTATTGGTCTATTCAGGGATTCAACTTCTTCCTGGTTTAGTCTTGGGAGGGTGTATGTGTCCAGGAATTTATCCATTTCTTCTAGATTTTCTAGTTTATTTGCATAGAGGTGTTTATAGTATTCTCTGAGGGTAGTTTGTATTTCTGTGGGATTGGTGGTGATATCCCCTTTATCATTTTTTATTGCATCTATTTGATTCTTTTCTCTTTTCTTCTTTATTAGTCTTGTTAGCGGTCTATCAACTTTTTAAACAATTTTCTTAAAGCTGTCAAATGCTAAAATCCAGAATTAATCATAAGAGTTATGTGTCTGTTGTACTACAATTAAATAAAAGTGTGTGTGTGGAAGGGAAGGGTATAAGAGAAAAAGAAAGAGGGAGAGATACTTTTCTTATCTGTATAGCAATCATATTTTCCTAATGCAAAATGAGATATAGGGTCAAAATACCTGTAAACTCTGGACTTAACAGGTAGTTAATCATATTTGCAATGTTTGTGTGGATGTGTGTGCATCTTTTGCAGTCTGAGGTGGAAGGAATAGAGAATATAACTGATCAGTCTTTCCTGAGAAAGAATAGAGAATAACATAACAATTGGTTAGATGGGTTATTCTTGTGAGCTTTTGAATGGGTTCTAGCTGAGAATTCACTATTGTTTCACATGGTCCTGACAGTTCCTGAGACTGAGAGGGCAGAGAAGGGGGTTATGTTGAAGGATATCCGAGAGCAGAGGATTTCTGGGTTGGATGGCCAGACAAGATGAGGAGGAACAGGAAAGGGTTTTGTTTTGTTTTTTTTTTTTGAGACGTGGTTTCCTTCCGATTGCCCAGGCTGGAGTGCAGTGATACGATCTCTGCTCACTGCAACCTCTGCCTCCCAGGTTCAAGTGATTCTCCTGCCTCAGCCTCCTGAGTAGCTGGGATTACAGGTGCCCACCACTATACCCAGCTAATTTTTGTATTTTTAGTAGAGATGCGGGTTTTGCCATGTTGGCCAGGCTGGTCTCGAACTCCTGACCTCAGGTGATTCACTCACCTTGGCCTCCCAAAGTGCTGGGATTACAAGCACGAGCCACTGTGCCTGGCCTGGAACAGGCTTTTGTACAGCTTGGTGAGCAGTATTATTGTCCAATATAGGATCTTTCTTTAAAGCAGTCTTCATTATAAGACAGAGGGGATGTCTACTTCTACTTTGTTTTTATTTAGAAATTTTGCAGTAACTCTGTCATGCCAAGAGGAAAAGGAAAGTCTGCTTTTTTCTTTCTGTTTTGTTTTTTCCATGCCTAATCTAGCTAGAATAAGTGAAGTAGCTACCTCTGTTTGGGGTGGACCAGTGGCATGAGGAAGAAAAGTGAGAAAACCCTAAGGAAGTGGGGGAAGCTTAGAGCCCACCAGATAGGGGATCGTGTGGCAAAGAGAGACCCTAACCTCAGAGTTGTTCTATGACTTCATCCATCTGTCCACTAGCCCGTAAAATTGTAGATGTTTAAAGCCCAAGTGTAAGATCTATGTTTTCTCTTGTATGCTAACCAACAAACATGATGGGCTATTATATAATGAATATAATACTGTATGGTGTCAATTCAGCTCGGAGCTATTGCCAACCAATTCTGTTCCTGTCATAATGATAATTTGGCATGATTAGCTAATTTTCCCTTAACAGCATCCTAAATGTTCTTAGCTTCTATCACAACTTTTTCCCAGGCAAAGTGAAAATATTTCCTGCCATGAAAGCTCCAAGTTAATGCTGTCCACACACTGGTTTCACAGGGTTCCCTCTCTTATGTCTCACAGGTAATAGTTCCGAGAGTTGAAAGTGACTTTTTTAGTGGAAGAGTAAAAATTAAAAGTCCACAGGTAGAGAACAAGTCCAGGTTAGACAATGTGTAGTATACCTAGATAAGGGAATCTTATTTGGCTATTAAAAAGATGTGATAGATCCATGTAAACTGAAAGGAAAAGATGTTTATGTTACAGAGTCACATGACAAAGACATGGTGAGGAGCAGAATGGAAACATCATCTACTCAAGGCAGAATAACACAGAGGGTTAGAGCCTGGGCCTTGAAGCCAGGCTACCTGGGTTTGGACATCAACTCTGCCCTTACTGTGAGACCTCGAGCAACTTACTTCTTTGCGCCTCAATTATGTCATCTGAAAATGGGAATAATGTTGACAATAGTACCTATCTTGTAGGATTATGTTAATATGTGTAAAGCGCATAAGATAATGGTGCACACACAAAATGAGTGTTCATATATATATATATATATATATATGACAATATACCATTTGTCAAATGAATAGCTTTTCTTTCTCTCCTTTCAGCTGAGCAAAATAAGCCTGAAAATTTAAATAGTCCTCAGAAGGGTGACTGGCAAAGAAGGTCATTTTCTTGCCTAATGGATTATAGTTCCCAGATACTAAGTTTTCAAATGTTTAAAAGATTTTCTATTTTGTATATCTTTACTTGGCTTTGCATGACGAATAGTATTTTAAATTGTAACATACGGGGTACATATGAAAAGCTTATTCCTACATAATTTGACACATGATAAAATCTTTAGTACGTATGCACAAATAGAGTCCAATATACCATTTACCTTCAGCTCTTATTCAAAGGTTGTTAGACATAAGAAAAATAAAAATTCATAGTTTTGGCACAGTTCAGAAAACTAGGTTCATGTCTACAGATTAACATCCCAAAATGATAAAGATTATAATTTTAAAAAGAAAAACCTCACCAAATAAAGGAATACAAGTGCAACTTCTAGAAAATATTATTTACATTGGACATTTTTTACCCTATACATAGATTTATAGCCATTTATCTTTATATGTCAACTGTGACATTTCACCATTTTTGAATATATTACATGGTGAAGTAAACATTCCAGGGTTAATTTTAGCAAATTTCACTTACAAAATATTTGTTGAGCATCTAGTATATGCCAGCACCATAGTGTGCTTTTAGAAAAGTTTGTACTAATAAACATTGAAAGTTTGATGCATTGGCAATAACTTCTGTTCTTGGCTTTGGGCTTACTTTTCTGTTTTTGTTTTCTTTGGTTTTGTTTTCAGATAATCTGTTTTCTCTTTTTTGAGGTCTTAGGAATTTGCTCCAGCAGTTTAGAAAGAGTCAAAGCAAGCATATTGGTTACTGAGGTGTAACAAGAAGAAAGTTATTTCTATTTAAAGGGGTCCCTACTCTTGACCACTCTCTGGGTGGGTAGAGAGAGTCAGGTGGAAGCACTCCACAGCAGATTTCATTTGTCAAAGAACTATAAATAAAGAAAAGGGACTTACATGTTGAAAATAAGTTTGAATATAACATTAATTACTCTAATTGACTGATAACCATATTAATTAAGCTTCTGACACAAGCCAGGCACTAGATTAGGAGCTTTTTAAGCAAAGACAAATGCAGACAAGGATCTGCTTTTAGGGACTGGTTGGTGGAGACAGGTAAGAGTGGAAAAAGTTTTCCTGGTAATATGGTGGCACACTGAGGACACAAATGGAGAATATCCATTTCTTTGAGGTTGGGAGAGGCAGGGCTTGACTGGGACAACAGGCTTCTTAGAAAAAGTGACCCTTAGGCTGGGCAGGGTGATCCCAGCCCTTTGCGGGGGCCGAAATTCTGACATATGCTATAACATGGAGAAACCTCGAAGACATTATGCTAAGTGAAATGAGCCAACCACAAAACAGCAAGTATTGGCAGGGTGCTGTGGTTCAAGCCTGTAATCCCAGCACTTTGGGAGGCCGAGGCGGGGATCACTTGAGGTCAGGAGTTTGAGACCAGCCTGGCCAACATGGCGAAACCCCGTCTCTACTAAAAATACAAAAGTTAGCTGGGCATGAGGGTGCACCCCTGTAATCCCAGCTACTCAGGAGTCTGAGACAGGAGAATCGCTTGAACCAGGGAGGTGTTTTTTGTAGCGAGCCGAGATCATGCCACTAAACTCCAGCCTGGGTGATGAAGTGAGACTCTGTCTCCAGATAGGGTAGCCTAAATATTTTAAATATTCCCTTGAGAATGGACAAAGATACCATTGGTGACAGTCTAGCACAACACTGTCCAATGTGGTAGCCATTTGCCACATGTAGCTATTGAAGTTTAAATTTTTGTTAATTAAAATCAAATAAAATAAACAATTTAATTCCTCAGTTGCACTAGTCACAATTTAAATGCTCGACAGTGAAATGTGGCCAGTGGTTATGGCACTGGGCAGTGCAGACACACGACTTCTCCTTCATCACTGAAATTTCTCTTGGCCAGTGCAGGGAACAGTAAGCAGCCAAGCACTTCTGGAGTGTAAGGTTTAAGGGGGGCTATAGCAAGAGCCAAGCCTGGGGATAGAGGTTGTGGCCAAAGAATGCAGGCCTTACATGTGATATCATGAAGTTCTGACTTTATCCACTAGGCCAGATGTCAGCAAACATTTTCTGTAAGGGGCCTGATAATAAATATTTTTGGCTCTTGAGACCACATGGTCTTTGCCGAAATGACACAGCTCTGCTCTTGTAGTATGAGGGCAGCCATATACAGTACATAAATGTGTGAGCATGGCTATGTTCCGATAACACATTGTTTGTAAAAACTGACAATGGGCTGGATTTGTTCACAGCCATAGTTTGCCGACACCTGCACTTGGCCTTGAGGCGCTATATGGAGGGTTGGAGCCAGAAATTTACATAATTAGATGTGTGCTTAGAAAGACCATTCTAGTAGCAGAGAGCGATGGACTTAAGGGGTGAGAGATGCAAACTATAATAGTGAGTCAAAGAGGACAAGAGCCTAAATTCTGAAAAAAGCCTATTGAACATGGTTGGAGAGAAAATGATGTGTATGTGTTTGTAAGTTTGGTGTCAGTGCACTGGTGGAAATGGAGAAATATAAAACGACTCAGAAGGTGGATGCACTCAGCAAGTTACAGAATACAAGAGGAGGAACAGATCTGGTGAAAGATGATGACTTCATCATGTGAGCCATCAGCAAAGAGTTAGTAGCTGATATGGTTTGGCTCTGTGTCCCCACCCAAATCTCATCTGGAATTGTAATCCCTATAATCCCCATGTGTTGAGGAAAGAACCTGGTGGGAGATGATTGGATCATGGAGGTGGTTTCCCCCATGATGTTTTCATGATAATGAGTGAGTTCTCACGAGATCTGATGGTTTTATAAGGGGCTCTTCTCTCTTTGCACTCTCTCTCTTTCTCTCCCCTGCTGCCATGCAAGACACGCCTGCTTCCCCTTTTACCATGATTGTAAATTTCCTGAGGCCTCTCTAGCCATGCGGAACTGTGAGTCAATTAAACCTCTTCTCTTTATAAATTAGCCAGTCTCGGCAGTTCTTTATAGCAGTGTGAGAATAGACTAATACAGGAGCTAAAGTCTTGAGAGAAGCAGAGAATGCCGAGGGAGGGCAGGCAGAGTGAGAGAGGGGCAAAGATGGTGCCTTGTGTGTTACCAAAATACAAAGTGTGATTCAAAGGATACTGAGAAGGACTTGTTAGAGACAGAGGGAGGAGAATCAGGGAAGAATTGTATTGCAGAAATCAAGGAAAGACTGTCAAATGCCATCAACATGTTTAAAAAGATTCCACTAGGTTTGATGATTAGGAAGCATTTGGGGAACATTATCCAGAATAGATTTTGTCAAACAAAATAAAATAAAAATATCACCACCAAAGTGTCTGGAACCTCCTTTTTTGAGTGGTATTAAGTGGAGTGATAGTAGGACTTTAAGTGTTCTTGGTTCTTTTTCTTCTTTTGGTGTTAAATGGCAGGATTACTTGAAAGCAGAGAGACAATTAGGGTCCTTTGAATCTCACCTTGTAAATTCCATGGTCCCGCAATCACACTATCCTGGGATGGAAGGGTGGGCGAGATCTTATCACCTCTGGGGTGATCTCTGGAAACTTCTGGTGTGAGCTTCATGCTGTGAGTGCTGGGAAGTGGCTAGAAAACCTTTCAAAATGATATGATATTCTGATTTCAGGATAAGGGAAAACAAAAATGGAGGACTTCTTAAGCTGACATTTTACGCAATAACCATTCATGATACATACAAATGTTTTATCCTGAAGTCACTTTAATAAGGAAACCAAATATTAACATCTTTAAGATGGAATCATGTCATTTTTGAGTGTTTTATTTGGCAATTTAATAGTCAAAAGATTAGTCATCACCTCAATGAAAGCATTTCAAATGATGATTTATAGCAACCTTTGAGGATGATTATACTAAGAGAACATTTTACATGTCTTGGGGGTGAATGTATCTCACTCAAACCTTGAGTGATTTGTTGTTTAAAGTTTTAAATTTTAAAACCTGGAAAAACAGAAAATAGAGGCTTGTGATCTGCAACAGTGTTTCTTGAGAGAATAAGAAGTAGCATTCAATCCCGAAGGAATTTAGAGCATGAAATTATGAGAATGACACACATCCCAACACTTTATAAGTTAATATAAATACCCTATAAACCACACTAGGGGAAAAGTTAAATTGAATTACAACAACAGTAACAACAAAAATATAATAAGGAGCCCTTCGTTGCCAGAGACCAATTTGCTCACTCAGTTAGAGGGGAATCATTTGAACTGGAATTGTATTTACTGTGGGATTAATTGGTTCTCCAGTATAGGCTGCTCTCTACTCCCTGGCCAGATCCTGCCTTGACCTTAAAGCCATCCTGAGAATAGGTAGGGCTACTTGAGTAGTTGGAAAAAATCTCTAAAGAGCAAAGTGTGAAAAGTAAGGTGCACCCTATACATAGCAATGCTAAGAAAGAAAGCTAGACCCTGTATACTAATCCTTTTGTTTTTGAAACTGAGAAAAATACAATTAGAATTAGAGCTAGGATTTAAGAACTAAGTAAAATTATTATAAAGTTTACTTATTTATACATGGATAAGGACATCAGTAAATGTGAAAATAGAAGCAATGAGGGAAGGAATGAGGGAGACTAGTTCTGTTGGATAATATAATGTAAAGTAGTAATTTAAAAGGTATGATAAAGGTACAAAAATAAAATATAGGGCCGGGTGCAGTGGTTCACACCTGTAATCCCAGCACTTTGGGAGGCCGAGGCGGGTGGATCACGAGGTCAGGAGATCAAGACCATTTTGGTTAACACAGTGAAACCCCATCTCTACTAAAAATACAAAAAAATTTAGCCCGGCTTGGTGGTGGGCGCCTGTAGTCCCAGCTACTCGGGAGGCTGAGGCAGGAGACTGGCATGAACCCAGGAGGTGGAACTTGCAGTGAGCCGAGATCGCGCCACTGGACTCCAGCCTGAGCGACAGAGCGAGACTCCATCTCAAAAAAAATAAATAAAAAATAAAAAAATAGGCCAGGTGCGGTGGCTCACGCTTGTAATCTCAGCACTTTGGGAGGCTGAGGCGGACGGATCACGAGGTCAGGAGATTGAGACCACAGTGAAACCCCGTCTCTACTAAAAAAAAAATACAAAAAATTAGCCGGGCGTGGTGGCGAGCGCCTGTAGTCCCGGCTACTCGGAGAGGCTGAGGCAGGAGAATGGGGTGAACCCGGGAGGCGGGGCTTGCAGTGAGCCGAGATTGCGCCACTGCACTCCAGCCTGGGTGACAGAGCGAGACTCCGTCTCAAAAAAATAAATAAATAAAAATAAAATAAAATAAAATAAAATAAAGATGGCTTAAAACAGAGCCATAATATGTAATAATTCTAAAGATAACAAAAACAGGGCATGTGTTGCAATAATTAAAAGGATTATGAAGAGTGTGTAAGAATGTGAGATAATGTTTATGAATTAAACTTAAGTGAAAAAATAATATGATAATTATGCTAAATGCATATACTTGTAGATAAAGACCGAATGGTCACATAATACAAGGGAAATAGCTATGGCTGTGGAATTTTTTAAATTTTCTTTAATATATTTTTGATCACATACACAAACACACAAACAATCTGTTGTGCAAGGAAGGAGAAATCAATTGGTATAAATTCTTCCCAATTCTTTTTAAAAAGGTCAAAGCATATGTCTTAAGAGAAGGGCTCACAGTATCATTAGAACAGTTAACTAATAATCTGGTACCAACCTAGTAACACACACATAGAGAGAGACATGCAAACTCATACTAAGTTTATGAAACAGCAAGCTCTCTTTGTATTCTACCTCTAGACTGGGTTGGTGCCATTTCTTTTTACCCTAGAGAACTAGGAGAGTAGAATAGTTTAGACATAGGTTCTAGGGCCAAACAGTCTAGGATTGGATCTTTCTGGTTGCTAATCACTTAACTTCGCTCCCCACTGGTTTCCAGATTCATGAAATGGAGTAAAAGTAGTACGTCATCCAGGGTTGCTGCAAGAATTCAATGATTTGATATTTTAAAAATACTTACAACTGTGTCTGGCATAGGGGAAGCACTTAGTAAAATGTTAGCAATTTTTATTCCTATTATATTTCTTATTTCCTAAAATACAAAGTTTAAAAAGTGATTTGAAGCTTGATATAGCTCTGGACAATGCTATGATTACAGGAGGAAGAGAGAAACAATCCGATTTTTTCTATTCCTGAAGAAAAGTACACTTTTTACTGCTCACATTGTCTAGTCTATTAATCAAATTCTTTGAGATTCACTGAGATGATGTTGCAGTGGTAATAAATAAGATACTTCCATAAAATTAGGAAACCATGTTTAAAATTTACAATGCAAGAATGTGAACTGATGGAAACTCCTTGAAGTAGATATATTAAAGATAACTCTCAAATATAAGTGAGTACTTATTTTCACATTTTAAAGACCCAAAGCCTAGTTTTATTCCCATGAAATAAAATGTCTATAAACACCGCCAAAAGCCATCTGGGGAGCCCAGAACCTCTCCTGCTCTTCAGAGACCGAACCTATGACTCATTATGAACCCTTGGGAAATGACAACAACAAAATCTTTTTTTAAAAAATATTTTAGGTTCAGGGGTTCATATATAGGATTGTTACATAGGTAAATGTGTGTTGTAAGGCATAGGATTGTTACATAGGTAAATGTGTGTTGTAAGGCATAGGATTGTCACATAGGTAAATGTGTGTTGTAAGGGTTTGCTGAACAGATTATTTCATCACCCAGGTGTAAGCCTAGTCTTCTTCCTTCCATCCGCCAACCCTCTGATATGCCCCAGTGTGTGTTGTTGCCCTCAGTGAGTCCATGTGTTCTCATCATTTAGCTTGCACTTATAAGTGAGAACATGTGGTATTTGGTTTTCTGTTCCTGTGTTAGTTTGCTAAGGATAATTGCCTCCAGTTCCATCCATGTCCCATTCATGAATGAGGACACAAGCTCATTCTTTTTTAAGGCTCCATAGTAGTTCTATGGTGTATATGTACCACGTTTGCTTTATCCAGCCTAACACTGATGGGCATTTAGGTGGATTCCATGTCTTTGCTATTGTGAATAGTTCTGCAAAGAACACGCACATGCATGTATCTTTATAATAGAACAATTTATATTCCTTTGGCTCTATACTCAGTAATGGGATTGCTGAGTTGAATGGTATTTCTGTCTTTAGGTCTTTGAGGAATTGCCATACTGTCCTGTATGATGGTTGAAGTAATTTACACTCCCATCAACGGTGTATAAGTGTTCTTTTTTCTCCACAACCTAGCCAGCATCTGTTATTTTTGGACTTTTTAATAATAGCCATTCTGACTGGTGTGAGATGGTATCTTACTGTGGTTTTGGACAATGACAAAATCTAAGCAAAAACAGCAGGAGCTGAGTCTGGTTTATATTTTCTGAAATAAAATTCTATTTTACAATTATGATCTCAGTGTTTCCCTAAATTAACATATACTGATTGCCATGAATATCCTCATTTCTGTCTAGACAGAGGATTTTGTTTTAAACTGTGTAGTTAATTATTAAGTTAGAAGCATGGTTTTGCCTTAATCAGAACAGGTTTTTGTAAAATTACCAGCCTGGTGAAAACATATTGGCAACTTGAGGTATGCAAAATAACATGGTGGAATGCAAAATAATTGGGAAGAAAATGCATCTGAAAACTAAAGGTGCTTGATGATAATTTCAAGGCATTGACAAGAGAAATGCTGAAGACAGGACACGCCAAATCAAGAGGGATTAGTGCAGAAGAGAGTGCAAAGTGGAAGTTTTCACGAAAAAAGAAAGTTGGAACCAAGCATTAAAGGAAGTGCCAGATCTGATCTGGCAGAGGGGAAAGTGAAGGAGAAGCAGCAAAAGCACAGCTGTAAAATGCAGAAATGGAAAGGCCTTATACTGTGTGTAGGAATATGTCTAGAAAAATATTTATCGAAGTGTTAATAGTGGTTTTCTTTAGATAGTAAGATTTTTACCTTTCCTACATTTTCTTATATTTTAGGAAAAATTTATCATCGCATGTATCTCATTTTTACAAGAGGAGAAAATCATGAAGCTATTCACATTCGGGGGGAAAAGGTTTATTGTGGATATTTCATTTGGTGGGTAAATGGATGTGTAAACACATGAGTTAAGAATATAGAAAATGGAGTTCCATATTTCCCAGCTCCACTTGCCCAGTCTATGTGACATTTAAACTTTCCCTTCCGCGCTTTGTTAAAAATATTTTAAGCATTTGCAAAAGTTGAAATTAAATTTGGAAGTTAACACCAACATACTGCCACCTACATTCTCTAATGGTTAGCATTTTGCATCCTTGCTTTATCACATCTGTCCATTTATCCATTCATCTGCTTTTTGTTTTTTTTTTTTTCTTTTTGGATGAGTTTCAAAGTTGCAGACATCAGTACCTTTTTTTATACCAAATTTTAACCACCCCTAAATTCCTTCCACACACGCACACTCAAGACTCGTCCACAACCTCCAAGCAGGATGTTATTCATTTAACTATGACCCCATTTTCCACACCTAGATACTGCTTCCATTCCAAACATGTCCAAAATCAGCTGCCTACCCAGAAGACAAACTTTACCAAACCTTATCCTGACTCTTTCTATATACCCAGAACTGTATACATTAAAGCCAAAGGGAAACTATCTGAACTGCGTCACCAACTCCAATGTTTTCAGGAACAAAGCAGGTAACATAAAAAGTGGGCTTGTGGAAGATAAATCCAGTGGGTTTGATAATGGAGACCAATCCAGTCTCAATGTGGAGGATGCAACAAGAAGGAAAGAAGTACTCAGAGAACTTGAGAAAACAGAATTTACTGTCAAGGTAAGGCTTCCACACTCAACCAGCTAGCTTCAAGGAGCCTTGAATTTTAATCAGTATCTCTCCTTTGTTTCCACTGAGGATCTAGGTCACTTAAAGGTCCAAATTTATTAGAACACTTAACATAGTAAATGCTCCATTAAACAAAATCTTCCTTTAATTACAAGTATTTATGGGGGCAGTATTTATAGCCATTCAGGTAAATACAGATCTTAGCAATGGAAAAGGTAACACAGATATTACAAATGCAAAAATATGGTGTGTTTCTAGTTTGTGCAAATTACCTGCCCAAGAAAGGCATTTTTTCCTCACCTATAGACTGACTACCTGTCTGCAATGAACCCAAAGGAGAAACCAGTATTCACAGTGATCAAAAGGGAGACCTAGCATTGTTTCCCAGGAATGTGTTTGCAGCCCTCCCCACATTTTCTTGGTATATGTGGCTTACAAATTAAAAAGAAGGGCTTACCGTGTGGAAGGGTAGAATAGTGAGAAAAATGAGAATATTGAAGAGTCAAGGAGTCTAGAATATTACATATGGTTTTTCATGCCGAATTAGCCCTCAAGACATGGTTATCCTGGCTGTTTTATGGGAATGCCCTACCTCTCTCCTTGCCCTGCTTATCAAATTAGCTCAGGGTGGCTAGGTTTTACATCAGAGAATGGAAACCATCTGCACTAGGCATGGTTGGTAGCTACAGGTGGACTTTGCTTAGAAGTCGGAAGCTACGACGATTTCACCCTCACAGTCTTTTTTGTTGGTTTGCTTGATGATTAAGACATAGTTTGGAAATTCCCTGTCTTCCCCTTCCCTGCCTCCTAGGTGACTAATTTGAGCAGTGTTTATTGCAGCCGTATTGTGTTGGGTGGCTATGTTCTGCTATTGAAAAAAGTCCACCCAGCCTGAAATGCTGTCTCATGTAGTTGTGGGTACATGTGATAAAATTAATTTCTCTCGGATGAATGTTCTGTTGTGATAAAGTGAATGTAACTACTTTTATTTCAATGTTGCAACGAGCAAAAGTGCTGGTAGTTCTTTTGGGCTATGTCCATACCTTGAAAAGTCAAACATTTTCATATAAGTTCAGCCTCCCAAACATCTGTGAAAGTGTTTTCACTAATTTCACCCAAATTATTTCATCTAAATATCTGTTATAGATCAGATTCAGCAGATGTTAATTTCATCTCCATATCTTTTCACTTCTGCCAGAACTTGCATAAGGGCTGAATTTATTGTTGGCTTATCAGTTTCTGTAGCTCAAATCTGAGTATAGAATATCCTGAACTCTGATTTAAAATTCCATTAGCTAGTTTTAAAAGGCATATAGTAAAATTCTAAAATTTTTTAGGAGAAAAGTTAATTTTTACCAATGTTTTTAAACAGCATATAACATTTTTTGGGAAAAAGTGGGAGTTATAAAGCAAAAGGTCCTAATATGAAAAAAAAAAGAGAAATACCCTTTAAATACTTTTTAAAAAGTCTCTCTTCCCAAGATACTTATTTTGACTAAGGTTAGTTTTGCAGGATTTTTTTTTTTTTTTTTTTTGCATGTAGAACTTACAAAATCTTTTAGAAATATTTTGTGTAGATTTTGCTGTGTGACAGGCATTATGCTGAAGATATTCACACATAAACCCATGCAACCCTTAAAATAAACTTAATAAGTAGGTATAGTGACTTATCGCTTTTTACATATGGAGAAATTGAGGCACAGAAGGTAAATTGTAATGAGAAGAACTGAAATAGAAATCCAGGGAGTGAAGCCCCAGAAGAGATCACTTTAAACTCTGTTCACTAGAAGTTTACCAATTTTCGCTTAGAATTCCAAAACACTGGCATAAGTGATTATCAGAATGGGCTAAACAGTAAATGAATAACTAAAGCAGACTTTGGCCGGATGTTTCAATTATTTGGAGAGTAAAAAAAAAAAAGTACCTGAGCCACCAGGCCAGCCGAATCAAAATCTCTGGGGTTGGCACTCAAACAGCTGCATACTTTAAAATTCAACAGGCAGTTAAAATGGGCAGCCAGGTTGAGGACCACTGATCCAAAGCGTCTTTAGCTATGTCCGAGTTTGGGAGATCTCAAACTTGAGCGTGCATCAGAATCACCGGGAAGGCTTTGTTAACACACAGGTGGCTGGGCCCCACCTCCTTTCTTATTTAGCAGGTATTGGGTGCAGCCCAAGAAGTTCTATTAAGTTCCCAGGTGATATTGATGTGCTGGTTTGGGAGCACACTTTGAGAACCACCGTCTTAGTAGGTTGGAGTAGGGGTGAAGTGTGGTAATGGAGACCTGGAAGTAACTGCATTAATTCTCCTAGTGTCTCATCAACCCTGATGCTGAAGCATTTCCTCTCCTTTGTTGATTTGCTCAATACCATTAATCAGGGATGAAGGCGGAAAAGAGAAACGAAAGATACGAAGCTAGCCAGGTGTGGTGGCTCACACCCGTTATCTCAGCACTTTGGGAGGCCGAGGTAGGCAGATCACCTGAGGTCAGGAGTTTGAGACCAGCCTGGCCAATATGATGAAACTCCATCTCTACTAAAAATACAAAAATTATGTGGGCGTGGTGGTGCACGTCTGTGATTCCAGCTACTTGGGAGGCTGAGGCAGGAGAATCACTTGAACCCAGGAGGCAGAGGTTGCAGTGAGCTGAGATCATGCCACTGCATTCCAGCCTGGGTGACAGAGCAAGACCCTGTGTCAAAAACAAAACAAAACAACAACAACCACCACAAAAAAAAACCCAGAAGATATGAAGCTAAAGGGAAATGCAGGAAAAGAGACAGAGGAGAGCGATCAACTTCTGGTCAGTAAATGAAAGCTTGTGGCTCTCTCACTGACTTAGCACATGTCAGTGATAGATTAAATATAAAATGAAAAAACATTAAAGATAGCAACACTTAAAAAGAAGATAAATCTTTCTATTTTAGAAAGAGAACAGAAGCACAAGGCAATGAATGAGACTGAAAGACTGAAGAGGCGGCTGTTGGTTCAGGGTATGGAAGGGTTTGTTAATCTAGCTTTTATAGTGTAGGGTCACTCTGTGAAACCAAGGGCAGTAAGAGACATGCTTTTCCCTCCTCAGCAACATGAAAGGGGACTAAATGGTATGTTGCTGAGATTGTGTTGGTATAAACCAGTGATTCTTAACTGGGGGGCTGGGGATTTTGCCCCCTCACACCACCATGGGCCATTCTATCACATCTGAAAATGCTTTGAGTTGTCACATGGGAGGGTGCGGAGGTGCTAGTGCTGTCTAGTTGGTAGAGACCAGAGATGCTACTAAACATCTAACAATGCACAAAAGTGCTGAAGTCCAACTGTATCTAGCTGGTAGAGACCAGAGATGCTGCTAATCATTCTCCAATGCACAGAAGTGCAGGAAACCCAGTTCCAGAACAAGAAACCCTGGACTAAGTACAGCACAGCACCAGGAGCTAGGCCAGGCGGCCAGTTGACTTAGTAACGAGTGTGCGAGATGTCCAGAATTACTGTGGGCCTGAATCATCCAGATGTTCATATAGATCTGGCTCTGGGCTGGAGGCCTCAGGAAGAAGTGGTATAGATAAGTACAGCATGACAGAATGTGGAGTGAAGGCAGGTAGAAAGAAAACTAACCAACCGATCAACAAAACCTCCTTGAAATTTGTCTACAACGTGAAATTCCGTAACACAGGAAGAAAACTATTAATGAGAAAGAGAACTCCACAAAATCAATCATGAAATACAGGGTTATATCAATTAAATTAAAACAATAGAATAATCTGAAAAGGACTTTAAGAATTTAGGATTCATTAAGAAATAATAGAATACTATCCAAAACAGAATATAAGAATATTTAAAACAAAAACAGGCACATATTAGGCAGGAATGTGGGGGATAAGAGAAACAATTCCAAAAATTGGAAATACAAACTTTATCATTAAAACAAAAACTCAAGAAATAGGATAAAATCTGCATTGGACACTCTAGATAGGGTGAGCAACTTTCGTGGTCTGTCTGGAATTGAAAGTTTTCTAGGACATGGGATGTTAGTGCTAAAACTGGGAGAGTGCTGGACACACTAGGACAGTTGGCTCAACACATATGAAAAAAAGTAGTGAATGGAAAGATGAAGCTGATAAATGGATTTAAGATTCATCAAAGAGAGACACAGAGATAAAAAGTTTGGAACAGCAATTAAAATCATGGAGGATAGGTGATCAGAGACTAGCTTTAATAGGAGCTTTAGACAAAAAGCATAGGAAGGAGGAAGTGATAGAGTAATGGTTTTTGAAAAGATAATGGCTGAGAATTTTAAAGAATTGAAGAAAGTCATTAGGCTTTAGATCAGAGGTTGGCAACCATAGCTTGTTGGGTAAATCCAGCCTGACACCCATTTTTATAAAGAAAGTTTTACTGGAGCACAGCCACACTCATTTATGTATGCATTGTCTATGGCTACTTCCACATTACAACAGTAGAGTTCAATAGCTGTGACAGATATCAGAGGGCCTGCAAAGCCTAAAACATTGACTACTGGGCTCTTCAGAGAAAATATTCTTAGTCTCCTGTTTTAAATGGATACTATGAGTACTAAGCAGGATAAGTAAAAAATCAATTCACATCTCTACGAAGCACAGTAAAAGCTCAGAACAAAGATTTTAAAGGGGGTGACAATTTCAAATACAATGAATGACAATTAGATTTGAAAGCACACTTCCACTGGCAACAAAGGAAGTGAGATGCCAATCAAGTAAGTCTGTAAAGTGCTAAGGAATAGTAACTATATATTTAGAATATTTATAGTCAGCTCAACTATCATTTAAGAGTGATGTCAAAATGAAGTTCTCAGTCATTTGAAGACCTATACTGTATACATGGTAGTATATAATATTCCTGTTCTTCCAAATTGATGACGTTCTTTGACATGACCCTGAATGCATGGGGATTATACATCCTTGTAAATTCTGCCCTGTTTAACTGAGATATGTCCATATGACTTACTTTGGCCAATTAAGTGTAAATGACAGTGATGTTCATTTCCTCCAAGCAGAAGTTTTAAGAACCAGAAATAGAGTTGAAGGATTGTATTCAACGGGCAATTACCCTGTATTAAAATCCTGGTTGTGTTTGGGTAATAATAGTAGAAGTATTGAATAATCTTAGAGATTGTTATTCAGCAATCACAGGAACAGAAAACCGAACACTGCATGTTCTCACACATGAGTGGGAGTTGAACAATGAGAACACATGGACACAGGGAGGGGAACAACACACACCAGGGCCTGTTGGGGGATGGGGAGCGAGGGGAGGGAACTTAGAGGATGGGTCAATAGGTGCAGCAAACCACCATGGCACACAGGTACCTATGTGACAAACCTGCACGTTCTGCACATGTATCTCAGAACTTAAAGTAAAATTAAAAAAAAAAAAAAGAACGTGAGTAGATTAAGACACACACACACACATACACACAAAGAAATTGTTAGACAGCAGACAAGAGTTATGTGTACCTGTGCAAGAAGATATATGAATCCAGAGCAAAAGAGCATAATTAAGAAACAATGAGGCTGGGTACAGTGGCTGACGCCCGTACTCCCAGCACTTTGGGAGGCCAAGGCAGGTGGATCACTTGAGGTCAGGAGTTCAAGACCAGCCTGGCCAATGTGGTGAAACCCTGTTTCTACTAAAAATACAAAAATTAGCCAAGTGTGGTGGCATGTGCCTGTAATCCCAGCTACTAGGGAGGCTGAGGTAGGAGAGCCACTTGAACCCAGGAGGCAGAGATTGCAGTGAGCAGAGATCGTGCTACTGCACTCCAGCCTGGACGACAAGGCGAGACTGTCTCAAAAAAAAAAAAAAAAGAAACGAAAAGAAAAGAAACAATGATGAAAATGGAATTTGATGAACTATATTGATCAGTGTAACAGAGTTGGAAGCCCAGAAGCAGAGTCCCACAAAGATGGGAAATGAACATGTGGCAGAGGAGGCATTAGAAAGTGATGGGGGAAAAGAACAAGCTAAGGTAAATAATACTGCAACTAGTGGTTATCCATATCAGCTAATATTAGATGCCTGCCTTGCATCACAAGTATAAACGGTATACTTATGATTAAAGACCTAAACACGAAAATAGAGTCTTAAAAACATGAACACTTCAAGGAAAAATTAGAAAAATGACTTTAATATTTAAGGGGTAGGGATTAATTTTCTTAAAAGGACATCAAAAGCAGAAATGATAAAGACTTATTTTAAAATTTGACAACATTAAGATTTAAAACTTCTGTATAAAAAAGAGACACCAAAAGTAAGTTAAAAAGAAGCCATAGACTGGGAGAACAAAATTTGCAATGCTTGTAATTGACACAGGATTAATGCCTAGAATATATAAGAAATTCCTCTAAATCAACATGAAAAAAAATCCATAAAAAATGGATGAAACACGTGAGAGATAATTTACAGAAGAGTTTATTGGAATGGCTAATAAACTTGTGAAAACATGTTTCATCTCAGTTATAATCAGAAAAATTAAAATTAAAACAATAATGAAGTACAGTTTTACATGTAACAAATTGTCAAAACTCTATCAATAAATATGACAATGTCAAGTTTTGGGGATGATGTAGAGAAATGGCAACTTTTGTACAAGGCTGATGCGAGGTAAATCATTACAATGACCTTAAAGAACAAGTTGCTAATGTTAGATAAACTTGAAGGTTCTCATACCCTCTATGCCAAAGGATGTTCATCTACCACTGTTTGAAATTGAAAATAATGGCAACAAATCAAATGTTGGAGAATAGATGATGAATAAATTACAATAGGATTACACAGCAATTCAACAGATTGAATGTGTCCAAAGGGATATTCTTGAAAAAAACCCAGTGTAGAGCGAAAGAAGGCAAATTGCAGAAATTATGAAAAAAATCTGGGCAAAACAATACTATATATTTGGAGATACTATATGTTTTATGGATACACACAGATAAAATAAAAGCATAAAACCATGGCTGGGAAGGCTATTCTGAAAGGCACTTTTAAAAGAGTTGTTTCTGTGCTGTGGGAAGGAGGGGCATAGAACTGGAAAAGGGCAGAAAGGGACTTTAATTTTCTCTTTTTTAGTTTTAAAATAGACGCCAGAACAGTAATATGCATTAATTGTAGGTGGTGAGTATGTAAGCATTTGTTGTATTATGTGTTTCATAATAATTTAAAAAGAGAAGGACATGAGAGAAAAGAAAGGGCAGATGGAATGGAGTCCTAGAATTGGGGAAATGATATTGAAGATGCCAAATTAAGAACTGGAGCCCCATGCCTACCCACTTCAAGAACAAGGGTGCCACAAATTTAGTGTATTCTAACACATGCTCTAAGAAGTGACTCACATCTCCTCCTAGAGGCACTGATGTGTTATATGAGTGCAAGATATCAGCTAGAATTTGAGCCTCTTATCTTTGGCTTAAAACTAACTTGTCAGTACAGGATTTTTTTTTTTAACACAATGGAATAGATCTTGCTGCAGAAGGTAGGTGTCCTCTTTTGCAGAAGGGGAGGATATGAATAGGCCAGGGATGGCAACAGGGGAGTGTGTGGAGTGATTGGCCTCCACAGCTTACCTAAAAGAAAAAAATAATCACCTCTCTAATTGAAGGAAGTGGATCGGAACTCCAGCCCTCACAGGGAAACTTCTAGCTCCGTTGCCGTACTCTCAGATTTCCCTGGGACACCGGTTCTCAACTGGGGCTTCCATCACGGCCTACAGTTTATTTATTTTCACATCTTAGGACCTGTTCCCCTCAGAAACTCTGTACTTATTCTCTAACTTGGATGTAGTCAAATTTGGGGCTACACTTTTGAGGAAGAACAGGAACAAACCAATATTTAAGGCCCAAGCCAGGATCAAGGCATCTGGAGAGGATGCATGTCATTTCAGAAGTAGCCCTACCCTCAAAATATGAAGCAGGTAATGGCACCCACTCCTCAGCTCAGGTGTCTCCAGTGGCTGCTGTGGTGAATAGTATGATCAAATTCCAGGTCTGAATGTTTGTGTCCCTCCAAAATTCATGTGTCAAAATCCTATCCTCCAAGGTGATGGTATTAGAAGGTGAGGCCTTTGGGGAGGTGCTTAGCACATGAGGACAGAGCTCTCACTCTGTGCTTTCTTTCACTCTACATACAGATATTTTCAAGACATATCCCTTTGGACACATGCAGTTCAATCCAACATTTGACTTGTTGCCATTATTTTCTTTACCTAAAAGAAAAAATAATCACCTCTCTAATTGAAGGTGGTGGTTATATGAGTGCAAGATGCCAGCTAGAATTTGAGCCTCTTATCCTTGGCTTAAAACTAACTTGTCATAGTACAGGATTTTTTTTTTTTTTAACACAATGGGATAGATCTTGCTGCAGAAGGTAGGTGTCCCTTTTTGCAGAAGGGGAGGTAGATGAAGCAGAAGAAGCAGTGGTAGATGAACATTCTTTTGCATAGAGCCGCCATCCACACTTAATGCATATGGGATAATAATAATCCTTATAGAAGAAGCCAAAAGAGCTTTTTTGTTCCTTCTAGTATGTGAGGACACAGCAAGAAGTTGGCAGTCTGCAATCTGCAAGAGGGCCCTTACCAGACTATGACCAAACTGGCATTCTGATCTTGGACTTTGTAGCCTGCAAAACTGTAAAAAATAAATTTCTGTTGTTTACGAGCTACCCAGTCTAAGGTGTTTTGCTATGGCAGCCCAAATGGACTAAGGCAGCCTTAAGACCCAGCATTCATGTGTGTGGCCACTGCCTGTCCCATAAAACCATCTCTTGTCACTCTCTTCTTCTCTTGCCTATTCTCCAGCCATCCTGGTCTTTTTACAGCTCCAAGCTCTCTCCTCCCTCATCTCTTTTGCACCCGCCACTTCCTCAGCTTGAACTGCTTTCTACCCCCATTTACCCCATGCCTAACTCATTCTCACTTTTTGGTGTAGCAATGCTCAACTCTCACTGAGCCCCACCTCAAGTTTCAGTTTCACTGGTTTCGGGGCCTGAGAACAGGGATGTTTTATAAGCTGCTGCAGTGATTCTCATGTGCAGCCAGAGCAGAGAGCTACTGCTTCAGCCTGAACATCCCCTCATCAGAGACCAGACACCTCTCTCAAGAGGATTTCTCCCCTCCATTTTCTATCTCAGCTCCTCATTTTCCTCCTTCAGAGCTCAGTGCAAGGTATTTTATTTATTTGTTCACTTTGATGTTTTTGATCTATTACTTCCCAGGAAAAGTGGTTCTCCAAGCGTGGGCCCTGGACCAGCAGTGTCAGCCTCATCTGAGAACTTATTAGAAACGCACATTTTTGGCCGGATTCGGTGGCTCACACCTGTAATCCCAGCACTTTGGGAGGCTGAGGTGGGCGGATCACCTGAGGTCAGGAGTTCAAGACCAGCCTGGCCAACATGGTGAAACCCCGTCTCTACTAAAAATACAAAAAATTAGCTGGGCGTGGCCGGGTGTGGTGGCTCATGCCTGTAATCCCAGCATTCTGGGAGGCCAAGGTAGGTGGATCATGAGGTCAGGAGATCGAGACCATCCTGGCTAACACGGTGATACCCCATCTCTACTAAAAAATACAAAAAAAAAAAAAAAAATTAGCCGGGTGTGATGGAGGGTGCTTATAGTTCCAGCTACTCGGGAGGCTGAGGCAGGAGGATGGCGTGAACCTGGGAGGCGGAGCTTGCAGTGAGCCGAGTTCACGCCACTGCACTCCAACTTGGGCGACAGAGCGAGACTCTGTCTCAAAAAAAAAAAAAAGAAAAAAGAAAAAAAAATTAGCTGGGGATGGTGGTGGGTACCTGTAATCCCAGCTACTCAGGAGGCTGAGGCAGGAGTATCGCTTGAACCTGGGAGGTGGAGGCTGCAGTGAGCCAAGATCATGCCGTTGCACTCCAGCCTGGGCAACGAGAGCAAAACTCTGTCTCAAAAATAAATAAATAAATGAATAAAAGAAATGCACATTTCCAGGCCCCATCCTTGACCCTCCCAGTGATTCTCATGCATGCTAAAGTGTGAGAACCACTACCCTAAGTGTAAGCCGTGGGAAGCCTGGACACCATGTGTTGTTCATCCTGCATTCCAATGACTAGCAGAGTGCAGACTTGAAGTGGGAGCTCAAATAAGCTTTGTTGAATGAATGAGTGACAGCACAATTTGACTACACGCCTTTCAGGAGCTCTCATGTAGCTTGAAAACTGGATGAAAGGAGCAAAACAAACCAGAAACCCCAAACACAACTTTTACTGTGTTTTTTTCTGACCTAAGGTTTATGCATAAAATTCAAAAAAAATTGTACACGACTAGAACATCTATTTCTCCATTTCTTCCAGAAAATTCTACAATTTAAAATGTACCTAAAATTACTTTTCAAGTAAACAAGTATTATTCTATTGTTTTCATTTTAGGACTGTAAAGTGAGCTGATCTAAGGATATAGATTAAGTCAATTTCCACAGGGGCAGATAAAGTAGAATTCTATTGCCTCTTCTCCCACTTCTAAAATCTAGAATCACACTATGAATAAGGATGTAGGGGAACACCTAAGCCAACTCTGTACCTTGACTGAGCCTCTTGAAAGAGGGCTGAAGAGATAGGGTCAAGATTCCACAGGGAGAAACGGGAAGGTTGAGCTGGAACCCAGCACCCTTGCTAGGCTGGAAGATGAGCCCAGTGTCGTGTGTCCAATGCCCATCAATCTTAATATCTAATGTGCCTATCTTCATAAAACACCAAGTGCCTTTGTGCTTCATTCTCGCACATTTCCACAGTTTCCTTACCAATAAGTTACAGGGAAAGGGCAATAAAAGGTGAACTTCCTTATAACCACTTGGTCCCCTTTTGGATTGCTCCCTTCCTGGACAGTTCAGGAAGTGGGGGAGGTGGGGATTGGTCACAGTGGTGACACAGCAGATGAGCTTGGGGTGGAGAAGGGAGTTATGTAGTCATTAAGCCCCCCTTTCTGGATCCTGGGATGAAGAACCACAAAGCCAGGCATTCCTTCAGTCTCTCATCCCAGTGGCCTCTGCAACATTTCAATAAAGTGCACTTTCTGAAAGTAGGAAAACTCATAGTGACCATAGCAGAAGCAGACATGACAGCTGATCCTCAAGCCTACCAGACACGGTCACCAGCCTGAGGATGGACCCGGCATACCCCTAAAGGCCAGTCCTGGGCTTTTCTTTGACTACCAGCTTGTCTTCCTAGGTATCTACTTTTTCTGAGATGTAACAAAATGTAGAGGAGCTCTGGCTCTGAGAACAGATAGAATTGTCCTCAAATTCCAGGCCCAATATTCAGTAGCTGTGTGGCTGTGAGAAAATTACTTACTCTCTACAAGACTCAGTTTACTCAACTAGAAAACAGGGGGAATAGGAATAACTATTTGCAGGAATTGTTAGAGGAATTTAATGAGATAGTGTATATCAGGGCTTAGCAATGCTAAGTGCCAGTATCACTCTCCTACTGCATTCACTAGGAGTTTCTATGCATGCTTTGGAAACTATTTATTTGGGGCTGAAATACAGGAATCCAACATCTATCCAGTGCCCAGTATGTGCCTGTACTGTCACAGGTGCTTTATAATTGCAATCTTACTCTCCACAACAATCCTGTGGGATAGCTATCATCATCATCATCATCATCATCATCATCATCATCATCACGTCATCACCATCATTGGATGAGGAAACAAACCCAAAGCTTAAGTGACTTACGGAAAACAACTAGTAAGCAAAACCAGTCAACAAGAAGCCAGGGATATAGCCTGTTGACTGTATCTGATCTCTTTCAAGGAGAAAAAATGGAGTTTTTTCCTTTCTTTAATATGCTACATGGCTTTCTGCCACTTGTTGGAGAATGTCAGCAGCAATATTAGGGAGAAAGAAATTAAGGGGAAGTAACTTAATTTTGAAGTATAACCTTTCCATGCTACAAAAATAGGCATGGGTATACAAAGATAGGCATGTATATGCCATAATTGCACTGGGAAATTCACTTACTATGCCATTATATAGTAAGAAACTTAAAGTATGCTGCTTAACAACAAGGTAACTTGTGTTAGAAGTTTTAAATATGTGTAGGTTTTCACCTGGCTACTTTGCTAGGAGTTCTGTCAATGCAAAATAATCAGACAAAGTGTATAAAAAATGCTTGTGACAGTCTTGTCTATATCACCATAAGGAAAGAAAAAGAGACAACTGAAATGTCCAACTCTATGGAACTCATTAAAAAAAATTGTGGGCTACTACACAGTTATTAAAAATGATTTATCATTAAAAATTACATTGTAACTCCGATATTATTAAAGATATTTTAAATAAAATGTGAGGAAATGGTTCATAAAGTATATAACACTTATAAAATTACATTTATCAAATATGCATTTAAAATGATGACATTCTCGAAAGATCTGTACTAACCTGGTGATTGTCCCTAAGTTGACAGAATTATAAAACATGCTTAATGTTTCATTTCTACATATTTATATTTCTTTCTTTCTTTTTTTTCTGAATACAGGGTTGCCTGGGTTGGAGTGTGGTGACATGATCATTCATCACTGCTGCCTTGAACTCCTGAGCTCAAATAATCCTTCTGCATCAGCCTCCCTAGTAGGTGGGACAACAGGCATGCACCACTAGGCCTGGCTGATTTATTTATTTGTTTGTTTAATTTTTTATAGAGATGACATCTTGCTTTGTTGCCCAGGCTGGTCTTAAACTCCTCAAGTAATCCTCCCGCTTTGACCTCCCAAAAAATTGGGATTACAGGCATGAGACACGGTGCCTGACCATTATCTATATTTCTAAAAAGTTTTTTTTTTGAGAAATATGTGTTACTTTTTTTTTCTTTTTGAGACGGAATTTTGCTCTTGTTGCCCAGGCTGGAGTGCAATGACGCGATCTCAGCCCACTGCAACCTCTGTCTCCCAGGTTCAAGCGATTCTGCTGCCTAGCCTCCCAAGTAGCTGGGGTTACCGGCATGTGCCACCATGCCCAGCTAATTCTGTATTTTTGGTAGAGACGGGGTTTCATCATGTTGGCCAGGCAGGTCTCAAACTCATAACCTCAGGTAATCTGCCTACTTCGGCCTCCCAAAGTGCTGGGATTACAGGTGTGAGTCACCATGCCCAGCCATGTTACTTTTATTATAAGAAAACAATAATTTTTAAAAACATCGTTATACCAAATACATGCTTCCTTTTTTCCTGCTGTTATCTTGTTTTGCCTAAGAAAATCCAAATAGCACTTTATTTGGATAAATAAAGTGCCCTTGTTTAAGGTCAAGCTGCTTTCTTTTCTTTTCTTTTTTGAGATGGAGTCTCGCTCTGTGGCCCAGGCTAGAGAGCAGTGGCGCGATCTCCGCTCACTGCAAGCTCCGCCTCTCAGGTTCACGCCATTCTCCTGCCTCAGCCTCCCGAGTGGCTGGGACTACAGGCGCCCACCACTGCGCCCGGCTAATTTTTTGGATTTTTAGTATAAGCGGGGTTTCACCGTGTTAGCCGGAATGGTCTCAATCTCTTGACCTCGTGATCTGCCCGCCTCGGCCTCCCAAAGTGCTGGGATTACAGGCGTGAGCCACCGCGCCTGGCCAAGGTCAAGCTGTTTTCTAGGAATCCCGGACCTAAAGACAAAATTTGGAAACATAGAGGGATTTATAATTCTCACTCCCACCTGAGCCCGAGACGGTCTTCTACAGGTGTTGCCACAGGCAGGGTCATGTGCTAATATTTCCTCCACTGTGTACTCCCCTTCTCAAGACTCAGTGACTTGCACTTTATCACTCTTCCTTCTTCCTCTGTCCCCCATGGCAAGATTACCCTCTCTCACCTCTACTCTTTCCCTATCCTAACTCAAGGTGCTGTCAGACAATACACAGTCACATCAACACACATCACTGAATGATCCCTTTATTCTCCCTGTTCCAATGTCTGCAATGCACAATCTCCAATTGAGCAAGCACAGGAGTCCTCGTTCCAACTCCTGTCTTCTCACTGGGGGCTGACAAAAGGAAGGTATCCTCTCTGTAATAAGAGAAGGAATAACAAATTTCCAGTCTTCTGGGGGCTGGGGAATAGCAGACAAAGACAGAAAATTAGCTCTCTTCTATACTCTGAGAGCATATGAACACCACGTATATTTTGGGATCTTTCCTTTTTTTTTTTCAAAGAAATAATGGAAAATTATGAAGCAGAATATTACTGCTGTAGTTCAGCTATGTTATGGGTTAAAGTAGTACCGGGAACCCACTCACCATTTTAAGTATGCTCCAAATAATGACTTCCCATTAATTCTGGGAACACAATCTATCCTTAAGGTTAAGACTGTTTGGGCTTTTTTTGCGTCTCTTAATTAAAATAAAAAAATGCATTTTCAAACAAAAGAGGTCCCTTTGTAAAATCTACTGTGTTATCAAAATGGCAATCACCATCATTAATGTTTCCCAACATTCGCCACTGGAGTCCTTTCCTGGGATCCAAACTGCTCATAACAGGAAACTCGACTAAACTACTGGGGCTGGCACCAAGCTATCCTAGGAGGCAAAGACAAAGAATGCATGTTTTCTTTCTGCAAGACAGTGCTCTTCCCGTATTCTGAAGGCTAGAATCAAAAAAAGGGAACTCTTGAAGCCACGTCTCTCAACTGGCATGAACAAAACTCAGCAGCTTCATCAGCACAAGGAACAAGTGGCCAAGCAAAATCCCAAAGGCTCGGAGGACCTGACTGTGAAGCACCCTCAACCCTGTCTGTTCTATGCAGAGAAGAGTAGCACATTTGCCCGAAGCCAAGGAGAGTTATAAAATCTGTTACTCACCATTTTTATTGAGAAGAGTTGATATGCCTGGCACACAATGACCCTGAAGATGGTGCAGCTTGGATAGTGAATGTGCAAGTTAGCTATGCAGAGTGTACTTCCTTTTCTGAGCTGTGTGGTCTGTCCAGCTTTCACACATTGATATGTGAGGCTACATTTGCATGTTATCTCAACTCTCAGAGCATTTGTATAGCTGGCCAGGTTTATCTGGTTATTATTTTTCAATAATACAGGAACAGGTATAGGTGTAGCTTTGAAGACTGAAAAATTGACACAAAATTTTTTAGAAGTACCTAGATATTAAATTTTGCTATACATTATTAATCTGTTTTATATAACCCCTATATTTTTGGATACATGTGTGTGTGTGTGTGTGTGTGTGTCTCCATCTCTCTCTTATCTATGAGACACTCACACCAAAATGTGAATAGCATTTGACTTGAGTGGATATATTATTATAAATAATTCTTTTTTTGTACTTTTTGGAGTTTTTCAAGTTTTCTATCTTGGGTATATAGCACTTGTGTAAAAACATAACTATAATCATTATTAAAAAGAACAAAAGTATATGAAAATTTTAATGAGCAACTCCAATTATATTTAAATTCATATTACCAGTATTTAAATGAAGGAAACACTCAGAAGCTTATCATAGAATGCCATTCATTTCCCTAAAAAAAAAAATACAGCTCAGCCTAGGTTCATGTATTAATTTTGGGGTAATATTTGTTAGCATCAGATGTTAAGGGCATAGTATTTGATCCCAAGTAGTCAGACTTTCCAATCATCCATGTACCTCTCTGAACACATTCTGATATACAGATTTGGCCCCTTTAATTGGAATATATAGCCTTCTACTACTAAAGTAAGTTCAAGGGTAGAAGGTCATCTTTGTTTTCCACGGCAAAGGAAAGGCATGATTCCTTTTTTGATGGTTGCAAATTTCCAGATCTTGTTTTAAGTATTACAGTGCTTATTTAGTGTAAGGTCACCAAATTTCTTTACATCATGCTGACCAAACACTAATTAATCCTATACCCATACAAAATCCTTTTGCAAAAAAGATGTTACCTGTTATTTATTCCTTAAAATAAAAATGTTTTCTAAATCAAGACATAATTAGAAATATAGATTAATAGGACAGGCAAAAAGCCAGGGTAGGGGTTGAGTTCCAGAAGTAGAAACTGAGATTGTCCTGAAAACTTTACATATTATAAAGAGGGATATGAGGCATGGTCAGAATCTGGTGGATGGTCAGGAATCTGAAATTGCACATTATCTTACACATAATAAATGCTTAATGAATGAATAGAGGAGGAAGAGCAAAGCAAGAGCGAGGTATGGGACCCAGGCATACTTTTTAAAGTATAACACATTTTCCAGAATGCTTTGAAATGGAGACATTCTTTACCTTCACTAGAAAGCCTCTTATCTACTGTCTGTTAGAATAGAGATCTTCCAAGTGCAGATACAGCTTAGGGTAAAGAGAATCACTCTAAAGCAATGGTTCTCAACCTGGCTGCACATTAAAATCACCTGGGATGTTTTAAGCCTCAGCTCCCAGGCTTCACCCCAGGTTATTATATGAAAATCTGGGGTTGAAAGTCAGGCATCAGTGTATTTCAAAGCTCACCACTTGATTCCAAGGTATGTGCATATTTGAGAGCCTTTGCCCTAAAAGAAGGAGCAGGTGACTCATATTGGCAAGATAGTGAACAGATCACCAGGCCAGCCTTGTGGGTAGAAATAATCATGACACTCTGAACTGTTTACTACTAAGTTAATCAACATGTTTACCCCATGTACTACATAAAAATTACTTAATCGGGCTGGGCGCAGTGGCTCACGCCTGTAATCCCAGCACTTTGGGAGGCCAAGGTGGATGGATCACAAGGTCAGGAGATCGAGACCATCCTGGCTAACACGGTGAAATCCCGTCTCTACAAAAAAAAAAAAAAATACAAAAAATTAGCCGGGCTTGGTGGCAGGCGCCTGTACTCCCAGCTACTCAGGAGGCTGAGGCAGGAGAATGGCGTGAACCCGGGAGGCGGAGCTTGCAGTGAGCCGAGATTGCGCCACTGCACTCAAGCTTGGGCGACAGAACCAGATTCCGTCTCAAAAAAAAAAAAAGAATTACTTAATCTTAGTCATGCTACAATTTCCTCTCTATACCAGTAAGTTGGACACAAATTACATGATAAACAGGAATCTAGCAATTATTCAGTTAACAGTGTAATTTATTGGGTAAGTCTTTGGTTAAGAGAACTTTGAATTTCAATTCATCCGTCTAAATTCCATTTCAATTTGTGCTTATTTTCAAATGCAGATTAAGGTAATTTTTAGTTGTTATTGAAATAAATTTAGTGGTCTTTCAAACACATATATTTAAGAAAAGTATTTCTGGCTAAGAAAAAAAAAAGTTAAGAGTTGAAGCTCCCAACTATAACTTGTAGTCCACAAGTATATTTTCACATTTAGTTTTTAAGGCATAATCATGTTATTTTAAAAATATATGTCAAACATCACATATATGAGTATATCTCCTGTGAA
The DNA here is from genome assembly GCF_009828535.3 of Hylobates moloch. Taxonomy (NCBI): domain Eukaryota; kingdom Metazoa; phylum Chordata; class Mammalia; order Primates; family Hylobatidae; genus Hylobates; species Hylobates moloch. Next base: position 35,617,699 of record NW_026652292.1, read on the forward strand.
GCCAAAGCTCAGTACATAAGTTCCTGAGCAGGAAGATGAAACAGGAAATGCAACATAGATGACAGAGAGCATAGTGATACCATCTGAAAACGATAAACCTATGTTTCGCAGTATGGGCGCTGCAATTATTCCTGCTAGTAGAAGGGAGAAGTAGCTTACAGAATGCAAAAGAAGTTATAATTCTTTAAATATTGGGGCATACACTCTCTTTTCATACATTTTTATTTTAGAAAACAGTTTTTGTTCAGTCAATGGGGCAATGAACGAGTCTGCCCCTTCAGTACTCACTGAAGGTGGTGGCTAGGTGGAGACTGTGAGGTCTAGAAGAATGGGGTGGCTAGGGAAAACCAACTTCATTTTTTAAACTCAACTTGCAAGTAGATAAAGGAGAGAACACTAATAAAATTTGAGTAATATTAATGATCATTACTGAGAAGCATTGTCAGTGTTTTATCCATTACGCTTTTTTTTTTTTTTTTTTGAGACGGAGTCTTGCTCTGTCCCCCAGGCTAGAGTACAGTGGCACGATCTCTGCTCACTGCAACCTCCGCCTCCCAGGTTCAAGCAATTCTCCTGCCTCAGCCTCCCAAGTAACTGAGATTACAGGCACGTGCCACCACACCTGGCTAATTTTTGTATTTTCAGTAGAGATGGGGTTTCACCATCTTGGCCAGGCTGGTCTTGAACTCCTTACCTCATGATCCACCCACCTTGGCCTCCCAAAGTGCTGGGATTACAGGTATTAGGTTTTAAAAGAAGCATGGTTAAAATTGTTAGCATAGAAGGTTAGAAATAGTTATAAACTCTGATACATTTTCTTTTTTATAACCTGAATGTCTAACATTTTAGACAAGAAACAAGTAGCCATCTACTCTATGTGCCCAACATAAATGTGCCTGGCTAAGACCCCTGAGATAGAACAGAAGGATGTCGAATCTCACCTTTTCCAGGAAGGCTTCTCTGCTGCTAGCTCACTGATCTCCTCCTTTTTCTGGAAGCCTGCAGGCCACACTACAAAATTAAGCTCTTTTAACATGTTTGCCCTTTATGGTTCTCTAATTGTATTGGATGTATTAGGTTTGGCTCCTCAACTAGATTGGAAGCTGCTCCAATGAGAATTAATTTTCGTACTTCCTTTTCTCACTCTAAGGTCAGCTTTTTTTAAAACACTTTTTCTTTTTTTTTTTTTTTGCCTCAAGAGTTCCTCAGATGAAAGCAATGTTTGTTTTGTACACTGATTCTGCATGTACAGCCTTCCTTGAAGCCCATTGTTTATAGGAAACTATAAGAGAACCTTTGGCTAAAATATCACCAAATACTAAGAGATGGTCACTACAGTGCTGCTCTTTGATCATGAAATTAAAGCAAACTTACAAGCAGATTCATAAAAATTCAAGGAAATTCAGTCTCCCTGTTTGGCTAGATACGAAATAGCAAATGGGAAGTAGCAGGAAAAAGCAGAATAAGAACAGGCATGCTTAAGAAGGCTGTGCAGGAGGAAGTGAGGACTTCCTTGCTTTGGGTTATTTCTCTTTCACTTTTTGTTTTAAAAACAAAGTGAACTTTTTCACTCCTGTATTTTCTACTTTTAATGAAAGAGGGTCTTAACTCTTCAGAACATCAGTGCTCTGGAAGAAATAGCTTATTAATCAACTTACTTTTGATTAAAAAGAGAGTTTCCACCACATTTTAATGGAATGAATAGATTGTATTGAAACTCAAGAAAAGAAGGGAGCATTTGTCTTTACAATTTAAACCCAATCCCAGATGAATGTTTACTACTGTAAAAACAATCCGCTAAAATAGGACAATGAAAAAATTAATCTAGACTTCACTTAGAGTTTTTATCAAACCAGTTAACCTGCAGAGCAAAGAGACAAAGAACAAAGCTTACAGAAGAATTCTAGGTTATATATTACCTTGCTTTGTTTTTTGTAATTTTGTGCATTATTCGTATCACACCCTCTCTTTGGGTCTTTGGGGATGCATGAACTCTGTGGGTCTATTGGGTCCTGCTGTTTCTTCTCATGATTTCTCACATTTGTCCTTGCATATGTGTCACAGAAGCAGAATTCTAAGTCATAATCCCTTTGCTTCAGTGGGTCTCCAAGACAAGATTTAACTGACACACACTCTCATGGGGGCTTATTGCTTTTGCCATTTGGTTAATGATAATTTGCTCTTTAATGAATAAAATAAAGAAAAGGTCCTACATCAAAAGGGATCTATTTCTCATTTTTTCTCCCTTCCTTCCTTCCTTCCTTCCTTCCTTCCTTCCTTCCTTCCTTCCTTCCTTCCTTCCTTCCTTCCTTCCTTGTTTCTTTCTTTTTTTCTTTCTTTCTTTCTTTCTTTCTTTCTTTCTTTCTTTCTTTCTTTTTTCTTTCTTTCTTTCTTTCTTTCTTTCTTTCTTTCTTTCTTTCTTTCTTTCTTTCTCTTTCTTTTTCTCTTTTTTTTAAATTATACTTTAAATTTTACGGTGTATGTGCACAATGTGCAGGTTTGTTACATATGTATACATGTGCCATGTTGGTGTGCTGCACCCATTAACTCGTCATTTAACATTAGGTATATCTCCTAATGCTATCCCTCTCCCCTCCCCCCACCCCACAACAGGCCCTGGTGTGTGATGTTCCCCTTCCTGTGACCATGTGTTCTCATTGTTCAATCCCCACCTATGAGTGAGAACATGCGGGGTTTGATCTTTTGTCCTTGCGATAGTTTGCTGAGAATGATGGTTTGCAGCTTTATCCATGTCCCTGCAAAGGACATGAACTCATCATTTTTTATGGCTGCATAGTATTCCATGGTGTATATGTGCCACATTTTCTTAATCTAGTCTATCATTTTTGGACATTTGGGTTGCTTCCAAGTCTTTGCTGTTGTGAATAGTGCTGCAATAAACATACTTGTGCATGTGTCTTTGATTTATAATCCTTTGGGTATATACCCAGTAATGGGATGACTGGGTCAAATGGTATTTCTAGTTCTAGATCCCTGAGGAATCGCCACACTGACTTCCACAATGGTTGAACTAATTTACGTCCCACCAACAGTGTAAAAGTGTTCCTATTTCTCCACATCCTCTCCAGCACCTGTTGTTTCCTGACTTTTTAATGATCGCCATTCTAACTGGTGTAAGATGGTATCTCATTGTGGTTTTGATTTGCATTTCTCTGATGGCCAGTGATGCTGAGCATTTTTTCATGTGTCTTTTGGCTGCATAAATGTCTTCTTTTGAGAAGTGTCTGTTCATATCCTTCACCCACTTTTTGATGGGGTTGTTTTTTCCTTGTAAATTTGTTTGAGTTCATTGTAGATTCTGGATAATAGCCCTTTCCCAGATGAGTAGATTGCAAAAATTTTCTCCCATTCTGTAGGTTGCCTGTTCACTCTGATGGTAGTTTCTTTTGCTGTGCAGAAGCTCTTTAGTTTAATGAGATCCCATTTGTCAATTTTGGCTTTTGTTGCCATTGCTTTTGGTGTTTTAGACATGAAGTCCTTGCCCATGCCTATGTCCTGAAAGATATTGCCTGGGTTTTCTTCTAGGGTTTTTATGGTTTTAGGTCTAACATTTAAGTCTTTAATCCATCTTGAATTAATTTTTGTATAAGGAATTAATTTTTGTGTAAGGAAGGGATCCAGATTGAGCTTTCTACATATGGCTAGCCAGTTTTCCCAGCACCATTTATTAAATAGGTAATCCTTTCCCCATTTCTTGTTTTTGTCAGGTTTGTCAAAGATCAGATGGTTGTAGATGTGTGGTATTATTTCTGAGGGCTCTATTCTGTTCCATTGGTCTATATCTCTGTTTTGGTACCAGTATCATGCTGTTTTGGTGACTGTAGCCTTGTAGTATAGTTTGAAGTCAGGTAGCGTGACGCCTCCAGCTTTGTTCTTTTGGCTTAGGATTGTCTCGGCAATGATGGCTGTTTTTTGGTTCCATACGAACTTTAAAGTAGTTTTTTCCAATTCTGTGAAGAAAGTCATTGGTAGCTTGATGGGGATGGCATTGAATCTACAAATTACCTTGGGCAGTATGGCCATTTTCATGATATTGATTCTTCCTACCCATGAGCATGGAATGTTCTTCCATTTGTTTGTATTCTCTTTTATTTCATTGAGCAGTGGTTTGTAGTTCTCCTTGAAGAGGTCCTTCACATCCCTTGTAAGTTGGATTCCTAGGTATTTTATTCTCTTTGAAGCAATTGTGTGAATGGGAGTTCACTCATGATTTGGCTCTCTGTTTGTCTGTTATTGGTGTATAAAAATGCTTGTGATTTTCGCACATTGATTTTGTATCCTGAGACTTTGCTGAAGTTGCTTATCAGTTCAAAGAGATTTTGGGCTGAGATAACGGGGTTTTCTAGATATACAGTCATCTCATCTGCAAACAGGGACAATTTGACTTCCTCTTTTCCTAGTTGAATACCTTTTATTTCTTTCTCCTGCCTTATTGCCCTGGCCAGAACTTCCAACACTATGTTGAATAGGAGTGGTGAGAGAGGGCATCCCTGTCTTGTGCCAGTTTTCAAAGGGAATGCTTCCAGTTTTTACCCATTCAGTATTATATTGGCTGTGGGTTTGTCATAGATAGCTCTTATTATTTTGAGATACGTCCTGTCAATACCTAATTTATTAAGAGTTTTTAGCATGAAGGGCTGTTGAATTTTGTCAAAGGCCTTTTCTGCATCTATTGAGATAATCATGTGGTTTTTGACATTGGTTCTGTTTATATGCTGGATTATGTTTATTGATTTGCATATGTTGAACCAGCCTTGCATCCCAGGGATGAAGCCCACTTGATCATGGTGGATAAGCTTTTTGATGTGTTGCCGGATTCAGTTTGCCAGTATTTTATTGAGGATTTTTGCATTGATATTCTTCAGGGATATTGGTCTAAAATTCTTTTTGTTGTGTCTCTGCCAGGCTTTGGTATCAGGATGATGCTGGTCTCATAAAACGAGTTAGGGAGGATTCCCTCTCTTTCTATTGATTGGAATAGTTTCATAAGGAATGGTATCAGCTCCTCCTTGTACCTCTGGTAGAATTCGGCTGTGAATCCGTCTGGTCCTGGACTTTTTTTGGTTGGTAGGCTATTAATTACTGCCTCAATTTCAGAGCCTGTTTTTGGTCTAGTCAGGGATTCAACTTCTTCCTGGTTTAGTCTCAGGAGAGTGTATGTGTCCAGGAATTTACCCATTTCTTCTAGATTTTCTAGTTTATTTGCATAGAGGTGTTTATAGTATTACCTGATGGCAGTTTGTATTTCTGTGGGATCGGAGGTGATATCCCCTTTATCATTTTTTATTGCGTCTATTTGATTCTTCTCTTTTTTCTTCTTTATTAGCCTTGCTAGCGGTCCATCAATTTTGTAGATCTTTTCAAAAAACCAGCTCCTGGATTCTTTGATTTTTTGAAGGGTTTTTTGTGTCTCTATGTCCTTCAGTTCTGCTCTGATCTTAGTTATTTCTTGCCTTCTGCTATCTTTTGAATGTGTTTGCTCTTGCTTCTCTAGTTCTTTTAATTGTGATGTTAGTGTGTCAATTTTAGATCTTTCCTGCTTTCTCTTGTGGGCATTTAGTGCTATAAATTTTCCTCTACACACTGCTTTGAATGTGTCCCAGAGATTCTGGTATGTTGTGTCTTTGTTCTCTTTGGTTTCAAAGAACATCTTTATTTCTGCCTTGATTTCATTATGTACCCAGTAGTCATTCAGGAGCAGGTTGTTCAGTTTCCATGTAGTTGAGCGGTTTTGAGTGAGTTTCTTAATCCTGAATTCTAGATTGACTGCACTATCGTCTGAGAGACAATTTGTTATAATTTCTGTTCTTTGACATTTGCTGAGGAGTGCTTTACTTCCAATGTGGTCAATTTTGGAATAGGTGTGATGTGGTGCTGAAAAGAATGTATATTCTGTTGATGTGGGGTGGAGAGTTCTGTAGATGTCTATTAGGTCTGCTTGGTGCAGAGCTGAGTTCAATTCCTGGATATCCTTGTTAACTTTCTATCTTGTTGATCTGTCTTATGTTGACAGTGGGGTGTTAAAGTCTCCCATTATTATTGTGTGGGAGTCTAAGTCTCTTTGTAGGTCACTCAGGACTTGCTTTATGAATCTGGCTGCTCCTGTATTGGGTGCATGTATATTTAGGATAGTTAGCTCTTCTTGTTGAATTGATCCCTTTATCATTATGTAATGGCCTTCTTTGTCTCTTTTGATCTTTGTTGGTTTAAAGTCTGTTTTATCAGAGAGTAGGATTGCAACCCCTGCCTTTTTTTGTTTTCCATTTTTTTGGTAGATCTTCCTCCATCCCTTTATTTTGAGCCTATGTGTGTCTCTGCACGTGAGATGGGTCTCCTGAATACAGCACACTGATGGGTCTTGACTCTTTATCCAATTTGCCAGTCTGTGTCTTTTAACTGGAGCATTTAGTCCATTTACATTTAAGGTTAATATTGTTATGTGTGAATTTGTTCCTGTCATTTTGATGTTAGCTGGTTATTTTGCCCCTTAGTTGATGCAGTTTCTTCCCAGCCTTGATAGTCTTTACAATTTGGCATATTTTTGCAGTGGCTAGTACTGGTTGTTCCTTTCCATGTTTAGTGCTTCCTTCAGGATCTCTTTTAGGGCAGGCCTGGTGGTGACAAAATCTCTCAGCCTTTGCTTGTCTGTAAAGGATTTTATTTCTCCTTCACTTATGAAGCTTACTTTAGCTGGATATGAAATTCTGGGTTGAAAATTCTTTTCTTTAAGAATGTTGAATATTGGCCCCCACTCTCTTCTGGCTTATAGAGTTTCTGCCGAGAGATCAGCTGTTAGTCTGATGGGCTTCCCTTTGTGGGTAACCCGACCTTTCTCTCTGGCTGCCCTTAACATTTTTTCCTTCATTTCAACTTTGGTGAATCTGACAATTACTTGTCTTGGAGTAGCTCTTCTCGAGGTGTATCTTTGTGGCATTCTCTGTATTTCCTGAATATGAATGTTGGCCTGCCTTGCTAGATTGGGGAAGTTCTCCTAGATAATATCCTGCAGAGTGTTTTCCAACTTGGTTCCATTCTCCCCATCACTTTCAGGTACACCAATCAGACGTAGATTTGGTCTTTTCACATAATCCCATATTTCTTTTTTTTTTCCACATATTTACTTTTTATTGAATTTGTTAATGTTACAGAATTCTTGCACTGCCAAACCATGCCTGAGAATTCAAACAAATGGTACAATGGACAGCCTCATCCACCCATCATACAGTATATTAAAACATATTTCTTGGAGGCTTTGTTCATTTCTTTTTATTCTTTTTTCTCTAAACTTCTCTCTTCGCTTCATTTTATTCATTAGATCTTCCGTCACTGATACCCTTTCTTCCAGTTGATAGAATCGGCTACTGAGGCTTGTGCATTCATCATGTAGTTCTCGTGCCATGGTTTTCAGCTCCATCAGGTCCTTTAAGGACTTCTCCCATCGATTATTCTAGTTAGCCATTCGTCTAATCTTTTTTCAAGGTTTTTAACTTCTTTGCCATGGGTCCGAACTTCCTCCTTTAGCTCGGAGTAGCTTGATCTTCTGAAGCCTTCTTCTCTCAACTCGTCAAAGTCATTCTCTGTCCAGCTTTGTTCCATTGCTGGTGAGGAGCTGCGTTCCTTTGGAGCAGGAGAGGCCCTCTGATTTTTAGAATTTTCAGTTTTTCTGCTCTGTTTTTTCCCCATCTTTGTGGTTTTATCTACCTCTGGTCTTTGATGATGGTGACGTACAGATGGGGTTTTGGTGTGGATGTCCTTTCTGTTTGTTAGTTTTCCTTCTAACAGTCAGGACCCTCAGCTGCAGGTCTGTTGGAGTTTGCTGGAGGTCCACTCCAGACCCTGTTTGCCTGGTTATCAGCAGCAGAGGCTGCAGAACAGTGGATATTGGTGAACAGCAAATGTTGCTGCCTGATTGTTCCTCTGGAATTTTTGTCTCAGAGGAGTACCTGGCCGTGTGAGGTGTCCGTCTTCCCCTACTGGGGGGTGCCTCCCAGTTAGGCTACTCAGGGGTCAAGGACCCACTTGAGGAGGCAGTCTGCCCGTTCTCAGATCTCCAGCTGCATGCTGGGAGAACCACCACTCTCTTCAAAGCTGTCAGACAGGGACATTTAAGTCTCCAGAGGTTTCTGCTGCCTTTTGTTTGGCTATGCCCTGCCCCCAGAGGTGGAGTCTACAGAGGCAGGCAGGCCTCCTTGAGCTGTGGTGGGCTCCACCCAGTTTGAGCTTCCTGGCAGCTTTGTTCACCTGTTCAAGCCTCAGCAATGGCGGGTGCCCCTCCCCCAGCCTTGCTGCCGCCTTGCAGTTTGATATCAGACTGCTGTGCTAACAATGAGCGAGGCTCCATGGGCTTAGGACCCTCTGAGCCAGGCACGGGATACAATCTCCTGTGTGCCATTTGCTAAGACCATTGGAAAAGCGCAGTATTAGGCTGGGAGTGACCCGATTTTCCAGGTGCCGTCTGTCACCCATTTCCTTGGCTAGGAATGGGAACTCCCTGACCCCTTGCGCTTCCCTGGTGAGGCAATGCCTCGCCCTGCTTTGGCTCACGCTTGGTGCACTGCACCCACTCTCCTGCACCCACTGTCCGACGAGCCCCAGTGAGAGGAACCCAGTACCTCAGTTGTAAATGCAGAAATCATTTGTCTTCTGCATTGCTCACACTGGGAGCTGTAGACTGGAGCTGTTCCTATTTGGCCAACGTGGCTCCACCCCTCTCTTTCTTCTTTCTTTCTCTTTCTTTTTTCTTTCTTTCTTTTTTTCTCTCTCTCTCTTTCTTTCTTTTCTTTCCTTTCCTTTTTCTTCCTTTCTTTCTTCCTTTCTTTCCTTCCCTTCCTTCCATCCTCCTTCCTTCTTCCTTCCTTCTCTCTTTCTTCTTCCTTCCTTCCTTCCTTCCTCCTTCCTCCCTCCCTCCTTTCTCCTTCCTTCTCTTTCTTTCTTTCTTTCTTTCCTTTTTCTTTCTTCTTCTCTCTGTCTCTGTCTCTGCCTTTCCTTCCTTCCTTTCTTCATTCCCAGTTTTTGTCCCAACAGAAGATTAGGCCAAAAAAATTGGAAAACACACTGATGTATCTAATGTCACAAATGTTAGAGTTATGCTTTGAAGATTTTTGACTAATAGTCCTGTGTTCTAATAATAGTAATAGCCATATTACTGTTTATTGCTTTTCCAGTCTGTTACAGTATAAATGATCTCAGTAAATCAACCTAACAATTCTAGGAAAGAGATATTATTTTCCCTGAGCATATTTTAGGACTTAAGGGTTTAGTAACTTGCCCATTGTTAAATAGCCATGCCATCCCCTTTTCTTGGGCCATTTTGCTGCTCTTAGCATAATGGTAGGTAATGGGCATGAGGTGGGGGTGGAAGAGCAAAGGGTGGGGGCCACATATCTGTCATAGGACAGATATTTGACTGTCCTGTGAATTATGTGTGTGTATATAAAAATTGTTTCATTAAGGAAAAAAACTGAACTAGGTTTTGATCAGCTCTCATGAGAATTGACTCACTTATCACGAGGAAAGCATGGGGGAAACTGCCCCTATGATCCAATCACCTCCCACCAGGTCCTTCCTTTGACACATGGGGATTACAATTGCAGATGAGATTTGGGTGGCAACACAGAGCCAGACCATATCATCTACCATTTTGGGCTGTTTTCCTAAGTAAATATTGGGAGACTAATTTAGGAGATGCTATTGCTGGGTCCCATTAAACAATCAAAAGGCCTTGCAGGGGAGACAATTGTGTTAAGCCAGGGTGAGAATGCTGACCCACACGTCGAACATTAGACAACATGTGTATGTTGACTGTCTACTCTGTGATCAGTAGAATAAATAAGTGACCTGAATGTTTAGTATAAAAAGGGAAAAGTGTAAAAATGTAGCAAGACTCTGAGCTTCCTTTATCCATCAGGCCCTGGTGGACATAAATACCCATCCCACTTCTCTAACTTCTTTTGATACTGGCTTCTTTCGATAGTGATTTAGTATAACGATTCAACTTTCTGGACTGGGCTTCACAGGGCTGTTGTTTTCACCTGTCCTTTTCCTTGAATTGGTGATGCACCCCCTCAGAGAGCATGTGGGGTAGGGGGCACCTATAATGCACTCCATTTGGGCAAACTAAGCTACATCTGCTCTCTCCAAACAACAGTCCACGCTGACACATGCTAGGCCTAGTAGGTCCTCATCTTTCCCGGTTTCTAGAGATTTTCCTTTAGTTTAGGCCTGGAGACTTTCTGCTCTGTGTTGATCACTGTTGAGCAGTTTCTGGTGTCTCAGTAGTGCTCCCTGCTGGAGATGCTCTATCATCAGATTTACCACCTTTGGCAAGAAGTTGGAGGACTCTCCATCAAGTGTGAACCTGGGCTGTTCCTGCTATTCATTACCCTAGAAAGGACTCTGATAAATCATTAAGCTAGCCCTAGGGGGTCTGGTCAAGGCTCAGCTCTTTTATTGTTTGACATTTGCAATTCCTAAGGGTGGAAGGAATTCTCAGTTGTTACTCTAATAACAGCCTTGAGCCAGATGCTCTCCATCAAAAACTCTCTCAATAGTAGATTGTTCAAGAATAGAGTTCAGTATTTATACACATTTAACAAATATTACTCCTAATTCACACAGTGTTTTGAAGGGCAGGGGACAGGACTTCTCTGGAGCTCCCAGGGCAAATGCAAGACTCTTAAGGGCCAGGGCACATTTATTAGCACGATCTCCATATCATACCTAACATATTAAAATACATCCCACATCCAGTAATCTTTTTATTTGCTATTTAAAAACAATTTTAAAAATTATTTTTAAGAATTTTGCTTTTGAAATTATTTTCATGTAGGTAATTTAGTTACTGTTATCTCCCAGCAATCAAATGCATTCTTGAGAATTTCTGCCAAGTGAGAGAAAGTAACATAATTTATTTATAAATGTGTGAAATGTTTATTAATGGTAACAATAAAGTTAACATGATACATGCTGATGTTTAAGCATTTATTAATTTTGATTTTGCATTTTTTTATTTTGATATATTTTTCCTCTTTTCTTTCTTTCTTTCCTTTTTTTAAAGAGTTCTCAGACCTTTTCAAGGTCTCAGACCCCAAGTATCATGTTCTCTAATGAATAAGATTGTACAACCAAAGTTAATCAGCTTCTCAGGTAGGTAACCTTACCTTATACAACTCATAAGGCTAGGTATTAAGTTGGACTATATAAAATTGATGTTTTTTTTTGTAAAATATGATCAAACAGAAGCAATTTCACATAATTTAAACTAATAGTTTATGTTTATTCTATTCTGCTACTGAACACTATATATATTATTCCTTTCATCTAACTGGATTTTTGTACCCATTAACCAACTCCTCTTTATCTCCCTTCCCTCCTCTGGTAAACTAGTAGTTTTTGGTTACAAATATAACGCATTTTTCCCCTTGGACACATAGATTTAAATGGTAGAGCTAAGACTAGTAAAAGCAACTGCTGTGCAGGTGGCTGGTGCTCAGTATTTGCTGAATGAATGTATGCACACCTAAGCAAATAACCAAAACAAACATAGCAATGTAAATAAGAGTTCAATTGCATGGTACAGACCTGTGGTCATGGACCTGGCAGAATATGTTAACCATACAAAGCAGTTTGAAAATTACTTTGAAGTTTTTTAAACCAACATTCTGTTTTTAATTTAATTTTGTTTTTTTTTTTTTAGAAGAGATTGGCATTTTCCATGGGAGAAAGCAGTTCTGGCGTATTTCACTGTTGACTCCTCATTAGGGAATAAAAAACGGAAACATCACAGGAGTTTAAGGAAGAAAAGTTTTAAAAAAAATTATAGACATAAGACAGAAGAGACTTCAGAGGTTGGTAGGATTTTCACGAAGCATGTTGCTATTTACTTTGCAGCTAAGATTATCTTCAGGGGTAGGATCTGAAGGTGCTAGTGTTCTTTTCTTCCACTGGAGCTCGGAGAAGCCAACAGCTCTATTTTTCGTTGGGGAAGTCTAGGGCTGGCAATCCTAGAGAAAACAAACGAGTATCAAATAGTAATCATCAATAGGATTTTACTTTGGGTCCATACACCCATCCACTTTTTCACCTTCTTATCCTGTTGAACCACATTGTGCCATACTGTCTAGGTACTGGGAATAGAACGTGGTTTAAGGTACAAGGCATATTTTCATACTAGAAAGGGCTATTTGTCTTGTATACAGAGAGTCAATGGGAGTAGTGCTGGAAAAACAGAGGGAAAGTTCTCAGGCAGCATAGATAGAGAACTGATTCCTGGAGAAACTGGAGAAGGTTTCATCAAAGATATGCTAATTGGACTGGGTTCAAAATAGAGGTTTTCAACCCTGGCTAAAGATTAGAATAACCAGTAGAGTTTTTAAAATTTCAAAAAACAAAAAATCCATGCCCAGGCAGGATCTACCATAGCTGCTTTTGTTTAATTGGCTTAGGATAGACATCTGTTTTGTTTTGTTTCTTTTTTTTTTCCTTTAAGGAAGTGAACCAGATGAATCCAATGACCAACCTGGTTGAGAGCCATTGGCCTAGGAGTAGAAACACACACAAGGAATAAGGGAGAAGGAGGTTCGGTTAGTTGAGGGAGAGAAAGTTGGAAGCATTCCAGGCTAAGTAAATGGTATTGAAAAAGAAAGATGATGTGTTATGGTTTTCAATCTCATCATGGGAGTAGGCTAGTGTAAATTGGAAACTAGAACATTCTATGTCAAAATGGATGCTTGGAAGATCTACCTTGAGGGAAAAATTCAGCAAGAAAATGTCTAATGTCTCAGCAAGAAGCTGTGGGCCATCCTGGGTCAGGTTTGAAAGGTCAACCAAACAATGCCTAGTGATCAAAGATAATTTTATATATTGGGGAAGGGATCTTGATATTCATTATCTATGAAATACAACATATGGAACCCGAACCAAGAACTTTACATAAAAATCTAGTGCAAGACTGATGAAAATGATAGGACCTCCTAAGAAACAAACTAACCCTAGGAATATGTTCATTATCCATGGAAGACAGGGTTTCCACAGGAAATAATTCCCACCAAAAACTAAGCCTATAATAAAAAATCACTAAATACTGAAGAAAGCATAATATGCCATGAGAATGAATTGGTAGACTTAGCAGAGAATTGCACTGCAGAACAATTTGAAAGAAGTCCATGAAGACATATTTAACATGCTGAAAGATATAAAGGTAGGAAAATAATCCAGTAAACTAGACAAGAGAAAAAACTAGAGAAAAGAAAATTGAAAAATAACCAAATCGAAATTTTAGAAAAATACTTTTAAAATAATCTCAGTAGGTCAGCAAATGGATCGACTATACAAATTTGAATAAAATAATTGGAAAATTAGAAGATAGAACTAAAGAAATCACAGAGAAATCAGCAGAATAGTCTACATAGAGAGAAACAGGTAGAAAATAGAAGTTCCAAGTACCAAGTAGTATACATTTTTGGAGAGTGAGAGTTTTTTTTGGAATGCAAAGCACTAGATTGAGACTTTAGGCAGATGAGAGACAGAGTTAGCATACATTTATAAATCAATCATTCTAAAATTTAAATTAAATTTTAACTTGCGTATTTTGTAACATGATTGAGTTTCTAAGCCATTTGCTGAGAAGTGTAAAAAATTCCTGAAATATTAAAAATTTATATTGTAAGAGATGAAAGTATGGTTGAATGACAAACGAGGCTGTGAACCTTTGCTACGTAATTGTTATAGAATTCTGTTTCAGGAAAATGTATTTGTTCAAACAATGATTGCCAAAGAAAGTTAGTCTTAATAGCTAATCTTGTGATATTAACACTTGGACTAAGATTTCACTTATCTATTAGGAGTCTGAGTAATTCTACCAGAATGAAATACTAAGCATAAACTCTTAGGATTAGAAACATGGCTAAAGTCGTGTTTACTTGTAGGAAGTAAAATAGTTTAAGTTCTATTTGTCTATTTTTGTTTTTATTGTATTTGCTTTTGAGGTTTTAGTTATAAGTTATTTGTCTAGTGTCTAGGCCAATGTCCAGAAGACTTTTTCCTAGATTTTCCTCTAGGATTTTTATAATTTCAGATCTTACATTTAAGTCTTTAATCTATCTCAAGTTAATTTTTGTATATGGTAAGAGAATAGAGATGATTTCTCAAAAAATTAAAAATAGGACTACCACTCAACTCAACAGTCCCACTACTGGGTATCTACCGAGAGGAAAATAATCTGTATATGAAAAAGACGCCTGCACACATATGTTTACTGCAGCACATATTTACATTACATATTTACAATAGCAAAGTCATGGAATCAACTTTCATGTCCATCAATGGATGACTGGATAAAGAAAATGTGGTACATATGCACCACAGAATACTATTCATCCATAAAAGAGAATGAAATCATGTGTTTTGGAGCGACATGGATGGAGCTGGAGGTCATTACCCTAAGTGAAATAACCCAGAAAAGGAAAATCAAATACCACATGTTCTCGCTTGTAAGTGGGAGCTAAACAATGGGTATGTATGGACATAAAGAAGGAGATAATAGACAGTGGGGACTCCAAAAATGGCGAGGATGGGAGGGGCATGAGGGTTGAAAAATTACCTATTGGGTACAATGTTCACTATTTGGGTGATGGGTACACCAGAGGCCCAAAGCTTACCGTTATGTAATATATCCTTGTAACAAACCTTCACATGTACCCTTTAAATTCATAATAAAAATGTTTTTAATGTAAAATAATATGTTTCATTACGATTAGCTTTAAAATACAATACAGAATCTCAGCTTTTAAAAACACCAATACAGTTAAAAATGCAAAATAAAAATCTAGTGAATATCATTTATATAAAATTTAAAAATATACAAAACAATATCACATATTTTTCATTGGTACATACATATTTAGTACAAGCACAAAAATATGAACTGGAAAGATACATACTAACTTAATGAAAGTGACTGTATCTAAGTAGTAGAAGAGAGAAAAGGCAATAGAATTTTTTTGGGGGGCGGGGATGTGGTACAAACTAATTAATTGGATGTATTATTGTTGCTTCTTAAAAAAGAGTTTTGAAGTATATATGTCTATGTCTATACACATAAACATATATATGCAAAATATATATGATATATATGTATTAACATTCATCAATTCTAGATAGTGAATACCTGATGTTTGTTATACTTCTATAAACCTTCCATAAGAATATTTTTATAATTAAAGAGTAATACAATAATTATAATTTATTTATTTATAATTCTATCTTAATATATACAAGTAGAATATGTTAAAATGACACATAAAGGCTGATTTACCCATTTTCACTATTCACTCAATCTTTATCCTCTGTTTATATAAATAATCTAGAGATTTAGTACAAATTAATTCAAGAGCTAGTTTTCAAATTAGATAACCCCAAAGTACATGTTTTTGTCTTTAATCACATCAAATAAATTGTCCTCACCTTCAGAAATATTTTGTTTACTGATTTCACAGGCAATTCCCTCAAATTTGAATGGGCAGGCACACAAACACTTTCCATCCATTAGAATCACTGTGCCTCCATTTTGGCATGTGTGGCATTTTCTTACACTAAATTCATTGATATAGTCTTCAATGGCTCTTTCCAAGTTTTGTTTCTTTAGGTGTGCATTTTTCATTTTCACTGGAACCAGATTATATATAGGAGACAGCTAAAAGAAAGCAAAACATTTAATTTTAGGTCCTTTTTAACTTGTAGAATACACTTTACTTAATTATTCATTCACTGATTCATTAATTCAACAAAGGCTTATTGAATGTATATTATTGCCAGATGTGATGTTAGATTTTAAACAATCAAAACTAGTCAAGATGTCTGCTATCAGGGAGGTCATATTATGGAGTTAAGGAGATTGATATTAATAAAATTATGATGCATAAATTTCAAGTAGAAACTGTGATAGGTGCTACAAAAAAACCAGGTATATGTGCTTTAAAAATGAACAACTGAGGGACTTAAACTTCTGGCGTAATAATTTGTTGACATATTATTTTGTGAATTGTTTTTGCTGCCTTCTTTCTTCTCTTCCAGAAGGTAACCAGATGCTTGCTATCTCTTGCCTAAGTGGAGGTTTGTGTGCAAGGCCAAGTCCAGAATGCCCCTGAAGGCAAACTTTTTCTTATTTCTTTCTTTTTTTTTTTTTTCTTTAAAAGTCTAAATACATTGAGAAACTTTTGCTGAGGGAAGGAATATAGAAGAATGCCACCAAGGAAAGAGATTCCTCCAGAATAGAAAGGGGATAGAAGTTAGTATATACCTCAGGTAACAGGAAACCATAGCTAGATATTTAGCAGCTATTTTGGGAGATAGCAGGACCTGTGGGGTGCCTTAAGGAAGCTGCATATGAAGTATCAGGAATCCAGTCTTGTCAGTGATTTCCATTTGCAAGCCTGGCATGGAGGGCTTGAAAATATTTGACTTCTAGTGAACATGTGAGCCTGAACAGTAAGGTTATTGAGGTGACTACGATGAACTAAAGACATATGTAAATTATATCTCCACTTACCAGACGGAAGTGTTAGGATTCTTGTACCAATTTAGACAACAGGGAAAAAATTTCCTGAGTCCCATCCAACAAATAAATGAAAGGTGAATTTTCTAGCAACATGGAGGGACATGATCTCAAAATCAAATTTAATTAGAAGTAAAGAAAATGAAGTAAAAGTATTTATTTGGCACAGTCAAATTCCTGCAGTAAGATACACAGTTGCTACACTGAAATCAAGGAAGTTTGGAAAGCTTTGACAATAAATATTGAGCTGAGATTTGAAGGTGTTAAGGCAGAGAGAAGACTATTCCAGGCATACAGTAAAGAATTTTGAAAGTTTTTAAATGGAGGAGGAAGTTGGGAAGATGTTGTTCCAAAGATATAAAATTTTAGTTAGATAGAAGGGGTAAGTTCAGAAGATCTATTGTGCAGCTTGATGATCATAGAAAAAAAGTAAAAAGTTCTTATAATGGAGATATCATAACATATATAGGGAAATGTATATGTTCACTTAATTTAAGCAAATTCAATTGTGTAACTAGCAAGAGCTGTTTGAGTGAATAAACTGTTAGACATAGAAGCACTTTGGTGGCAGAGCACTTTTAAACAAGAGACCACAAAACTTAAAAGAAATGAGAATCTAAAGAGCCCAGAGCTAAAACAAACAAACAAACAAACAAAAACAAAAAACAAACCAAAAAAACCCCACAAATTCCTGCAGAAGAATAATGATGGATTAAATAATGTGGACTCATTTTTTCCCTAAGGACAATGAGAAAAGCTAAACAAAATAAAACCAAATATTTTTTAAAAAACTGCTAAAAGGCCCTGGGGAACTAATAAGAAAATAAAAAATCACTGATCTAAGATCTGGGAGGAGGTGGAAATCCAAGAGGTGGGCCCAGTATTCTAGGGCTACTAGTCCTCTTGACACATTTCCTAATTCAGCAAGAGGTGGTAGAGAGACCAGGAGGTAGAGCAACACATTACTGGGCTGAGGAAAAAACACTGGAATTCAGGTCAACCAAGGTAAACATGCTATCCTTTGATTTGGGGACTAAGAGGGAAGTGGAAGTAGGAGAGCTCTGGCAGAAACTGTAGCCCAGTTTGGATTAAAATAATCTTGGATCATTAGTGGGGATCCTAGAAGCTTTTCAAATATAAATATATATGTTTGGAAGATTATATAAATACACAAAATTATCCCAGGCATCAGGCTACTCCTATAACAATTTTAAGTACAGTATTTAGCCCATGGTAAAAATAACTAGGCACACAAGGAAATAAGACAACATGAATGAGACCAATGAAAATAATGGAAAATAGAAACAGCTATGGTGGCTGCCAATGTTTGTGCTATCAGACTTCAAACAATTATCAGACTTTAAACCAACTGTTTGCATAAACAGGGAGATAAGAGACAAGACTGAAAATTTTAGCAAAGAACTGGAAGTTATTAAAAATAAATTTGAAAAAAAGAACAAATATTAGAACACAAATTAATGAATTAGTTAAATAGCAAATGTGATAAAACTGAAGCAATTTAATGAATTGCAATATAGGTAAGAAGAAAACATTGACAGTAAAGCATGAAGAGACAAAAGGATGGGATATACAGAAAGAGGGCAGGAAACATAAGTGATAGTGTGGGAAGGGAAAAGATCCATGTATTTTGAACCCCAGAAGGAGAACAAAGGACAGAATAAATAAGAAGCAATATTTGAAAAGCTAATGACTGAGAGAATATTCCAGACCTGGTGAAAAACAACAAGATATGAATAAAAACTATAGTTAAAAATAATTTTGCACCTAGGTATTATCAGAGAAAACTTGCTAAAAAAAAAACAAACCCAAAGATAATGGAGAAAATCTTAAAAACAGTTTAGTAAAAAGCCTTAGTATTTTGAAAGTAGACTAAATTTGACTTTACTAGATACAATCAATAATATTATAAAGAGTCAAATGGAAATGTAAAAAATAAAAAGCATGGTAAAAGAGATGAAAAATATCTTTGATGAGTTTGTCAGTAGATTTGACACAGCAAAGGAAAGAATCAGTAAACTTGATAAAAGGTTGGTAGAAATTAGCCAAATTAAAGTACAAAGAGATAAAAGAGTTGAAGGGAGGGAACCCAGAACTAAGCATCCAAGAGTGTGGGGCAATATGAAAGAGACTAGCACATGTATTACTGGAATCCTTGAAAAAAGTGAAGAGGTTAGAAGAAGGGGTTAAGAGGGGGAGAGAAAGAGAATGTGATTGTGGCAGAAGAAATATTTGAAGACATAATGACCAAGAATTTTTCAAAAGTAATTAAATAATCAAACCATAGACTCCAGAAATTTAGGGAACTTCAAGCAGAATAAAAAATAAACATCCACATACATCTCATTCAAACTGTGGAAAACCAAAGATTAAAATGAAATCTTTAAGGTGATGACAATAAAGGGAAATGCTACAAGCAGAAGGTCAAAGATAAGAGTTACAGCATACTGCTTATTTAAAAACTATGCAAGCCAGAAGACAAAGGGGTAATATCTTTAAGTACTGAAAGACAAAAAAAAAAAAAAAAAAAAAAAAACTCACACAAACTGTAAACCTAGAATTTTATACCTAATGAAATGTCATTGAAAAAAATAATTTTTTTTCAGAGAAGCAAAAGCCAAGAGAATTTGATACTAGCAGACGTGCACTAAAAGAAATGCCAAAGGAAATTTTTCAGGCAGAAGAATTACCACAAGAATTGAAATTTGGACCTACATAAAGTAATCATGAGCTCTGAGCATAACTAAAATGAAGGCAAACATATACCATTCTAGTTTTAATTGCTCTAACGTATATTATCTACAGCAAATGTTGCTGCATTGTAGTATGAGTTTATAGTGTACATAAAATTTTTTTTAAAAAGTATGTAAAATATACATACACTATAAACTCATGATACAATATGATAAAAATAGCATTAAAAATGGGAGGGAGGATTTGGAAATATAGTGTTGTATTTGTTTTACACTATACATAAGGCAGCATAATATCATTTGAAGGCAGACTATGATAAGTTAAAGATGTATATTGTGAATCATATGTTATAGAGTAAAAAATATTTTTTAAAAGAGACATGGGTAATATGCCAATACTGGAAATAAAATGGAATCATGTAACATACTGAATAGTCAGGACAAGAAAGGAACAATGTAATGAATAAACAAGATTTAATTGAAATGTTAAAGAGAGAGTGCTGGAGTTCAGGGGGAAGCAGAAAGGCATCTGTGGTGGTTGGAAGCCCAGGGGGACTTACATGCCCAGATTACTACAGAAAGCCATTCAACTGCAAAGATAAACAACTAGGAAGGAAAAAAGAAACAAAAGATATTCAAAATAACCAGAAAACAATCAATAAAAAGACAGGGGTAAGTCCTCCCCTATCAATAATAACCTTGAAGGTAAAAAAATTAAATTCCCCATTTAAGAGATATAGATAGCCTAAATGGACAAAAAGAAATAATAGCCAACCATATGTTCCCTATAAGAAACTCACTTCACCTGTAAAGACATACATACATGGAATGTGAAGGATGGAAAAAGATATTTCATGCAAAGGTAAACCAAAAGCAAGCAAGAGTAGCTATGCTTATATCGGACAAAGCAGACTTCAAGTCAAAAACTGTAAAAAGGAGAAAAAGAGTAACATTATATAATAATAAAGGGATCAATTCAGCAAGAAAATATAACAATTTTAAATATATATGCACCCAACACTGGAGCACCCAGATACATAAAGCAAATATTAGATCTAAAGTGAAACAGTAAAATAATATTTGGGTACTTCGACATTTCACTGTCAGCATTGGAGAGATTATCTAAACAGAAAAATCAAAAATCCAAGAACACAGGATTTAAGCTGCACCATAGACCAAATGAACCTAACAGACATTTACAGAACTTTTTGCCCAAGAGCTGTGGAGGACACATTCATTTTATCAGTGCATGGAACATTTTCCAAGATTAATCATATGTTAGAAAACATAACAAGTCTCAAAAAAAGTTATAAATTGAAATTATATTAAATACTTTCTCAGACCACATGGAATAAAACCAGAAGTCAATAATCAGGGAAACTTGGAAACTATACAAATACGTGGAAATTAAACAACATGCTCCTGAATGACCATTAAATCAATTAAGAGATTAATAAAGAAATGTTTTAAATTTCTTGAAATAAATGAAAATAGAAACAGAACATACCAAAACTGACGATACACAGAAAAGGCAGTAGTAAGAGGGAAGTTTATAGAAATCAATGTCTACTTCAAAAATCTAGAAAGTTTTCAAGTAAACACCTTAATGATACATTTCAAGGAGCTAGAAAAGCAAGAACAAACCAAACCCCAAAATAGTAGAAGGAAGGAGATAATAATGATCGGAGCAGAAATAAACCAAATTGAGACTGAAAACAAATACAAGGGATTAATGAAACAAAAAGTTGATTAAAAGTTTTTATTTTAAAAGAAAGACAAAATAAACAAACAATAGCTAGACTAAGAAAAAGAAAAAAGAAGCCCCAAATAAATAAAATCAGAAACAAAAATAGAGACATCACAACAGATACCACAGAAACACAGAGGGTCATTAGATACTGCTATGAACAACTATAAACCAATAAATGTAAAAACCTAGAGAAAATGGATAAATTTCTAGACACATAAAATCTCTCGAGTTTGAACCAAGAATAAATAGAATACCTGAATAGCCTAATAATAAGTAAAGAGATTGAAGCTGTAATAAAGTCTTTCACCAAAGAAAGGTCCAGGACCAGATGGCTTCAATGTTGCATTCTACCAAATCTTCGAACAAGAATTAACTCTAATTCTTCTCAAAAATTTTTTTAAAGACTGAAATGAAGGGAACTCTTCCTAACTCATTTTATGAGACCAGCATAACCCTGATATCAAAACCAGACAAGGACACAACACACAAAAAAAACCCATAGACCAATATCCCCAATGAACATAGATGCAAAAGTCCTCTACAAAATATTAGCAAACTGATGGCAATAGTACATCAAAAAGATAATACAGCATGATCAAGTGGGCATGATTTATCCGAGAAATAGTTCAACATATGGAAATCAATAAATGAGAAACATCACATCAGCAAAATTATGAACAGAAACCATGTGATCATCTCAATAGATGCAGAAAAACCATTTGATAAAATTTAGCATCTCTTTGTGATACAAATTCTCAATAAATTAGGTATAGAATAAAAGTAATTAAACACAATAAAGGCCATATATGACAAACCCACAGCCAACATCACACTGAATGGGAAAAAGCAGAAAGTTCTCCCTGTAAGAACTGAAACAAAGATGCCCACTCTCACCACTCTTATTTAACATAGCACTGGAAATCCGAGCCAGAGCAATTCGGTAAGAGAAAGAAATAAAGGACACTTAATTGGAAAAGAGGAAGTTAAATTGTCCCTGTTTGCAGAAGACATGATCTTATATGTAGAAAATCCTAAAGACTCTACGAAAATACACTTAGAACTGACAATCGACTTTAGTAAATCTGCAGAATATAAAATCAACATGCAACAATCAGTAACATTTCTATTAAAGAACAACAAACTAGCCAATAAAGAATGCAAAAAGTCAATACCATTTACAATAGCTACAAAAGAAGATACTTAGGAATAAATTTAACCAAGGATGTAAAAGAAAAACTATGAAACACTATTGAAAGAAATGGAAGAGGATACAAACAAATGGAAAGAAATCCCATGCTCCAGGCTTCGGCCTTACTACCAAAAACAATCTACAGATTCAGTGCAATCTCTATCAAAATGACAATGACATTCCTCACAAAAATTGAAAAAAAAAATCTTAAAATTTATGTAGAACCACAAAGACCTCAAATAGCCAAAGCAATCTTAAACAAACAACAACAACAAAAAAAACAAAGCTAGGAGTATCACATTATTGGATCTCGAAATATATTACAAAGCTGTAGTAACCAAATCAGCATTGTACTGCCATAAAAACAGACACATAAGCAAATGGAACAGAATAGAGAACCGGAAATTAATATATCTATCTACAGTCAACTAATTTTTGACAAAAGTACCAAGAAAAATAACTGGTTTCTTTTCAACCTTTTCAATAAATTGTGCTAGGAAAAACTGTCCATATGCAGAAGAATAAAATTAACCCCCCACTTTTTGTCCTATAAAAAATCAACCCAATATAGAATACTTTATTGCAAGACCTAAAACTATAAAACTACTGGAAGAAAACATAAGGGAAATGCTTCAGGACATTGGTCAGGGAAAAGACTTTCTGAATAGGATCTCAAAAGCACAGGGAACAGAAGCAAAAATACACAAATGGTTTATATCCAATTGAAAAGCTTCTGTACAGCAAATAAAACAATCAACACGTGACCTGCAGAATGGGGAAAAATATTTTCAAACTATGCATCTGACAGGAGACTAATATCCAGAATTTAGAAGGAACTCAAACAACTAACAACAACAAAATAAATAATCTGATTGAAAAATAAACAAACGATCTGAAGAGACATTTTGCAAAAGAACACATACAAAAGGCCAAAAAGTATATTTGAAAATGTTCAGTATCAAACGGATAAAAATAAACAATGCCAGCAAGGAACAAAAGGAACTCATAAGACTGTTGGTGAGAATGTAAACTAGTATAGTCACTATGTAGAACTATATGAAGGTTCTTTTGAAAACTATAAACACAACTATCATATGATCCAGCAATTCCAATACTGGCATTTATCCAAAGGAAAGAAAATAAGTATATTAAAGAGACTTCTGCACCCTTCTGTTTATTGCAGCATTATTCACAGTGGCCACATGGATAAATAAATAATGTATTTTTTCTTTTTAAAGAAAATAATGTATGTACACAATGGAATACTATTAAGCCATAAAAAAGAACAAAATCTTGTCATTTGTGGCCACATAGATGGAACTGGAGGATATTATGTTAAGTGAAATAAGCCAGAAAGAGAAAGCTAAACACCACATGTTTTCACTTATATGTGGAAGCTAAAAAAAAAAAAGCTGATCTCATAGCTGTAAAAAGTAGAACAGAGGATACTAGAGGTTGGGAAGGGTAGGGGAAAGACAATACAATAAAGGCCATATATGACAAAACCACAGCCAACATCATACTGAATGGGAAAAAGCACACTGAATGGGATATTTGTTAAAAGATACAACATTACAACTACCTAGGAGGAATAAGTTCTAGTGCTCTATGGACATTGTAGGATTACTATAGTTAACAATTATGTGTTATTATACATAGTTTCAGGTATCTAGAAGAAGAATAGTGAATGTTCCCAACACAAATAAATGACAAATGTTTGAGATGATGGATACACTAATTACCCTGATCTGATAACTATACTTTATCATTATCAAAATACCACTATGTACCCCATAAGTATGTACAATTCTTATATGTCAGTTTAAAAAAGAAATGTCAGAAATGAGCAAAAAGGAGACAAAGAATATATACAACAAATAAAAACAACTAGCAAGTACAGATTTCAATTTAACTGTTTCATTAATTACATTAAATGCAAATGGATTTCATACACTAATTAAAATACAGAGAGTTACTTTAGATAAAAATAGCAAGACCCAACTATATACTGTCTCCGAGAAACTCACTTTAAATACAAAGATGTAGATAGGTTCAAAGTAAAAGGATGGAAAAAGTTATCCCATACAACATTAATTAAATGGAACCTCCTTGGCTGTATTACCATACAACAAATTCTTAACAAATAATATTGTTAGGAATAAAAAGATGAAGTTTTCAATATACAAAGAAGATATATAATCTAAATGTGTATGCATCCAATTACAGAACTTTAAAAAACATAAAGCTCAAGCTGATAGAACTGAAAAGAGAAATAGTAAATACACCTAGACATTTCCAAGTTCTGCTCTCTATAATTGAAAGAGGAAGGGCACAGGAAAAGAAGTCCTGGGCCGTGCTATCAACTAATTGACCTAACTGACATTTACAGAGCATTCTACCCAACAATAGCAGAATATATATTCTTTTCAAGTGCACATAGGCATATCTATGCCTTAAAAATACTCGATATATTGAGAATAATGAAAATAATACAAAGTATGTCTTCAGACCAAACAAAATGAAAGTTGAAATAAGTAACAGAAAGCTATCTGAAAAATCCCCAAATATTTATACATTAATCTACACATTTAATAACCCATGTGTAGAAGAGGAAGTCACAAACAATTAGAAAATATTTTAAATTGAATGAAAATGAAAACACATCAAAACTTGTGGGGCACAGTTAAAGAAATGCTTAAACTCAATTTACAGCACAAAATGCCTATATTAGACAAGAAAAAATATCTGAAATCAATAATAACAGCACCCAGCTTAAGAAACTAGAAACAGAAGAAAAATTTAAGTACAAAGCATAAGGAAGGAAATAATAAGAACTGAAATAGAAATTGAAATGGGAAAAAAATAGAGAAAATTTTTTTAAAGCTGCTTTTTTGAAAAGATTACAAAAAATGATAAACCTCTACCAGATTAATTAAAAATAAAAAAAAATAAGACAAAAGGGAAAAACTTTAAATTAACAATATCAGGAATCCAAGACAGGATATCACTATAGAATCTACAGACATCAGCTACTTAATAAAATGGAAAAATTCCTTGAAAGACAATTGATAAAAACTCAATCAGAAAAAATGCATAATTGGACTTATAATATCTATTTAAGTAATTGAATTTAGAGTTAAATTTTTTCTAACAAAAAAGGCCCAGATAGCATTATTTGTGAATTCTACAAACATTTAAAAAAGACATATCAATTCTGCAAAAACTTTTTCACAAAATAGAGAAGAATTTACTTCTCACTTATTTTACACTTAGCATTACTTTGATACCAAAACCAAACAAGAGAAGTTAAGAGAAGAAAATTACAAATCAATATCACTCATGAACATATTTGCAAAATATCCCAAGACAATAGCAAATCAAATACAATAGTGTTTAAGCACCAGGTTTGCTCAAAATTTAAATGATCAATATCATTCACCATAGCAACTTATTAAAAGTGAAAATCCATATGATCATCTCAATACAGAAAAATTCTTGGACAAAATTCAACATCTATTTATGATAAAAATTCTGAACAAACTAGGAATGAAAGGGAACTTCCTCAACCTGATAAAGACCATCTATGTAAAACCTACAGCTAACATCATACTTAATGGTGCAATATCATATTAGATGCATCAGACAATGCAATAATGCAAGAAAAATAAAATACATAGAGATTGAGAAAATAAAGAAATCTCTATTTCAGATGACATGATTATCTAAGGAATTGAAACTCTCATATATTTCTGGTGGTAATGCAACTACTTTGGAAAAAAATTTGGCTATTTCTTATGTAATTTTATATAAACACATATATCATATGACCAAGCAATCTCTCTCCTAGAGAAAAGAAAAATATGTTCATGCAAAATTCTGTATTCAAGTATTTATAATGGTTTTATTCATAATCACCAAAAAAATCCTCGTCTGGAAACAAATAAATGTCCTTCAACAGATGACTAGATAAACTGTTTAATCTACATCATGGAATCTATATATAATGGAATACTACTGAGCAATGAAAATGAAAGGAACTACTCATACATCCAAGAATGTCAATGTGTGAATGTGGATGGATCTCAAATGTATAACACTAAGTGAAAGAAGCCAAACCCAAAAAGTTACATGATTACATTTATATGGCAGTAAATAGATCAGTGGTTATGTAGAAGTCGGGCAGGAAAGAGGAGTTGATTGAAAATGGAAATGATAGAACTGTGTGGTAGAAATGTTTTATGTATTGATTTTCATGTTGGTTTCATGATTGTGTTTGTGGAAACCTAGGGCCCTTTACACTAAAAAAAATAAATTTTACTTTACATAAGTAATGTCTATTTTAAAAAATCTAATTACATTAAAATGTATCTATACACTACTCACCAAAAACCAAGATATAAAATTATATTATATGAATTCAAATTGGCTAACTATACCTCTGATAAAGACTCTGATGACTGGAAAATGTACACTAAAATATTAACATTATGATATCTATTTCACTTGTGCTTTTGGATTATATTAGAAAAAGTTTGCTAGGTTAGAGATTTTTATCTCTTTTATTCACTGCTTTAGACTCAATGCCTCAATAGAGCCTGGTACATTGCAAGTACCTAAGAAGTATTTGTCAAAGATGAAAATAGGCTGGGTGTAGTGGCTCCTGGCTGCAATTCCAGCACTTTGGGAGGCCAAGGCAGGTGGATCATTTGAGGTCAGGAGTTTGAGACCAGCCTGGCCAGCATGGTGAAACCCGTTTCTGCTAAAAATACAAAAATTATCTGTGCATGGTGGCAGGCACGTGTAATCCCAGCTACTTGAGAGGCTGAGGCAGAAGAATCAATTGAAGCCAGAAGGTGGAGGTTGCAGTTAGACAAGACTGCACCACTGCACTCCTGCCTGGGTGACAGAGTGAGACTTGATCTTTAAAACAAAAACAAAAAGAAAAGAAAAGAAGCGAAAAGAAAAGGAAAAGAAAAGAAAAGAAAGAAGATCATCACATTTGATTTAAAAAGTCCAACTAATCCAAACAAAACTTGAGGACACAAACAAATTGAGAAAAAAAGACTGGAGAATGTGTGCTATGTGCATACCAAGAGAGACATCTGGCAAACATAGGTAATTTAAAAAAATTGAGGCAGAAAACATTTACTAGAAATAAAGGAAGACATTTTAATTGACCAAGAAGATGTAATAATTCTAAATTTGTATGCCTTTGGTAATATGCCTTAAAATATACAAAATAAAAATTGATCCAAGTACTAGGAGAAATAAATACACAAACGTAGTGTAGAGTTATAGATTTCTTAGAATTTTATATTTAAACAACATACCATGTATAGAAAGATAGTTTAACTTCTTCCTTGCAGTCCTTAGGTATTTTATTTATTTTTCTTGCTTTATTTCACTGGCTAGGACTTAGTGTAATATGAAATAAAAATGATGAGAGTTAATATTTTTTGTGTATTTCTTATTTTAGTGAGACCAAGTTTAATATTGTAGATCTAAATATAAAAGCAAAATAATAAAGCTGTTGAAGGATAATACATAGGAAAGTATCAAGGCCTTGAGGTAGGAAAAAACTTTAATTAAAACATTAAAAGCACTAACTATAGTGAATAGAAAGATACATTTAACTAAGTCAAAATAAAAAAATCATCAACATCATAACCCATAATATGATGCACTGAGAATAACAGAACGTTACTTCTGTAGTATTCTTGCCAAATATGCATAACCTTAACCTACTTGAATGCTAAATTGGGAGACATTTGACGTGATAACTGACCAGTCCTCATAAAAAGTGTCAAGGTTGAGAAAGACAAGGAAAGTCTGAAGACCTATAACAGATTGGGAGACACTAAAGGGATGTGACAACTAAATGCAATATGGGACCCTAGATTAGATCCTGAAACAGGAAAAAAAAAAAAAGATTAAGGGAAAAACTTGTGAAATTTGTATAAAACCTGTGCTTTAGCTAATTACTCAGTGTGAATTTTCTGATTTTGATAATTTTACTATGCTTGTGTAAATTACTAACATTAGAAGCTGGGAGATGAAGCTTATAAGTGAATTCTCTCTACTATTTCTGCAGTATTACTGTCTGTACTATTCTGCAATATTACTTCTGCAATACTACTTCTGCCGTATTACTATCTGCACTATTTGTGTAATTTTGCTGTGTCTAAAATTAGTTCAAAATAAAAAGTACATAAGAGGCCATCTGTATCAAAAACACCATTAAACATGAAATTCTTTAGTGGGAGAAGATATTTGCAAAACTTTAGTTGTGAATAGTCTCATATATGGAATATATCAAGAACTTCTACAAAGTCAGCTTAACTGTTCACCAGTGTAGTCTTTTATGAATTAGTATATAGTATATAAGATTCAGATTTCAACCATGTCATATTTATTTGAAAGAAGGAAACCTCTCACCAACATTGTCACATTGGCACAAAAAACATAAGCATGTGGTAGAATTATTTTGATTTTTTTTTAAAAGAAATTCATCTTGTTATACCCTTCGAAGGAAAGTCAAGGCCAGATAGTCTAAGATACAGGAATAGAGGGTCATGAAGGAAATACAATTTGGATTAAATGTATAAGCAGTGTTGGAAGAGTTAAAGATGAAGGACATGCAATGGCAATAGTTTCAGAGGAGCTTCAAATCCTGGAGTTAAAAATTCCACAGGAGGACAAAGGAAAATTAAAATGGACTTTTTGAAGTTTTCCTGAAGGATTCCACGTTTTTCTGATGAACTTTTATCTTCTATTAAATAAGAAAATGATTTTACTTTTTCTCCTATACTGCATAACTCTATCTTTCTACCATGTGTTGATACATTTATGGTGGGATATAACCTACCATAAAAGTGCTAAAGTATAAACAAGTTGATAATATAGTTTAATAATAAATAAGTGGAGATTTCCTTCAGACATCCAAAATAAACTATGTATACCAACTATAGTTTGTTGATAGAATGAGTGTTGTTTTTTATCACTAAACAAGAGAGTTAGAAATGATTTTCACTGGTACTACAACTCTTTAAAATATTGATGCTCCTTAACATCTGGTTCATAACTGCTAAGAGTTACACAATAGAGCAAAAATAACAGGTTAATTAATTCATGAATTATTACATCATGTAACTCTGGAAGAACTAATACAGCTTAACATATAGACATATGAGTGGTTGAGAGAAATGGGAAAGGAGAACTGAGAACAGAAAAAGCAAGATGGAGGCAAAAGCAACAAAAATGAACTACATTCGTGCCAGGAGGACCCATCCATTTGCATGAAGTGGGTCACAAATTTAGCTTTATTTTCCAGTGCATTGAGTAAGACACAACTGAATTTACTGATCTCATGCATTTCTTACCAATCAGGTAGAAAAACTCACCTGATTCCCAAGAGAAACAAAATGAGATTAAAGAGTAATATTTCTCAATGAGTCTCATAAAGAGGACATAGCATTACGTAACAACCTTTTAGTAAATAAAACAGTAGATTACATAACTTTGTTTCTAATAATGGAAAAACAAAACTTTACAGGAAGCCAATATTGTAGCTGTACTCATCTTGCTGCTATTGCTCTAGAGGAAATAATAATCTTTATATCTTCCAGGCAATCTTTAATAAATGTAATTTCTCTTAGCTGACATTTTAATAACTAGTTTGTAGCAGTAGGTTTAAGAGGAAAACAAAGTGCAGCTATTCTGTTGAGTTAAACTGTAGAGCCACTTGTGTTAACATTCAGGCAAGTTGGCAATAGAATTAATATACTTTCATGGAAGTTGAAGACCATGACAAAACTAAGTACTGAAAGAGAGGGCCAGCCTATGTCCTCTGCATGGAGTAGGGCCAAGGAGAGATTTTTGGGCTGGGCCAAGCAAGACATTCCTCAAGAAGTGGTTTTGGGTTTGACAAAGCAGACAAATGGGGCCTCAAAACCACAGATTCTACCTAACAGAGCATGACCATAGTTACTTTAGTATGGAAAAATATATAACTGTATTTATAGATTGTATAAACTATATTATTTTATAGTATTTTATAAATCGTATTTATAAATTATATATACTATATATTTATAACATATATATTTTACCACAGTTTACTTAGAAAATCTCAGTAATATAGTCATACAGCATAACATATAGACATATGAGTGGTTGAGGGAAATGGGAAATTTCCCTCTTACATACAGCATTCCACTTAGAGTAAAACAGCAGGTCCCAGAACAATATTGTTTCATTCAAGGTCATTTCTTTGTAATATTGAGAAAAAAAATTAATTCTCAGCTGGGGTCACTGTGTGCATGGGGAGATTGACATTCTCCCCATGTTTGTGTGGGCTCTCTCGGGTTCTGCTTGTTTCCTCCCACATTCCGAAGATAGTCATGCTAGACAAATCAGTGTGTCTACATGGTCCTAGTCTCAGTGAGTGTGGGTGTGTGGAGTTTGCCTTATGTTGAGATGGTGCTCTGTTCATGGCTGATTCCTGCTTTGCCCTCTGAGCTGCTGGGATAGACTACCCTGAACTAGAATAAACAGGTAAATCATCATCTTACTTGTTTTTATTAATCTTTTTAAAATGTGTGAATAGCTTACATGTATTTCAAAATTTAATATTATAAGTGTTTTAGTTTCTATTTAGAAGTTTGGTGATGTTTTTGTGACCAGAAATACGCTACAGGGACTTAACCCATTCATTAGCTTATGGTAAAATTGGTTTTGTTATAGGTCATTTTGGTTAAGGTCACAGTTGCCAAGAACCTATTGATAATATTAACTGAGGGCTTACAGTCAACTTTCTGGTCTTTCCTCCAAGATAATCAGTTTGCAACATAAATACTTAGATAATTGATTTAATTTGCTACAGAAGATTTAATATTGACCAGTTTATAGTTTAGGGTGGGTGGGGAGAGGTTCTAGTAATTCTTTAAAAGACCATCCCCAATGTTTGAACATGTCATCTGCAGACAACATAATGCTTCAAATTCCCGAAAATGAATTAGTGATCGTAGATTGTGTAACTGTCTCCTGGAAATAGCTACAAGTTAACCAGAGGTCCACTTCTACCTGAATAATGAGAGTAAAATAACTTGGAATCTAATTCAAGATCAAATTTAACTGTATCTCATGTTTCTTCAGAGACTTAAAAGTCATACAAAGTCAATAAAACCCACAATTTTGCTTTTGCTCAACTCTCTCTACAAGAAGATAAATTTAAAAAGTGGTCCATAGTGAACTAACTATAGCTACCATTTCCTTAGGTAGAATGTTGATACCAAAAGGCCAGCCTTCCAGTTTATGAAGAAAGAAACTTATACAGATAGTCTAAATGGAATGCCTACCAATCTGAAAATTTGGGGAAGTAAATGGTTGTCCCTAAAAATGGGATAAACTATATTGTGCATCCATACAGCAGAACTGCACCAACAAAGTTGATGAGGGTCTTTGAATAGTTTTAATAAATCTAGTAGAAAATCTTCAGCAGCTGCCTTATTTAATTGAGATTTAAAAAATTATCTCTAGAACATGCTGAACTATTATTAAGACCTCTTCAGAGAACACTCTTGAATTTGTAGAAAGACAGCTGAATTTGCTTTGTAGAGATGAGAAAATAAGCCTCCTAGGATGTTCATCTGGATGTAAATATTCACCTAAATTACCCATTTTTTTCTTATTTAAGATCTTCCAACGTAAACTTATTTTACTGAGTTCAAGATATTGAATTTGTGTAAGATTTAAATTTAATAAGATCAAAGAGGTATCCTCTGATTTTAATTTCATACATGGAATTTCACCAGCTATTTTTCCCCTTTTTGTCCTACTTTGGGACAAAATATTTTAACTCATAAATACACTGCATATCTATGAACAGCTATATTTCTATAACATAAAGTGAGAATAGATTATAAAAATTTCCAGTTTCTGAGTTCCTTCTTCACATAAAGGAGATAGTCTTAGTGGTTTCACTCATTCTTTAAAGACAATAAAATAGAATAAGCGAATAAATTTTTCCAATAACTAGTCCTATGAAAATGTTAAAATTTCTGTAACTCAAGTTAATCAAACTGGAGTAGGGAGCAGTCAAAAATAAATGTGACCTGAGGAAAGCAAATTGTAAAACATACGGATAAAATTGTAAGTTATAAAGGGAAGTAGAAAAAAAGCACTTACTAATAGTACTAGTAAAAGAAGTAAAGAAAAATGCATACTAGTTTTAGGCAGCCTGGGGAAAGAAAGATGAGGCTAAATAACATTGTCATTTATATCTTTACAATGATAACACATTTTTTTTTCTCTAGGAGTAAGAACTTGACTATGAACTCCCAAAGGATTTGTAAGCTGAAAACTATTATAATCAATAATCAAGATAGAAAAAGGAAAAAAAATCTACTGACCGTAAGAATTGTTCACCGTTAGTCTTATTTTCTTGTAGACTTTATGAACATTTCTTTCATAAAGACCCTTAGGCCAGGCATGGGGGCTCACGTCTGTAATCCCAGCACTTTGGAAGGCTGAGGCAGGCAGATCACTTGAGGCCAGGAGTTTGAGACCAGCCTGGCCAACATGGCGAAGCCCTGTCTCTACTAAAAATACAAAAAAATTAGTTGGATGTGGTGGTGCGCATCTGTAATCGCAGCTACTCAGGAGGCTGAGGCATGAGAATCACTTGAACTCGGAAGGTGGAGGTTGCAGTGAGCCGAGATAGCACCACTGCACTCCAGCCTGGGTGGCACAGTGAGACTCTGTCTCAAAAAAAAAGAAAAAAAAAAAAGACACTTAGTAAATACAATTATCCTGTGTTAGACTTGATAGTGGAACACCATGGGAAGGCAAGAGCAGCCAGGGGCCGACGGGAGGGAACTAATCATATGTGAGTACCTATCTTGTTACAGTGTGTGCTGTATGCTCTATATAAGCAATTTCATTAAATTCTCAGAACAAAGATGGAGTCCTGGAGAATTCAGTGTTGTAGAGGTCAGAAAACATCCCACACCTAGTGACAGACAGAGACAGGAAGTCAGCCAGGATGGTCTGACTCTACACCATGCCTTTTCTCTATGCCATGCCTCCTTTTGGGGAAGAGATGGGAGTGTATCTGAATGTTCACGTCTCTTTCAGATGAAGCTAACAGTTCACCTGAAACTATGTGACATTTAATAAAAAATGACACAGTCTTCTGTTTGAAAATAAACAAGTTTCTTACTTTTTGACTAATGAGAACAGGAGCATCATTTATGGAAGAGGCCCAGTTGACAAAGTCAGTCACATCAATCATGGTTCCTCGGAGAAGCTTTTCTTTCAGTTCAAATGCGTATTTTCTGGTTCCACCTCTTATGAGTGATATAACATCATCTATGAGGTTATCACTGGTGATATTTACTGAGGAGAGAAGGAAGATTTAAAGAGAAGCAGTTGTAGTTCTATGGCCAGTTATCAAAAGGACATGTGATAAACATTTATTGAGTCCTCTTAGTAAAATACAGCCTAATGTATTTACTAAATTTTAATTGTAAATATTGCCTATGCATTTGTTCACCTCAAATCTACAATGGAAATTTACATTAGTAACCAATTGTAGATCTCTGTCATCTCTTTTAAAAAATAAAAATGATACCCATGGTCTAGATACACTGATACTTCACAGCTCCTCACATACAAACATGTACACATGGGAACTAAATATGACTTTGGGTGTAATATATATTTTCTGTTGCAAACTTCCCTTCATAATTATATTGTGTACATTTGCTTTTGATATGTTTTAATATTACAAAAAGGAGAGTTCAAAAAAGAATAGAGTGAAAAGTAACATTTCTTTCCACTCCCAAATCCTACCCATCGTTTCCTCAGTGTCTCTCTGTAGACTAAACCACTTTTAACAAAACTTTGTAAGTCTTTTACAGCTGTGAATTTTTAAAACTGGAAAGGAATTTCAAGATAATTTTTGTCATCCCCTCTTCATTTTTATAGAAGAGAAATTGGAAACTTAGAGAGGTGGAGTGACTAGCCGGAGATCACACAGTTAGCTTAAGGACCAAATATAGAAATTATACCATATAATGGCAAATTCAACTTTTTTCCACCACTTCATCATTGGTTTTTCAATCATGGACACATATTATTGGTTGGTATGCTTTTAAATATATCAGGTTTTTCCCCACTTTTGCCTCCCCACTACCAGTTGACTCTTTCTTTAAAGGTGAGTTTTAAGCATCTGTATTTAAAAAATGTTCTCAGGTATTTCTGATTAGAGGAAAAGTTGAGAACTCTAGCACTAATTCATGCTTGTAAATCTACTAAAGATTAACAGTAGGAAGTCATATTTATACCAAACATATTTGTATTTTTGAAAAGGTTAGGCACGGATTTAAAGTTAAGGATGAATTAGGGATTTCAATTTAGATAGAAGGTGGAGTTGGGAAAATGGTTTTGGCCTTGTCTTTTGTTAATGGATGCACGAACATTGTTGCTTGCTTATTTGGAAGCTTTGTTAAAATTAGGGTGAAGAAAGGAAACTTTTTATGAAGATACCTTTTTACTATTGCTATAATAAATATACAAGTCTAAAATGACTACCGTGTGAATCACACCCCCTTGAGTTGTGTACTGTACAACCGGCACGATAGCGATACTGGTGAATACATGTCCATGGGCTATCTGTGTTTATAGTGGTTTGAAAACCACTTTAAATATAAGATAGTTTTTAAGCACAAAGAGGATAGACAATTAAGAGGGCTCATTGCAAGAGGGCAGTGCTCATTGACATCTACCCCCAGGCTTTACAAAATCTAACAAGTGAGGCCACACTTACCAGCTCTCCCCTCTCCCCTCTTTACACAATCATCTTTATTAACTTCAGCTCCAGCAGAGATGCCAGAGAAATCCAGAGATACATCCAGATGATACCCAAGGCATCTCTTTATGTCTTTTAGTTCAACACCTGTTTAATGAATTTATTTGAAAATTATTAGATAATGTCTATCAACATCACAAATAAATTCCAATTTTGCTATTTTCAAGAAACATCCTTACTTAGGTTCCTATATACCATTACTAAATTCAAATATGCCATCATGTCTGTCCTGCTTTGTCCTCATACTAGATTATAGTGACCTCCTTTTGACTTTGCTTGTCAACTTAATGGCAAAGGACACATTAAGTCTACCACATGGTTTAAAGGGATATAGGTCAGACTATGGTGGTTATATTAAAGTCTTTTATCTGTAATATCATAGAAGAGGGACAACAATTTCTAACATATATTGAATGTTTATCACGTGTCTGGCATCCTTCTAAGCATTTTGTGTGCTTTAACTAATTTAATCCTCACACTGGCCTTATGAAGTAAGTACTATGTTGTCCTCATTGTACAGATGAAAATATGGAATTGCAGAGCAGTTGAATAACCTACTAATGGCTCATTACTCAGCTAGTAAGTTTGGATTTGAACCCAGAGCTGTCTAGCTACTAAGCACTTCTCTGTATCAACTTCATAATTTGGATGAGATACATCAACATCTCCTGATCCTCTTTGGAAGACTCAGTTCGTCCTTAACGTAGCTGTTTTATCGCTTTGGACAGATGGCTGATGTATGTGGCCACTTTGTTTTCATCCTATGAATGCTACTTGGTAGGTATCAGTCTTGGAAGCTGATTCATCATGGTGTGTAGATGCCCAAACAGTTACTAGAAAGAAAAATCCTAATATTTTCAAAGTCTATCAGTTATTATCTGTTTTTGCAATTCAGAAAAAAAAATTATTCCTTCATTTTAAGGGTAAACAGCCCAGACCACAGTTCACTGACAATGTCAGTTTTTGCCATTATTTATCATTTCTTGTTTCATACACGCAAACACACACACGCAAACACACACACACACACACACACACACGAATTTGTGATTATTTGTTCTGGGAGCCAAAATGTTTTACGAAAAAGGAAAGAAAAAAATGAAATGAAGTTAATCAAGGGGTTCTACAAGGAGTGTCAGGGGTAGACATCTGGGGGCATTTAGGCGTTTATTCATCTATCAAATATTTCTCATGCACCCACAATTAGTGAGAACTTAGAAACTATCAGGTGGCATTTCCTATGGGAAGGGAAGAGAGAGGATAAAAATCGAAGACAATACTAGAAATCCATAATTCTAGATTTCTAACCTTATCCTTAAGAAGTGTGAGGACTCTGCTTCTGAAGATGAGGGTGAAAGATACCTGGGTGACCCTAAAGGGCTCATATTCTCTGCCTTAGCAGTGGACACTCATGTCCAGACATCTTAAATTGAGGCGGAGGACATCGCTTGGTCCTCAGATATTGGCACTGGAGAAGTGAGAAAGAGCACTTCCTCTTCAAAGTCACTAGAATTGACCTGATGATCCTTGTCTACTAAGGCCAGAAGTTAAGTAGCTTCTGAGTTATTCAGGATTAAAGATCTCACCCTATGGAGCTTTTTCATCAAAGCAACTCCTAGTCTGAAGATTTCTTTTGTGTTTTGATCACCACTCATAAGCCTTTCTCTTCTCATTTTCAAATTACTCAAGACCTGTGTTCTCTTGTACCCCTCCCTTATGTGATATCTCCATCAATATAGCTTCCAGGTAGAGCTCACAGCGACTTCACTATGGTGTGGATATAGCCCTATGAAAGTGTAAGCTAAGTAACATTACATTCCACTCCCCCAGGGAAAGCTTCTCTCTGCCAAAACAAGACTGAGGCATCAAGACCAGCTGGTTCTGGCTATGTCATGTTTTGTTATCCCTAAAGTATTTACTGACCTTGGGGAGAGCATCAGGCTTTTACATCACAGTTACATTTCACCCTTCACTTAACACCTGACACCTTGACACTGACCCCATAAAAGCCATTAAAGTGGTTTTTAGCAACACTTTCCTCCGTAAGAGACACACCTATAGTTACAAGGACAGAAAGGAGGCATCCTGGCATCCATCACCTCCTTAAGGAATATTATAACTAGCCATAATTACTCACAACATGAATGATTACAACTTTCTTAAAAGACTTAGACAAACCCTTTAGGCCAGGCTGATAACTATGTATCAGTAGGCCTATCTTCTACCTATGACAGACATTGATAATTAACCATGGCCCTTTTCCCCAGGATTTCCCCATGACCAGAAACCTACTTAACATGAGCCCAATTCAACCACCACCATATAATGAGAAGTGTCATCACATGAGGAAAAACTAATTTTCCACCCTTGCTTTAAGATGTTAGATTTATATGATAACATTGCTTCTTCTTTTCCCTCTAAAAGAAAATTTAGAACAATATTTTCTCTCCAATATTGAAGTATACTCTGGAAGATAATAGTGATATAGAAATTGAACTAGTCTACTGATTAAGAAGTAGGTTATACAAATTATGTCTGTACTTTCTTTCACCTTATGTTTAGTATTTCACTAAAAGTACCACCTCCTAATAGATGTCAAGCTGCAATACAATTGATCCATCTCTCAGTGCTACTGCTGAGTAGAATATGACCAAGTCAGCTTATTTGAGATGGAAGTCAATTTGCTATTTAACAGGGTTTTAGGTGCCAAAGGACAGGAAGAGAGTCCTCTCAAAGGAGCAGGTTACAGGGCTTTGTGTTCTTAAGACTTTAACCATTGGAAGAGGTTGGTGAACAAAATAATGTTTGGTCAAAACAGTATTTGAAGTCAGAGCTCTATTTCTAGGCATACCTTTCTGGTTCATGGAAGCTTTATCTAAAACATATATTAGTTCATAGAGTCCTCCTAGAGACCCAGAGCTACTGTAGTGGGTTCCATACGTTTCCAAAAAGGCAAAATATTCTCCCTTTTCATAAGTAGTTGGCAAAGCTTTTATATCATCCACGAAAGTTGTTGTGAGCATAACATCGCGATTTCTCATTACAAATCTTCCCAGATGAATTTCTCCTTTCACATGCAGAAACATTTTTTCCTGTGTTGTAGAGCAGATGAAGAAGCGAAACATGTGTTTTATCCACCATTTCAAATGAAAATTTATGAAATTTAGAACTTCCATAGGCACTAAATGTTTTAGCAGTGACCATGAGATACCACTCTAATCCACCAGAATGGCTAAATGTAAAATACTATCAACACCAACTACTGATGAGAATGTGCAGTGACTAAAACGCTCCTACATTACTGGTAAAATTAGACAGCCACTTTGAAGAGCTGTTCGGCAGTTTCCCATAGTGTTAAACACACATTTGCTTATGACCAGCCAGCGATTCCACTCCTACATATTTACCTAATAAAAATTTTGTTCACAAAAGTATCTGTATAAGAATTTCATGGCAGCATTAGTCAGAATAGCTTAAAATTGAAAACATCTCAAATGTCCATCAAGAGAGGAATCAATAAACAACTGTTAACATATTAATACAATGGAATACTAATCATCAATAAAAAGGAAAATAAAACTACTGATACATGTAACAACACAAATAAATCTCAAAAATATTATACTGAGTAAAAGAAGTCAGACATAGAGGAGTACATCCTATATGATTCTATTTATATGAAGTTCTAGACTAGACGAAACTAAGCTGTGGTCAGATAAATCTGGTCAGCGGTCACCTCTTAGGTGATAGGGAACTGAAAAGGGCATAAGGAATTTTTCTTGGGGTAAGAAGCCTGAGTGTCTCTTCATGATGGAATTTTCTTGGTGTGATGTTCTTTAACTCAATGTATTTTAAACATAGATCTTAAATAATTCCCATCTAAATATGCTGTTGTGTCTTCTATGTTAAAACATTTAAAATATTCTCTTGCTAAAGGAGGTGGCTACTCTAATGTACATAATTATCAAAACTCATGAAACTACACACTTGAAATCTTTGCATTTTATTTTATGAAATTATGCCTCACTAAGTTGTTTTAAAAACAACAGTGGAAGGAAATGGAGACATTATCGATAAAGCCCAATCTTGCTATTATGCAGATGAGAAAACTAATTTAAAGATATCAAGTTATTTGGCCCAAAACATATGAATAATACTTGACAGCATTGGTACTAAAAACCTAGG
Organism: Hylobates moloch; assembly: GCF_009828535.3. Taxonomy (NCBI): domain Eukaryota; kingdom Metazoa; phylum Chordata; class Mammalia; order Primates; family Hylobatidae; genus Hylobates; species Hylobates moloch. Next base: position 35,656,975 of record NW_026652292.1, read on the forward strand.
TCTCAGGTCTCCTTGTCCCTTCCAGTCCACCCTATCAATTTTTAATGACAGAGACCGGATAGACAATATTTTGAGATGTGGAACTCAAGTCAGCCTAAGCAACTCAACAGTTAAAAGTTTCCAGGGCCAAGGCTGATGGCTTACCTTTCCCAGAGAAAACTAGAACAGTGAACTGTGTGATTCAATGCCATAGCTTGTCCTGATGAAAACTAAACTACAATTGACACCCACAATTTTGCAAATGGATCTTTTGAGGGTCTCCTAACAGCTGTGGATAACACATGATGATTATGTGGGAGTTTAAAATATTTTATTTCTTTTTAAAGGTATATCTTGTGGTATATGAACATCATACCAAACTGTCTATGTTCTTAAAGCATATTTTTGTCATCATGATTTAACTTTAGGAGACAGTGGGTGATCCAGTCTTTAATAAAAATCTTAGCCTATATGTTATAGGTCATATGAGCTCTTCGTCTCCTGACTTGCACAAGAATTCTCAAATATGCTTTATTCAAAGCATATTTGGATTTCTTTTCAGTTTTGCTAAGACTGGGAGGTATACCTTGGGATGTGGGGTAAGAAAGACGTGTGATGTTCTTCAGGTTAATTTACTTCAAAGGTAGCTCTTAGCTCATTACCATCCAAATATGCAGTTGTTTCTTCTATCTTAAAACAATAAAAAAATTTCCCTTGGCCTCGCTTGCCCGACCAGCCACTACCCATTTCTTTGCCCTCACTAGAAGCAAAATTTATTCAGTTTTCTATACTATATATTTCGAATTCTCCCCTTTCCAGTTTTTCTTAAATCTAAATCATTCATGCTCCTGACCTCAGTACTCCAACAAAATGCCTCTTGTCAAGGTCTCCAGTGACTTTCATAATCCTAAAGCCTATGATCACTTCTTAGCCCTCATCTTCTTTGACGTGTTAGTGCAATTGACACAGTTCATCACTCTTTTCTTCTTAATGGAGATTATTTTCTTGTCTTCTAGGCCAGTGCTTCTCAAACTATAAAATGTGAATAAATCACCTAGAGAATCTTGTTAAAATGCAATACTGATTCAGGTAAAATGCAATACTGATTCAGGTAAAATGCAATTCTGGAGCACAGTCTAAGATTCTAGCTTCCCAGCGATGCTGATGGTGCTGTTCCATAGACCACACTCTAAGTAGCAAAGTTCTTGGGCACTTTTTGGTTTCTTTTGCTTGTTTTCTATTGAAATTCCCCAAGTTTGGTATTTGATTGTATTCTATTTTCTATGTACACTAACTCTGTTAGTCACCCCATGACTAAGTGAACAAGTCAATGTATAGCTGAATTCCAGGTCTGTTTCCCAAACTCCAGCCTCATGACACCAACTCCTACTTGGCATTGTCAACTAGATGTCTAATAAACACCTCAAACTTAACCTAACTAAAATTTAACTACTGGTCTCCCTCTCCAAATCTTCTCCATCTGAAGCTTTCTCCATCAGCAACTCCATTTTTCTAGTTGCTCAGGCCAAAAACCTTAGACTTATGTTTGACTCTATAATTGTCCTGTCTGAACTACCATCATGTCTCACCTGGATTCCTTCAATAACTTTTAGCAAGACTCCTTGCTTTGGCTCTTAGCACCTATGATCTCTTCTTGACAGAATACCTTGAGTAATCATTTAAAATATAATAGGGAATGTCAATCTTCTATTAAAAACCCTCAAGTAGGCCGGGTGCAGTGGCTCACACCTGTAATCCCAGCACTTTGGGATGCCGAGGCGGGCAGATCACCTGAGGTCGGTAGTTCAAGACCAGCCTGACCAACATGGAGAAACCCCATTTCTACTAAAAATACAAAATTAGCCAGGCGTGGTGGTGCATGCCTGTAATCCCAGCTACTCGGGAGGCTGAGGCAGGAGAATTGCTTGAACCCAGGAGGCGGAGGTTGTGGTGGGCCAAGATCACACCGTTGCACTCCAGCCTGGGCAACAAGAGTGAAAATCCATCTCAAAATAAATAAAGCAAATTAAATTAAATCCCGTGTCACTCAGAAAAAAAGCTACACTGAGTGGACTTTGAAGTTCTTCATGATCTGATCCAAGGTAGCTTTTCTAATTTTTTATCCTTCTGATTCAATTTGACTAACTTTTATCACACCAGGTTTTTCCTACATTAGAGACTTCTCTAACAGTTCCTTCCATCAGATAAATAATCTGAAATCTTACTCTTTGGCTATCTCCTCTCCTCCAAAGCTTTGGTTAGCTCTCATCTCCATGAAGCTGAGCCTGAGCTTCCTTTTTAATCATGCCACCTGCAGGCATCCCTGCTTTCCTTCATGTTACTCTAATTTTCCTTGTATCCCACAGCACTTAATACATTTTAAATACCATATTACTTCTTTTTTGCTATTATATGTATTATTTTTGGCTGTCTCTTTCTGTGGAGCTTTCAACTCCATGAGGACACAAATTTTCATCAGCTTGGTTCACAAATGTATTCTAAGTACCTAGGCCAGATAGGTCACAATTAAATATTTGCTGAATGGTTTAAAGAGTTTTCCACCTGTACACTTGAGTGGGTATGCATGCAAATAGAGAGGTAATGTACAGACCCATACAAAACAGTTATGTAGTTAGGCATAATATAAGTGCTAAGAGTGAATTATTATTGTTAATGTGGGAGCAGCTTGTCTAAATAGGTGACTGTGGTATCAGAAAAGGAAGAATGAGCATTTTAGTGGCATCCTGCTGATTACAGAGAGTATATTTTATATTTATTCCAAGAGTGGTAGAAGAAACTTCAAAATCTGGCTCAAATATTTTAAAAAACACATTTTCAAAGTCTCAAATTAAACGTATGATTACAAAGTAATCAGACCAATTTTATGTGCAATGTGTATAATTTCATAGCATCATTTCTTTAGAGACACAGTTTGTAGTTAATAAACAGTGATCATTCTAGGTAAGGCATTGCAATGAATTACCAGAATTCTTCAGTATAATTCTTCATTAAAATTCTGATGATTATATACATTGAATGGTATATTACCACAATCTCAGTCAAAAAATGCTCTAAATTCTTAATACACATTTTCTGCTCACTACCACCAAATATATGTTTCATTTACCACTGCCAAAGATTCTATCAGACTTTTCTCCAGTTAGTATTCTTTCTGACGTGCTAGCTACTTATTTCAGAATTTGATCCATGTTTCTTTTCCTTTTTATGATTTCTATTTGCTCTAAATACTTAAAGAGTCTGCTTAGTTTGGAAACTTTCCATTATATTCCTATATTAACTGTTTGGCCTTACCTTCTTTGAAGAATATGACAAAAATAGTTGGTAAGTTTCATTTTTGGAATATGAAAACCGAAAACTACCCTTGCCATGTGAAGAATTTGAGGAGGCTGTTTCCTCAGAAGGGTTTTCAGTTTTAACTTTATTTGCTTCAGTGGGTGTAAATTTTAGAGATATATCTGCATTAAAATTTGATGTCCTCTCTTGGATGATTCTTTTAAAAGCTTGAATTTGTTCTTCATAATGTTCGGTTCTGAAATTTTTCTCGCCTTTGGTCTAAAAGAGAATGAAAAATTGTAGTTAAAAACAAGACGCGAAACAAAAGGAAAAACAAGCAGAACAGAACCAAACAGAAATCAAGCAATTCTTTAAAAGGCAGTAGAACAAAGGAGTTAAGAGCAAAAGTGATGGAGTCAGATTCCTGGGGTTCAAATACAGACTCTGCCACTTTGAAGTGATTATGCAATAATCTCTGTGTGCTTAGTATGATTCTTAGTCTATAAAACAGGGATATTCATCATACCTAGCACAAAGGTTCTTATAAAAATTTAGTGAGATAATGCATACGAAGGGCTTATAATATAGCAAACTTTTTTCAACTTATTTTAAGTTCTGGGGTACATGTGCAGGATGTGCAGGTTTGTTACACAGGTAAACACGTGCTATGGTGGTTTGCTGCACAGATCAACCCATCACCTAGGTGTAAAGTCCAGTGTCTGTTAGCTATTCCTCCTGATGCTCTCCCACCCCTATCCCCAGCAGGCCCAAGTGAGTGTTTTTCCCCCAACGTGTCCATGTGTTCTGATCATTCAGCTCCCACTTACAAGTGAGAAGATGAGGTGTTTGGTTTTTTGTTCCTGTGTTAATTTGCTGATGGTAATGGCTTCCAGCTCCATCCAAGTCCCTGCAAAGGACGTGATCTTGTTCCTTTTTATGGCTGCATAGTATTCCATGGTGTATATGTACCAAATTTTCTTTATCCACTCTATCATTGATGGGCATCTGGGTTGACTCCAAGTCTTTGCTATTGTGGATAGTGCTGCAATGAACATATGTATGCATGTATCTTTATAATAGAATGATTTCTATTCTTTTGGATATATACTCAGTAATGGGATTGCTGGATCAAATGGTATTTCTGCTTCTAGATCTTTGAAGAACTGGCACACTGTCTTCCACAATAGCTGAACCAATTTACACTCCCACCAACAGTGGGAGTAACCTGTAACCTGTAACCTTGCCAACATCTGTTGTTTTTGACTTTTTAATAATTGTCGTTGTGACTGGTTTGAGATGGTATCTCATTGTGGTTTTGATTTGCATTTCTCTAATGATCAGTGATGTTAAGCTTTTTTTCATATGTTTGTTGGCCACATGAATGTCTTCTTTTGAGAAGTGTCTGTTCATGTCCTTTGCCCACTTTTTAATGGGGTTGTTTGTTTTTTCCTGCAAATTTGTTTAAGTTCCTCATAGACTCTGGATATTGGATCTTTGTCAGATGGATAGATTGCAAAAATTTTCATCTATTATGTAGATTGCCTGTTCACTCTGACGGTAGTTTCTTTTGCCGTGCAGAAGCTCTTTAGTTTAACTGGATCCCGTTTGTCAATTTTTGTTTTTGTTGCAATTGCTTTGGCATTTTATGAAATCTTTGCCCATGCCTGTGTCCTGAATGGTATTGCCTAGATTTTCTTCTAGGATTTCTATAGCTTTTGGTTTTACATTTAAGTCTTTAGTCCATCTTGAGTTAATTTTTGTATAACATGTAATGAAGGGGTCCAGTTTCAATTTTCTGCATATGGCTAGCCAGTTCTCCCAGCACTATTTATTAAATAGGGAATTCTTTTCCCATTGCTTGTTTTTGTCAGACTTGTTGAAGATTAGATGGTTGTAGGTGTGCAATCTTATTTCTGAGTTCTCTATTGTGTTCCATTGGTCTACGTGTCTGTTTTTGCACCAGTACCATGCGATTTTGATTACTGTAGGCTTGTACCATAGTTCGAAGTCAAGCAGTGTGATGCCTCCAGCTCTGTTCTTTTTGCTTAGAATTTTCTTGGCTATACAGGCTCTTTTTTGTTTCCACATGAATTTTAAAATAGTTTTTTTTTTTTTTTCTAATTCCATGAAGAATGCCAGTGGTAGTTTAATGGCAATAGCATTGAATCTATAAATTACTTTTGGCAGTATGGCCATTTTCACAATATTGATTCTTCCTATCTGTGAGCATGAAACATTTTTCCATTTGCTTATGTCCTCTCTGATTTCTCTGAGCAGTTGTCTTTAGTTCTTGAAGAGGTCCTTCACTTGCTTTGTTAGCTGTATTCCTAGGTATTTTATGGGTTTTTTTTTTAGTAATCATGAATGGGAGTTAATTTATGATTTGGTTCTCTGCTTGCCTGTTGTTGGCATATAGGAATGCTAGCAATTTTTGCACATTATTTTGCATCCTGAGACTTTGCTGAAGTAGCTTATCAGCTTAAGAAGCCTTTGGGCTGAGGCAATGGGGTTTTCTAAATATAAGATCATGTCATCTGCAAGCAAAGATAATTTGACTTTCTCTCTTCATATTTGAATACCCTTTATTTCTTTCCCCTGCCTGATTTCACTGGCCAGAATTTCCAATACTATGTTGAATAGGAGTCATCAGAGAGAGCATCCTTGTCTTGTGCTGGTTTTCAAGGAGAATGCTTCCAACTTTTGCCCATTCAGCATGATATTGGCTGTGGGTTTTTCATATATAGCTCTTACTATTTTGAGGTATGTTCCTTCAACACTAAACTTTCAATTAAAACTTTTTTTTTTTTTTTTTTTTTGCCAACTTGGCTATTGTCAGGTTGTTGTCCGTGAGAGGCTTGTTATATAAGTGGTTCAGTTCCCTTTTCAGAGATCTTCTGAATTAGGTGTAACTCTTGTCTGGGAAGGAGACACCTGTATCTTCAGACAGTGTCATGGACTGGATTTGGTATTGAGTGGTTGTTCTGCATGGGAAACCTAAAGTTATTACTGTCTCATGAAAAGACTGAAATGTATATAGTTATGTTTAAAACAAGACATGTTGAAGAAACTGCCTAGCATAACAGGAAAAAGCAAACTAACCATTGCCACTTCCCTACTTAGATCCTTCCAATGTATTTCTAATGACTTTAATATAGTCTAAACTAGATTTATTTCTAGTCAATCTCATCCTGACTGTGTGTCAGCCATCTAGCTGCTCCACAACCCATGCTGTTCTTACCATAAGTCCCTTTTATGCTGCTTTTACTTTCTAGAATGTTCTCTTACTCTTTCCCCCCAACCCTCCCATAGCACAGACATCACACACACTCCCTCTCACACATACATAGGCCTCGGGTTGATTAATTCCCACTCCTATTTCAAGTCTTACCTGAAACATTACTTCTTAAGAAAGCCTTTCCTGATATAACAGACTAACAAATATTTTTGCTACAAGCTTTTGTGACTCCTCTTTTAAAACAAAATAAAATGAAAACCACTTCTTTTATAATTACTTATTAACTAAAACTTCAGCCTTTGACTCTAGCTACATCTCAGCACCCTATAGATACAGGGTCCAGGCTTAACCAGTACCAGGCCAGCCTCTGTGGCCTCAGGCCCGAGGTCAGTTTCACAGACGAAGGTTCCAGCCTCAACTCAGCCTTTAGATAGGCCCAGAATGAGGCTGGTCCCTGTAGCCCTAGACTCAGGATTTTACTTGCAAACTAAGCCTCCAGCTATACCCCAATGCCAAGTCAGCACCCGTATACCTTAGCTTCAGGCCAGCTTCCATGACCTCAAGCACCAGGCCAGCACCTGGGGCTCAGTTTCAAAGGCTGGTCACTACAGACTCAGGCTCCAGTTTCACCCAGTGCCAGAATGGCCACTGCAAATCCAAAAATCAGGCCTGAGACCAGGGATCCAACCTCTAGGGCCATCCCAGTGCAAAGTCAGACCTATTGGCCCCAGGCTCCAGGCCAGCCTTCATGAATTCAGGCTCCAGGATGGTCCTTACAGCCTCAAGATCCAGTGGACCCACTGGACCCAGGATCCAGTGCTAGGTTGACCTCTATGAATACAGGCACCAGGCTTGCTCCAGCAAACCCAAGCTCCAGGCCTTCCCCAGTGAACCAAGGAACCAATCACGTCTACCGAAGGACTCCAGCGTCAAGCCTGCTTGTGGACCATGCCAGATGACTTGCCCAGAATCTCTAGACAAACTGATTAATGAAGGGTTATCCCTGCTGAAGTCAGTCTTTAAAGAATGGAATAAGTGCTTACTTCTTCAAAGGCACAGATATGCATGGTCACACAGATCACACATAATCAGGGAAACATGATATCACCAAAGGAACAAAATAAAGCACTGGTAACCGACCCTAAAGAAGTGGAAATTTACAAACTGCCTGATAATGAATTCAAAATAATTAGCTTAAAGAAGCTCAGTGAGCTACATGAGAATACAGACAGAAGACTAGATGAAATCAGGAAAAAAATATATGAACAAAATTAGAAGTTCAATAGAGAGATAGAAAGCATAAAAAAACACAAACAACCAAATTTAGGGAGTTAAAGAACACAATAGTTGAGCTGAAAAATTTCCTAATGAGATTCAGTAGCAGATTCTATCACACAGAAGAAAGAATCATGAGCACAAAGACAGTTCATTTGAAATTACCAATCAGAAAAACAAAAAATAAAAAAGAAATAGTGAAGAAGTCCTGTGGGAACTATGGGGCACCATCAAGTGAACCAGTATATGTATTATGGTGTCCCAGAAAGAAGAGAGAAACACAAAAGTGTAGAAAGCTTATTTAAAGAAATAATGACAACAAGTTTCTCCAAAGTGGAGAAAAAAAGGAGCACCCAGGTCCATGAAGCCCAAAGAACCCCAAATAGACTATATATGAAGAGCTCTTCACTTAGACATATTATAATCAAACTTGAAAGTCGTACAATATGGAGAATTTTGAAAACAAGAGAAGAACAACTCATCACACATGAGGGAGCTCACATAAGATTACTAGCAGATTTTTCAGCAAAAGCCTTGAATCCAGGAGAGAGTGAGATGATATATTCAAGAGTACTGAAAGAAAAATAAACTGGCAATCAAGAATAGTATACTTGGCAATTCTGACCTTCATAAATGATGAGGGAATAAAATATTTCCCAGAGAAACAAAAGCTGTGGAAGTTCATTACCTCTAGACTTCCTATAAGAAATGCTAAAGGGAGTTCTTCAAGTTGAAAGAAAATAATGATAATGCATAACATAAAAAAATTATGAAATTATAAAATTCACTGGTAAAATTAAGTACATAGTCAAATTCACAATACTCTAACACCATAATGATGATGTACAAATCAAGTATATCTATAGTATGAAAATTAAAAGACAACACTATTAGAAATAATAATAGCTATAATAGTTAAGGAATACACAATATAAAAAGATGTTAATTGTGACATCAAAAACAAAATGTGGGGAGGAAAAGTGTAGAAGTTTTAAAAATGTGATGAATTTATGTTGCTAAAAGTTTAAAATAGCCTATTATAACTATAGATATTTTATGTAAGCTGCATGATAACTCATGAAAACCACAAAGCAAACACCTATAATAGACACAGAAAACATAAAAGCAAAGAATTAAAGCATATCAGTACAGAAAATTATCTAATCACAAAGGAAGATAGCAAGAGAGGAAGAAACAACCAGAAAGAACATACAAAACAACCAGAAAACAATGAAAAAAATGGCAGTGGTAAGTCTTTACCTACCGATAATTATCTTAAATGTACTCAATCAAGAGATGTAGAGTAGCTAAATGGATTAAAAAGCAGGCCCCAACTATTATATATGCTGCCCTATGAAACTCACTTCACCTTTAAGTGCCAAAATAGAGCGGGGATAGCTAAACATACCCGATAAAATTTTGTCTTGTCAAAAACTGTAAGAAGAGACAAAGATCAGTATATAATAATGAAGGGGTCAATTTTGCAAGAGGATATTTAAATTTCTAGACACCCAACATTAGAGCATCTAAATGTATAAAGTAAATGTTAATAGATCCGAAAAGAGAGACAAACTGCAATAAAATAATAGGGAACTTCTCAATACTCCACGTTCAACAATAGGTCATCTGGAGAGAAAATTATTAAGGAAATATTGGAACTGAACTACTCTTTAGTCCAAATGGACCTAACAAATATACACAGAACATTCCATCCAAAGTAACATAATACATGTTTTTCTCAAGCACACATGGAACATTCTCGTGGATAGATCATATATTAGGCCATAAAACAAGTCTTAAACATTTTAAGAATATTAAAATAACATTAAGGATCTCTTTTGACCACAAAGGTATGAAGCCAGAAATCAATAACCGGAGAAATTTTGGGAAATTCACAAATATGGAAAAATTAAAACATATTCCTGAACAATAAATAAGTCAACGAAGAGATTAAAAGTTTAAAAATATCTTAAAATAAATAAAAATGAAAACACGGCATCCCAAAACTTACGGGATGCAGCAGAAGCAGTTCTAAGAGAAAAGTTTATAGTAATAAATGCTTACATCATAAAATAATTTCTCAAATAAACAATCTATCGTTACATCTTAAGGAACTAGAAAAAGAAGGGCAAACTAAGCTTACTAAACTAAAGTCAATTGAAGTAAGAGAATAATAAAGATCAGAGCAGAAATAAATAAAATAGGTAGTAGAAAAACAACAGAAAAGGCCAACAAAACCAAGAGTTAGTTTTTTTAAATTTTTTATTTTTATTTTTTATTTTTTATTATTATACTTTAGGTTTTAGGGTACATGTGCACAATGTGCAGGTTTGTTACATATGTATCCGTGTGCCATGTTGGTGTGCTGCACCCATTGACTCGTCACTTAGCATTAGGTATATCTCCTAATACTGTCCCTCCCCCCTCCCCCCCACCCCACAACTGTCCCCGGAGTGTGATGTTCCCCTTCCTGTGTCCATGAGTTCTCATTGTTCAATTCCCACCTATGAGTGAGAACATGTGGTGTTTGGTTTTTTGTCCTTGCGATAGTTTACTGAGAATGATGTTTTCCAGTTTCATCCATGTCCCTACAAAGGACATGAACTCATCATTTTTTATGGCTGCATAGTATTCCATAGTGTATATGTGCCACATTTCCTTAATCCAGTCTATCGTTGTTGGACATTTGGGTTGGTTCCAAGTCTTTGCTATTGTGAATAGTGCCGCAATAAACATACGTGTGCATGTGTCTTTATAGCAGCATGATTTATAGTCCTTTGGGTATATACCCAGTAATGGGATGGCTGGGTCAAATGGTATTTCTAGTTCTAGATCCCTGAGGAATCGCCACACTGACTTCCACAATGGTTGAACTAGTTTGCAGTCCCACCAACAGTGTAAAAGTGTTCCTATTTCTCCACATCCTCTCCAGCACCTGTTGTTCCCTGACTTTTTAATGATGGCCATTCTAACTGGTGTGAGATGGTATCTCACAGTGGTTTTGCTTTGCATTTCTCTGATGGCCAGTGATGATGAGCATTTTTTCATGTGTTTTTTGGCTGCATAAATGTCTTCTTTTGAGAAGTGTCTGTTCATGTCCTTTGCCCACTTTTTGATGGGGTTGTTTGTTTTTTTCTTGTAAATTTGTTTGAGTTCATTGTAGATTCTGGATATCAGCCCTTTGTCAGATGAGTAGATTGCAAAAATTTTCTCCCATTCTGTAGGTTGCCTGTTCACTCTGATGGTCGTTTCTTTTGCTGTGCAGAAGCTCTTTAGTTTAATTAGATCCCATTTGTCAATTTTGGCTTTTGTTGCCATTGCTTTTGGTGTTTTAGACATGAAGTCCTTGCCCACGCCTATGTCCTGAATGGTATTGCCTAGGTTTTCTTGTAGGATTTTAATGGTTTTAGGTCTAACATTTAAGTCTTTAATCCATCTTGAATTAATTTTTGTATAAGGTGTAAGGAAGGGATCCAGTTTCAGCTTTCTACATATGGCTAGCCAGTTTTCCCAGCACCATTTATTAAATAGGGAATCCTTTCCCCATTTCTTGTTTTTGTCAGGTTTGTCAAAGATCAGACAGTTGTAGATATGCGGCATCATTTCTGAGGGCTCTGTTCTGTTCCATTGATCTATGTCTCTGTTGTGGTACCAGTACCATGCTGTTTTGGTTACTGTAGCCTTGTAGTATAGTTTGAAGTCAGGTAGCATGATGTCTCCAGCTTTGTTCTTTATCCTTGATGAACATTGATGCAAAAATCCTCAATAAAATACTGGCAAACCGAATCCAGCAGCACATCAAAAAGCTTATACACCATGATCAAGTGGGCTTCATCCCTGGGATGCAAGGCTGGTTCAACATATGCAAATCAATAAATGTAATCCAGTATATAAACAGAACCAAAGACAAAAACCACATGATTATCTCAATAGATGCAGAAAAGGCCTTTGACAAAATTCAACAACCCTTCATGCTAAAAACTCTCAATAAATTAGGTATTGATGAGATACATCTCAAAATAATAAGAGCTATCTATGACAAACGCACAGCCAATATCATACTGAATGGGCAAAAACTGGAAGCATTCCTTTTGAAAACTGGCACAAGACAGGGTTGCCCTCTCTCACCACTCCTATTCAACATAGTGCTGGAAGTTCTGGCCAGGGCAATCAGGCAGGAGAAGGAAATAAAGGGTATTCAACTAGGAAAAGAGGAAGTCAAATTGTCCCTGTTTGCAAATGACATGATTGTATATCTAGAAAACCCCATCGTCTCAGCCCAAAATCTCCTTAAGCTGATTAGCAACTTCAGCAAAGTCTCAGGATACAAAATCAGTGTGCAAAAATCAAAAGCATTCTTGTACACCAATCACAAACAGAGAGCCAAATCATGAGTGAACTCCCATTCACAATTGCTTCAAAGAGAATAAAATACCTAGGAATCCAACTTACAAGGGATGTGAAGGACCTCTTCAAGGAGAACTACAAACCACTGCTCAATGAAATAAAAGAGGATACAAACAAATGGAAGAACATTCCATGCTCATGGGTTGGAAGAATCAATATCGTGAAAATGGCCATACTGCCCAAGGTAATTTATAGATTCAATGTCATATCCATCAAGCTACCAATGACTTTCTTCACAGAATTGGAAAAAACTACTTTAAAGTTCATATGGAACCAAAAAAGAGCCCGCATTGCCAAGTCAGTCCTAAGCCAAAAGAAGAGTTAGTTTTTTAAAAAAGAAACAAAATGAACAAACCTTTAGCTATGCTAACTCAGGAAGAAAAGAGAAGACTCAAATAAAATCAGAAATGAAAGAGGAGACATTACTGTTGGCTCTTCATATCTGCAGGTTTTGCATCCCTGGATTCAACCATCATTGGATCAAAAATGTAGTTGGGCCTACAATGGTTGCATCTGTACTGAACATGTACAAACTATTTCCCTTGTCATTATCTTCTAAACATTACAGTATAACAACTATTTAAATATCACTTACATTACTTAGGTATTCTAAGTAATCTAGAGATGATTTAAATTATACTGGAGGCTGAGCATAGGGTATATGCAAATACCACACCATTTTATATGAGCATTTAAGGATTTAGGTATTTGCGAGTGGTCCTGGGACCAATTCCTCATAGATACTGAGGGACAGCTGTACAACTGATACCACAGAAATATAGATAAACATAAGATATTACTATGAAAAATTATGCACAAAGAAATTGAATAACCTAGAAGAGATGGATACATTCCTAGAAACATACAATCTATCAAGACTGAATTATGAAGAAATAGAAAATGCAGACCAATAATGATTAAAAAGATTGAATCAGTACTACAAAAAGTCTCCCATGAAAAAAAAAGCCCAGAATCTGAAGGCATCGCTGGTGAATTCTACCAGGTAAAGAAGAACTAATCCTAGACTTTCTTAAAATATTCCAAAGAATTGAAGAAGAGGGAATATTTCCAAATTCATTTTATAAGACCAGCATTACTCTGATATCAAAGCCAGACAAGAACACTGTAAGAAAAGAAAATTACAAGCCAATATCCCTGATGAACATATATGTATATATATGTTCAATAAAATATAAACAAACTGAATTCAGAAATATATTCAAATGATCATACACAATGATCAAGTGAGATTCATATCTAGGATGCAAAGATAGTTTAACATATGCAAATCAGTAATTGTGATACACCACATTAATGGAATGAAGGATAAAAACTATATGATCATCTCAATAGATGTAGAAAAGGCAGTCAATAAAATCCAACATCATTTAAAGATGAGAAAAACTCTCAACAAATTAGGTATAGAAGGAATGTGTTTCAACATAATAAAGGCCATATACAACAAGCCCACATTGACCATTATCCTCAGTGGTTAAAACTGAAACTTTTTATCAGACGTCAGGAACAAGACAAGGATGCCCACTCTATTTCTGTTCAAAATAGTACTAGAAGTCTTAGAGCAGTTAGGCAAAAGAAAGAGATAAAAGGCATTTAAGTCAGAAAGGAAGAAGTAAAATTGTCTGCAGATGATATTCTTTTATGTAGAAAACCCTAAAGACTCCACCCAAAAAACAAAACAAGACAAAAAATGGTAGAACTAACAAATTCAGTAAAGTTGCAGGATACAAAATCAACATGCAAAAGTCAGTTGCATTTCTACTCACTAGCTACAAACTATCTAAAAAAGAAACTTTTAAAAATACCATTTACTACAGAATTAAAGAGAATAAAACACTTAGGAATAAATTTAACCAAGGAGGTGGAAGAGCTGTATGATGAAATTCATAAAACATTGATGAAAGAAATGGAAAATATACAAATCAATGGAAAGATATCCAATATTCATGGATTGGAAGAATTAATATTGTTAAAATAGTAATACTGCCCATTATGATCTGCAGACTCAATGCAATCCCTATCATAATTTTATGTCATTTTCCACAGAAATAAAAAGAACAATCCTAAATTTTGTATGGAACCACAGAAAATCTGGAATGGCCAAAGCAATCTTGAGAAAAAAGAACAATACTGGTGGCATCATGCTTTCTGATAGAGGGGGTGTAATTTGTAGGCACCTGCACTTGTGTGTGAAATGACTAGAAAGGCAAATATCAACTCAGCAGTGTAGAGAGCCACTTTCAAATATAACAGATTGTTGGTCAGGGTATCAATTAGGATGTTGTTGAATGGCTCAGGAAAAAGTAGCTTTTCTCACTATGCCAGGATGGTAGTGGCGAGTACAGCCTGAAACTCTGAGGATGGGGTCATCCCAGAAAGCATAGGAACGAAAGCCAAATTGGGAAATGCAAAAATCCATCCATGCAAAAAGAAGTCTAGGCTCAATGTTAAGCATTCAGAAATGGACCAATACTTGTAACCATCATAGAGAGAAAAGCAAAAGTCTTGGACGAGAGACCAAGGGGCAAGATTACAGAAGGCAGAAAAACACAAAGATGGAAGCAAGTTTCTTTATGAGTACTGAATAAACAGATGTTGGAGAAGCTAGATTCAGAGAGAGAAGATCAAGGGGCTTGCATGTTCTAGGAGGCCAGACATATTATAAGGGTCAGTTGAAGTTATCCTGTTTAAGAATTTGTTCCTATAATGCTCCTTGAAAAGAAATAAACATTGCTTATGGCACTAAAAATGGAAGAGATAGACACAATCAAGAAATATTTCAGAGTTCAAGTTGTGGAGGTTTGGAGAGCAGTTGTAAATAGAGAGTAAGTAGAGAAAACTGTTGAAGATGTCATTAAAATTTTATTTGTACAAATAGATAATAAAACCATAAACCACGTATTAGTTATTATTATCAAAGCCATCTCTCACTACTTGAGAGAAGAAACCTATGAAGAACAGATTCATTGTAACCTCTCGAGGCACCCCTCTGCTAGAGCCATCTAGCCAAGCTACTGTCACATTCTTAACCCTTTAGCCATTAAGTTTTGGCGTAATTTGACAGTAAAGGATAGCAAGTACAATCCATCTCTATTGTCTATAGAATATTTTTTCTCTGCCTAAATCTTAAACATTTATGTGCTCTAGGACTTCAGTCTCTATGTTCTTCTCTTCTCCCTCATTGTACACTTCTTGGGTAATCTCAGGCACTCTCAAGAATGCAATGATCGCCAGGTGTGGTTGCTCACGCCTGTAATCCTAGCACTTTGGGAGGCCAAGGCAGGCAGATCATGAGGTCAGGAGCTAGAGACCAGCCTGACCAACATGGTGAAACCTCTTCTCTACTAAAATACAAAAATTAGCTGGGCATGGTGGTGCACGCCTCTAATCCCAGCTACTCAGGAGGCTGAGGCAGGAGAATCATTTAAACCCAGGAGGCAGAGATTGCAGTGAGCCGAGATTGTGCCACTGCATTCCAGCCTGGGCAACAGAGCGAGACTCCACCTCCAAAAAAAAAAAAAAAGATGCAATGATTATGTGTATGTTAATTAACACCTAGATCTCTTTTACAATTTAGATCATTCTCTCCATTTTGATTCAAATAATCTCCTTGTTGTAGGATAACTCCATCTAATTTCATATAGACACTCAAACTCAAAATTATCAGCATTCGAATCATTATCTTCTTAGAACCCACTCCTTCGTTGGTAGATTTCCTGCACATCAAACTTCCCACATCTCTTTTGATGGCCAATAATTCACTGGTTGTGTGTGTGTGGTTTTTCTGTTTTTTGTTTTTGGCTTTCCATTTTTATAGGGTCCATCTATAGAAAGTTTAGTTTGTGATAGGCACTGTTCTAATCACTTTACAGTTATTAACACATTTAATCTTTCTGAAACCCTATGAAGTGTACACTATTATCCTGCCATTTTATGATGAAAATTGAGATCCAGGAAAGATAACTAAGTTGCCTAAATTCACATAGATGGTAAGTGGAGGAACTTACCAAAATTTAAACCCAGAAAATCTTAATTCAGAACCTTGTGATTGATCAATATGCTATACTGTCTCCAATTTATTACTAATTTCTTAATTCTTAAATATGCTGGATTTTGTCTCTTCTTCTTCATCTCTACTATTACAGACCCAGATTAGTCTTTTGTCATCTGCGTCTTGGACCATAAAATAGCCTCCTTCTGTTCTCATTACCTCTGGTCTTGTTCCCTTAAAATTTATTTCTACAAAACACAAAGTTCTAAAATGAAACTCTCAGCATCTTGCTCTCCGGAGTGGCTCCCTCATTATGCTCAGGACTATGCTGAGTGAATTTATTATGGCACATGAGTGCCTTCATGATTTGACCCCTGCCTATGACTTCAACCTTGAATGCATGAGTTTATTTGTAGAACAGAGCCCCTTTCAAGATAGCAGTTTCTATAGGGAAAGACTACATATTTTCCACTTGAGAAACATCAACATAGGACAAATGACCAGGTATGTAATAAGCTTTATCTGCTGCTGGATTTTCTAAACGGGCTTAAGTTGTCAGTAGAAAGAATAGTTGGAATATGTATTAAGCCTCTGCTTGCAATTTTGCTGTCAACTTTAATGGCAATTCCAATTAAATATTTGTTCTTTGCCTTCATTAGAAATATTAACTTAGAGTGTTAATATGCTGGCATGAATTTTTTATTCATTCAGTAGGCATTTATTTAGCATAGTATACGATATTAGTTTTTCAGGATTCTGTGGTAAATAAAAGACTGAGATAGCAACCAAGAAGCACATATTATACAGCAAAATATAGAGAAAAAATCAAAGCATATTGCATTTATTTGTAGGAGAAGCATTTTAGAAGATGGAGGATTCAGAGGAGAAAGCTGAGTGTGGAGTGGTAATCAAAAATCAGATCAGGAATGACTTTGTACTCTTTGCCAAGGAGATTGACTTTTACACTGCAGGCTATAGATAGACACTCACCAAATTTAAGCTGCAAGGAGAGTGATCAGATTTATTCTTTTTACACTGAAATGTGGGGAATGAATTGAAGTTGAGAAAAGCTAGAGGCTATAAACTAAGAACACGATTTTGAGTCATTCCTACATGAGAAGTGATGGGAGCTTAAGGCAGTGGCAGTGGGAATGGGGAATAAGAAACAGATTTAAAGGAGATTATAATAATAGAACTTGAAGATTGATTGGATATTGTGGGTTTTGAGGGAAATGAATCTGTAAAGAATGTCTTAAGGAGGGATTTCAGATTTTGAGTTTGATGACTAGGTTGATATTATTTCCACTTACCAAGACAGAGAATTCAAGAGCAAGAAGCAGGAAATTGGGAGTAAGATTGGTTATCAGCTGTAGTATGTTGACTCTGTGACAATGGCAGACAACTGGATATACAAGCATCTAGTTCAGAGAGAGATGTGGGCTGGAAATATAGGATTTGTATGCATTCAGAATAGAGTGAAAATTGAAGCCATAGGAGAAAAGGAAAAGGAAATCACTCAAGAAGAATGTGTAGAAAGAAATTAGTGAAGCAAGGTAGGAACTCTGGAAAGAGTGCAATACTATTTAAGGATTCTCCAAAAGGGAGCTCAAAATAAGCTTGAGATAGACTTGAAGAGGATTGAAAAATGCATAGACACAAGATAACAGAGAGTGGGGAATAAATGCAATGCACATACGTTGAGATAGCAAGTGTAGACAACATGGGTATATAGAGATGGGAGATGTTTCTTCATTTGTTTCTTTTTAGATGAGACCCTTGAAAAATATTTATATATGAAGGCCAGAGGGGAAGGAAAAAGAAGGAAAGCTTGAGTGCAGTCTTAGCAGAATGTCTAGCAAGGTACTTGGAGTGGGATCTAGACTAGGGAGGAGAAAGAATAACTCCCTACTGAGAGAATAGAAGGATGTAAAGAGGGACTGAGTAGCAAAGTAAGTACGTAGAATAACTTTGAAGAAAAAACTGAGAAAGCTCCTGCCTATGACTTGGGTATTCTCTGTCAAGTTGGAGCTAATGTCATCTGCTGAACCCAGGATCAAAATGGTGAGTAACAGTAAGAGGCTTGAGGGTGTTGCTGAAAGATTGAGACTGCTCCTGTGAAGAACGAGAATGAGGAAAGCCTCAGAAGGTGTTACGGACCTACTGAACAATGTGGAGGACTCAGCTGAAATTATAATGCTAACCATTTTTGTGTTAGCGTAATATTCTCTTTAGTGTTCAGCAGTATAAGCTTACAAGTAGGGCAGAAAATAATAAGGTTCATCCCAAATCAGAGTTTTTCTGGATTGTAGGAGGAATGGTAAGCAAGGACATTGCTAATATTGGCAAATGTAGTCAAATGGATCTAGCTTGGATGAACAAAATAATTTAAATTAGGAAGAGCAAGATACACCAGGAGAAAAAAAGATTCCAAAAAGACTGAAGGTCTAGATGAGGCCAAGAAGAGGTTTGTGGGCATAAATGAGGGTGGGAGCTGAGAGGTTAGACAACTGTGATAAGATGAGAGGGTTAAAAGTTGGATTTTCAGATTTCAGAGACAGCAAAGCTCTGGTAAAGACAAAGTCAAGGGTTAGGTGGCTAGAAATGAGAGTGGCTATAGTAAAATGGTATAGGAAGTTATGAGGCAACAAGAAATACTTGGCAGTCCACATGATATTGAAGTCACCCAGGGTTTTGGCAGGATTGGGGTGAAAAGTATGCTTATAATCTGGGTGCATTTTGCAAATTTTTGTTCATCTCCCAAATCTTACATTTTCACGGAGACTCAGATTTAAGAAGAATTATAATGAACACCTGAAACCTGATTTAGGCTTACAAATTGTTATTCAGCAACAAAAGTGAAGAAAGAACCAAAGAAAAGTAAGTAGAAAAAGACCTAAGTTATAAATGCAATCATCACTCCCCCCTCCCCTTTTTACTGCCTACAGTTGTTCTTGGTCATTATTGCTGATTTATAAAGTGGTCAGCAAATCTTGACCTACTATGTGACCACTAATTATGTACCTAGCTTTAGCTAAGTCTTTTACTAATTATACTCTAAAATGAATAATAGCTAATATTTATTGAGGGCTTGTTGTATGCCAGTGACTTTCTGAGTGTTTCACATATTTGGACCCATTTATCTCCATGAGGTAGGCATTATTATTTCTATTTTATTGTAAAAAAAAAAGAAACTGAGGCACAATGATGATAAGTAATTTGCCTGAGATTTTACAGCACTAAGGGGCAGAGGTGGGATTTCAACCTAAGCAGAGTGGCTCTAGAACCACAGCGCATTAGAGACAAAAGACCCAAAATGAGAGAGTATGAATGGATGAGAATAAGATGTCATTATTTAGGTGCATTCCCATGTTATGATGGACCAGTATAATTCTGTCAAAAATGAAAGCCAATAAATTATTGCCAATAAGTAACTAAGGCAAGAGTTAAAAAATTATTTCATCCAACAAAAACTGGTGAGTATTATATTGAGTTGGTATAAGTATAATATATATAATTTGCCTTCAGGTACTACTGATACACATGAGAAAGTAAATGACATATTTCATTAAGTAGTAGGAATTAAAGAAAAAAATCCTCTCTAAGGAGTTAAAGTAGATATTTCCCCTCATATAAGTTTGTGTTCTTTTATGTATAATAATAATGAGTTTGGCTACTTATTTTCCAAGACCATAACAGATTTGAATAAGGGGATTATCAGCAGTGGGAGCAGCAAGGGAGTGATTTGGAGGCCTTAGCCAACCCCTATTCAACTCCCACTGCCCCAGTTGGCACCAAATAAATATTCAAGTCCACAATTCCTGTCTTCTTTCTAATAAGCTTGGCATCAGACTCTTTTGGGGGTATTAATCTCACTTGAACTAGTAAAAGGTATCTATAGTCTTCATTTTTCCCACCATATATGAACATAGATTAGTTCTGCTACAGAAATATTGATGTGTTAGATTATGCGATGCTGCTCCAAACTCCATGGTGATTTATATCACACCACATCACCTTTCTAAAATCCCAAACATTCTGAAATGCTGAAACACATCTGTTTCCAGGGTTATAGATAAGGGAAAGCAGTGCTTCCTTTCCAAACGTGGTTTCAAGATCAGTCCTGGGCAGCCCCTAGCCTTCACTATTCTATGTCATACAAGCTATTACCCCTCTCGAGAAGCTAAGAGCTGATCACGGTGGTGAAGACAGGAAAACTGTAAAATGCAGACTAAACTCCAAACAAACTAAATCAACACAACAATAACCTTTCTCCCATCAGCAATGACCAAGGTGACCATGTCTGGTATTTTCTATTTAGGAAAGGAGAATGTGTGTAATACTTTTTAAAAACGATTGTCATCTTTCCATCAAAAAAATCTGTGCTTAAAGTTTAGCCTGGCATTATGGGGGAAAACCAACAGCCCAAAAGATTTCCTCAGATTTGTTGGCAACTGACTTATATTCTGACTTATAGGTATAAGAAACATGACCACATGTGAAAAAAAAACATGCCAGTCAAATGGTCAAGATATGACAGTCTTTAGCATTCATGAGAAAACATGATTGCTTCTGGATGCAATATGTAGGGACTGATTTATGATATTTTCAGGAAGTAATGCTTATTTAAAAGCATACACATTTTTCAAACTGGTGGGACTGATAACAATAAGAGCCTTGTAATAACTCAATAAAGCAGACCTTATGGGTCTTCTTTACCAATGGGACCATTTTAAGAAACAGACTCTTGTAGCTCCTGTGTCAGAGCAAGTTTATTATTATTCTTCATTATATTTTGCTTGGAACAAAGAAAGAATCTCTAAAGGTGATAAATATTAATCCTTTTAATGGTGGAGGGCTACAGTCTGTCATTGTTCTAGAGAATTAGTGATTTTAAGAAAGATAGCTAAGTTTGGAATAGTGTTGTGTAGAGTAAAAATCATTTTTATGCATCATTTTCAAGAGGTAGAGGAGTTTAAGGTGAGTGACAATAGCCACTCACATTAGTCAAGCAGGCTCTTCATAGGGGGATTCTGAAGGAAAACCAACGCAAAGGTGAGTTTTCATCAGGAGGCTAGCAAACAATAACAGCAAAAGCCAAGTAGCATGTAAGCAGTGTTATCACTACTTAAATCAGCACTGATTTAATTTTTAGTTATCTTAGATCCTTAGATAATTCTTTTTATGGAGTCTAGGTATTTGCCACATCTTTATCACTAGGTGCATGTTACTGAGGATCGAGAAGACACAATTGTATATTTCTAAAGAGATCCAAACTACGTTGCCTCTTGTTTGAGTCTTGTGTTCATGTGAAATTATTACTCTACTGAGTTTTTCAATTGTTTGGTACTAAACTTATTGAAGCAATTTTTCAGCCAAAAGTTGAACAATGTGTTTTCCTCTGAGGAGACTTACTTCATAGACCAAAGAAGCCACGTTCCAGGGTCTTCGGTAGTATGTCAAAGTGTTTCCATCCCGATCCCGGTTACAGAGTCCATTGTAGAACTCATTGTCAAAAGGTGTGCTTAGGGGATGCATCCCTAAAATGTTGATCCTGAGAATGAACAGAGTAGTATCAGAAGTGGAAATACCACAACGTAATGCAAGGCAGCCCTCTGTAGCTGGAAAAAGTGAGACAGCTTCAGTTCATGTCACCGTCACCCAATATGTGTGTGCTATAATCAGGAACAGAAGCAAGAGCCTGTTCACCTTGGCACAGTGTCTCTGGCAGAAAGCATACCTTAGGAGAGCCTTGTGAACTCTTTTAGGCAACTAAGGCACTGTTTAGAGTGCAATGAAAGAAATGCAATAAGTAAGGCACATGGGACCATCTGGTTCCTGGAGTTTTAACTTCACTGCTGTAACTCTTACCTAACCTCCCTTAGTGAACCAATAACTGATGCTGTAATACCAACTATTTAAATTATTTGAGAACAGAGCATCTCAGGGGGCCAATATAACATATGCATGTAATTTTTCATCTATGAATCAACATTGGGGTTTTCTCTCTCTCTCTCCCCATTCTCTTTAAACTTAAGCCTTTTCCTCCAGCTGTCTCATTGCTTGTCAAGAACCTCATTCCCTCCAGGCTTATATTATTCCCATTACACTTTCCAAGATGAACACAAAAATTTTAGCATCCTGGCAAGGCATTCTCAAAAGTTCTATTTTTTCCCATAGCAAAATATTTTTATTTGGCAAGCTTTCATTCATAAATATAAATCTTATTTAGCTTTTTAAAAAGTTAAATTTTACTTGTAGGCTTAGAAACAATATATGAACAAGAAGCAGTTATTTCCTTGTGAAATACACCTCTGTTCATTGGAGGAATACAGTCATTGCTGTCTAGGCTGTATCTGGAATAAACGGCCCCAAGCCAGGGAGGCCAGTAGGTTTGAGGATCAAATCTATAACTTACCTTGACACAAAAGCACAGACTCTTCCATGGCTCTAGGACACATTCCTAACTCCAGTGAACTGGATTACAAATCTGGATGTTGGTTGTAAGACCAATTTGTCAAAGAGTGGGTAGTTTACCATAAACCCATGGCTTACGCAAGAGAAATAATTGAAAGGGTTTCCTACTGCTAGTGGGTTAGTTAAAAACATGTTTATATATATAGCACATTTTACATAAACTTTGAATCTACAAAGTTCTAAAGTGAATCTAAAGTGGTTCAACTTTAATGGAAGGCAAGTTAAGAAACTGACACATGAATATCTTCCTCAAGGCTGACATATAGATAAAATTGACCACCTCTCACTGCCTGTCCCACCAAAATACGTTTCATGAAAAATGCTATGGCCTTAAAATTCTAATACAGGGTCAAAATTAGACCTATTAATTTGAATATGAGAAAAAAGAAAAAAATTATATATTTGATTTACTTTTTTAAACACCTTATTCCTCATGATAAATTAAAATTTTGGTCCCAATTCTTTACCCATCTCTGCATGTGCACCCTTGCCATGACCTCATCACGGGCAAAGTACACTTCCCTCCCTAGTGGCTTTGTGCTTGGCCATGTGACTTACTTTAAGCCAATGGTATGTAGTTGAGAGTGACAGTGGGCCAGTTCAAAGCGTGGGCATGAAGAGGCCTCATTCATTGCTTTTGCTTTCGTGTATTTGTGCCATTGTCTTGAAAAGGGCTTCTAATGGGTAGCCGCTGCCCCTTCAACCTGGCTATCCCAGTGATCCCAGTGAAAAGCAGAACCACCCCAGCTGTTGCAGCTTGAGGTGAAGCTCCCAGTGAAGCCCAGTCTTGTGAGAAATAAACACTTATTTTTGTATCGCTAAGGTTTTGACGCAAGCTCTCCACTACTAAGACATAAAATACTGGAAGCAAATGACCTGGGTTGTTTCTTAAACAAGACCTCAGAAAATGTACTTTCTTTATATGATAGTGAACTACATATCTGGTGTATCTACTTTAACAGAGACATTGTACCTCTTTATTTTCAGTGAACAATGAAATCAACCTTTGTTTCTATTGATGATTAGCTCTTAGGTGACTACTATATCTATGTGTTGTACAGTGTTTGCAGTTGGCAGGGGGGAATATTAAGACCGTTTATATACACTCTCTGCTTCCATGCGAATTGTGTTCAAATCAACGAGTAGAACATAAAATCACCAATTTCAAAAACCAGGCCAAGGAAGAATACACAATCAGCCCTCCATATCTGTGGGCTCTGTGCCTGTGGATTCAACCAATCATGGACTGAAAACATTTGGGAAAAAAAATGTACATGATAAGCACGTACAAACTTTTTTCTCTTATAGTATAGCAACAATTTATATTGCATTTACACTGTATCAGGTGTTATAAATAATCCAGAGATGATTTAAAGAGTACAGGAGGATGTACGTAGGTATGTGTGAATACTATGTCATTTTATATCAGGGACTTGAGCATCCGGAAAGTTTTGTACATGTGGGAGGTCCTGGAACCAATCCCTGATGGGTAGAAAGGGAGGATTGTACTTGTGCCAAATGAGTGGTACATGTGAGTGCTTTACACATTGAGTCTTCTGGAGGAAGAAATCACCATGGGAGGGTCATTAAAAGAGTTTTAGAAGAAGAAAGATTTGATTTGGGTTTTGAGGGGTGGGAAAATTGGGATGGGGCTAGTGCAGGAGAAATGTGTGGGTGAGAGTTCAGAGACGAAAATGGCATGTTATGAGGGTAATGGTCTTCAGATACTCTGTCTCCCCTCTAAGGGAATTTTGATAAATTATACTTTCCTGCACATTTTTAGCGTGACATCTAATATTTTTCATCTTAAGATTAAGTAGATGCAAAGAATATAATTCCTAATAATGTTGTCATTATTTGTACTTTAACATATAATTATTTTACCACTTTAAAGATAAAATCAATAAATATAAATGCTGTAGTGATGCTGGGTCATACAGCATTGATATTTTTCTAACAGTTGGAAAATTTTTAGTTATTTTTATTCCTTTTTATTTATTTTTTTAATAGGCTTTACTTTTTAGAGCAGCTTTAGGTTCACAGCAAAAGGGAACAGAAGGCATACCGTCTTCCTATATACTCTATGCCCCTTTTTATTCTCAAATCCATATTTCTATTCCATTTCCCTCATAGAATTTTAACCTAATGTAATATAGTTTATTTTTGAAAGTTTTTATTGATTACCTTGTCATAGTTTTCTGTACCAAAAAGATATTAATTGAAATTTAAAAATATTAAATACTCTTTGACCATAGGGTCTAAGTATTAAAAATTCTTTATTAATAGCAGCATATATAAGTATCTTAAATTTTAAAAAATCATTACTAAACATAAGTAAAATTTTATTGGAAAGCTATCTTAATGAAATGAATGAGTCTTCTTTTTAAATTAATATGTTGGTTCCTGCATCCATGAATGAATATTACTTCATTCATTTATTCATGGTGCTAGAAAGAGACGGCGTTCAGTATCAATTTGAGTCCTACTTTTCATCTTTATAGTTATAAGTGTTGAGAAGCTTTACTAACATAAATAAGTAGATAAGAATAAAAGAAATTTTATTATAACAATGTCACACAATTTTAATCCCTTTTTCTGAGTTATATACCAAAAAGAGATCCCATAGTTAGTGATCTTTGATCAAAAATTATTTTTATGCTCCATTATCTAAAAGTTGATTAGGTAATCTTTCAATGTTGATAAAAAGAATTAGAGATCACAGAACTTCAAGGTGTCGGAGTCCAGTTGAGTACTAACATTTGGAGTTGTTTCTTGTCATTTTCTTTTTTTCCTCTCTATAGTAAAATGTGAGATGGGTGAGGAGTATACTCTGCTCTTAGAAAGTAAGAAGTAAGTGATTGTTTAAAAAAGCAAGAAAAGAGAATGGGCTTGACAACTTGGATGCAGCTGAATTGTCATACTTATTAATTTTATGAAAAACATGTACATATGGAAGTTGAGGATTTACTATTAGCTTAGCTACATAATTAATAGTTGAGGAAACTATTACCTTAAGACTTATTTGTCTGCCCTTGGAAAGTTTTTGTGCACCCCGTGGTATGCATATCCTAGTTTGAAGGTTATCGTTTTATAGATCATCAAATTGGCCAGTTGGCTGGACCTATCTGGAACGTTAAAATGAAGTTGATCCACAGTCTAAAGCACAACTAAGGAAGAAATGTTTCAAAAGCTTTGGACTTGGTTCCACTACTACAGAGACAGCCAGTCTAGTCTAGAATAAGCCAATTTTTTTCTGCCAAGAAACATAACACTTCTCATGGATGGAAAGTCATCACCTGGGAAATAATAAAAAAAAGTATGTTCTTTGGCAGTGCTTAGAGATGCCTGCTTTCACACCTGCATCTAGAACCACAGGAAGTTCCAATTTACCAGGTGAACTGAAGAGAAACCTCCCTTCACAGAAGTGGTGTTATGCTTAGATCACAAAAAATAATTCCTGGCATATTGTACATCACTTACAGCTGGCTGGACTTACGCCTTTTCAATGAATGCGAGATGGGTTGGGGGATTTCCCTAAACACTTCTGGAGAATCTCAGATGCCTACAAATAAGAGGCTGAAACATTTGTGATACAACTCAATTCTCCTGGCATAAGAACATAGATGTGAGAGGCCTTCAAATGAAAACAGTATAAATTAATTACCATGAGTGCTTGTGACTTTCACATGTAGAAGAACCTAACTGTATGTGACTATTGATAGGACTTTTTGAGGTTGTCCAGATTGAATTGGGTAGATGTAGTTTATAAGCATGTTGCTATGATTAGGGAGTGTACTCCTATTACCTCTATTTCGCAAAGAATCCACAGCTCCATATAAGAATACTGGAGGTTTATAGTAAGTAAACATGCAACATTAATGGTATGAAAGCATATAACAAATATAACAATATATGTTGTTTTGAAACCTCTTCGTAAATATTAATTACTGATTTATACCACTCTCCTGTATTCCTTAATTCAAATATTTGTGTGATAAGTAGCTACTTAAGGAGTTTCATTTTTTAAGGTTAGTTTTGCTTTGAAGTTAAGGTGTTGAAGTTAAGACTTGTGGATTTTGTAGTGATGTGAGGGAACTGCTGTGGGTGTTGGCTGGGGTTTTAAGGAGGAGAGGGTAAGGTGGTATGGTAGAAAAATATAGTTTTATGAGACTCAGAGAAACTTGTTTCAGCTCTGCTAGAACTAATCAGTCAAATGGCCTTATTTATTTCACTCAGTTCTTATCTATAAAATGAATATAATACCTCCTCTAACAATCTCCCAGGATTATTTGGAAAATCTATGGAGATACAGTGTAGAAACATATTTTGAAAAGTTTAAAGTATTATGCAAATGAAAGTTGTCATAGAACAATAGGTTTCATGAAGATTAAATTTAACATAGGTTATTACTCATGGTAATGGGGAATTTAATAAAAAATGTTGATGGACTGATTCTATCAGGACCTACTTCGTTTTCCATTTCTGCAGCTGACCTTTCCCCATAGCTGGGGCACCACCTTCTTACACAGCCTTGAAGACTCAGCTGTGGGATGGTCACTAACACCAACCCTGACTGTGGTAAAGCGTGAGGTATTTAAGAATTCCTAGCTAGCCCTGCTTCATTATGAAACTCTCCGACAAATGCTATGCAACAAATTTTTCTTTTCCCTAAACAAAGGAAACCAAGAGATTATGAATGATTGTTTTTCTGCTAAATGGGCCAATATTTCTATATTCTTTTCCTATAAGACAAACTATAAATTTGCATTGAATGAGAATAAATAACATATGTTAAGCAGTTTTATCTAGATTAAAGAGAAAGTTGTTTCTTGGATCCCAATTAAAGCAAAATAAAGTAGTAATGGGCTTTCACCATGGACTCACAGTCTTTCCCTGAGGAAATAAATAAAAAGAATCAGGACTCATTTGAGCACACCATGATCTAGTTATAAGATTTGAGAAAACTCCCATGCCATTTACTGCCTAAAATTTACTAAGAGGGCCTGCTGAGCCTAAGACCATCCATTTGATTCGAGATTCCCACCTTTAGGCTAAGGGCCAAAGGCACTGTAAGTAATTTTGAATGCTGCTTGAACAAGATTTTATAAAGTGCATGAAGGGCATGTGAAATGCTTTATCTGGTGCCTGGGTCTTGGTATCCTGGGATATTTTTCTTACTTAGATTTAAGAAGTAGAAGTTTCATTTGGCTTAGAGAGAGGAGACATCTCCTTCATTAGCTAAACTTGATAGAGGTCTTATCATAGGAACTGCCTAGTAACTTTGTATAGGGTTTCTCAACCTCGGCACTGACACTTTGGGTCAGGCTGTCCTACGCTTAGCATCATCTCTGGCCTCCACCCACTACATGCCAATAGCACTTCCCATTCTCACCACCCCCCAAGATGTCACAGCTACAGTGGTCTCCAGATGCTGTCTTTTCTCTCTTTTTTTTTTTTTTTTTTTTTGAGACTGAGTCTTGCTCTGTCACCCAGGCTGGAGTGTGGTGTCATGATGTCGGCTCACTGCAAGCTCTGCCTCCCTGGTTCATGCCATTCTCCTGCCTCAGCCTCCCAAATAGCTGGGACTACAGGCGCCCACCACCATGCCCAGCTGATTTTTTGTATTTTTAGTAGAGATGGGGTTTCACCGTGTTAGCCAGGATGGTCTCGATCTCCTGACTTCACGATCTGCCCACCTCAGCCTCCCAAAATCTGCAGGCGTGACCCACTGCAGATATTGTCAAATGTCTGCTGGGGGAAAAATTACCACTGATTGAGAACCACTGCCTTACCCTTCTACCAGCCTTGCTCTTATCATCACCCCTATCTTTTTTCCTCTCCCCATCTCCATACCCAGGACTGGAGTCCTGTCCCTGAAAAGAAATTCAGTCTTACCTGATGCGAATTTACAATATTTTAGAAAGCACTTAAAGGATATTCATTAATTAATAATTAGCCTATTTATCCACCTACCAAGTATTTACTGAGCACCTACTATGACCTAGGCACAGGAATTACGAGCATAAAGAGACACATTACATTATAGGTGAGGAAATAAAGCCATATACCATCTCTTTCAATATACTACTGGGTGGAAGAATGACCATGTCTTTGTTGGGGACCATTTTCCAACAAATCCACCTTTACCAAAAACAGCTCAGAATGAGTAAGAGAGGCCATGTAGTAGATATTCCTAGGATGCCCTCTGACTATATATGGAGCAGAACAGAATAGAATGGAATCTCTCTGCGTATAGTCTCTATTCTGTATAATCCTGAGTTCTAAACTCCAAGACATCCCATCTGAGCTTACAGCCACCTGTCCAGAGCCCCTTAGGTTTTGTGTGGAAAATGGATGAAATGTCAGCTCTCTATAATGAGAACCAGAACCTCAACATAATCATCCTCTGGCATCAAAACTACTTCCTTTGATCACATTCCTCCTGGGTCAGCTCCAGTATGCTGGAAACTCCCAAGATCCAGGAGAAGTTCCAATGGAAGACAGCCTTCCCAGCAATGCAAATATTTGAATTGAATTGCTATTGGAAATTCATTCCAAATGTTAACATATCATGTCAATGTTGCTGTGGTCTCCTAGAGGTTCCTAAATGAGAGATTTCATCTCTTGCTCCACTGAGAGACAATCATCTAACATCTTGATCATCTAGTCCACTCTACAGACCCCTACTGAGGCCAGGCAATTTGTCCAAATTATCCTGAGATGCTTATTTAGCACTTCCTTTAAGCTCAAAGGTAGTTCAAAAATAATACAGACCCATCAGCTGTATCACCTGTGTCCCTCGCACAAATGCTTCTACCAGTCTATCACAGTGAGAGAGATGGAGATCATTTTCACTCATTTTCATCTGAGAAAGTACAAGTAAAATACAGACCCAAAGCCTGCTGTTCGTGCCAGCTCAGACTCTTCTACCACTCTGTCTCTGCAGGGGGGACGGGGATCACTTTCACAATCATCTTCATCTGAAAAGTCTCCGCAGTCATTGTCACCATTACACTGAAGTCGCCTCTTTATGCATCTCCCTGAAATCAAAATCAGGAAAGACTCAATGTATCTAATGCCAAATATTCTCTTTCTTTCTGAAGTTATCAAATGCATTTTAACCCTGGAGTTGAGGTATCAGAAAAACATATTTGAGTTCTTTGTACAGAATATATAGATGGCCCCTTTGGGGGCCTTTCACACTTGGAAATCCAAGTATCCAGAAGCATATGCTTTTTTTTTTTTCTTTTCATTCAGGAAGGCACACAGAAACCCACAATGAGCAATTGGAGCACAAAGATTACCTGTACTGCATTGAAAGTCATTTCGGCAGTCATCTTCAGCATCCTCACAGGGCTCTGTGGGCACACACTCTCGTCTGTCTCCCACAGAGTCGGTGCAACTTTTCCCATTAAATTGTCCAAAGACCTCAATGCTTCTTGAACGAAACTGCACAATATCAGTTGGAATGATTAGAATTTCTAATGCCAAAAAAAGGGTATGGTCTAAAGGTGCATCCGTACAACTATATCCCTGCAATGAGTCAATGGTTTTAAGATAGAAGTGGTGGAAGATGTTATTTAGGGTAACACTCTGCGTTCTAGGTTTGGCAGCCTCTTATACAGATGATTCCTCTGGACACTCATTTAGTATTCTGTACAACATAAAGATTTCCTGGAAAAGTTAGCAACATACATTTAAGTGTTTATCTCTCTTTCTGGGTTTGGAACTCAGTTGTGGGGCTCCCTGCCTCATAGTCATTTTTCTGGAGAGGCTAGCAATACAGTTTCCATTTGGGGAGGTCAGTGGGGAAGGGAGATGAACACTTACCATTTGTCTGAGGCAAGGATCACACTGTGACCATTCACTCCAGGGGCTCATTCTGCAGTCTATGTGCGATGTAGAGCCACTTCTTTCTGTTAGCTCTGGGTCATAACTAAGATAATAGAACATCCCAGTTTATAATGACCATTGTGTATGTCTGTTTCCAAGAAGTCTTCACAAACACAGTTCATTTTGTACTTTATCCCCTCTCAAATTAGGCCAGTTATCTTTTTACTATATCTCTCATTTCACCCTTAATTGCATGCTGTTTTTTATTTTCAACTTATCTTCTTGTTTAATTATTGTCTGTATTGTAAGTTAACTTTTAACTTCCTAGCAATGCAAATACTTGAAACAACAAAATAACGGCATTGAGGAAAACTAGCAAAGCATCTTTCCAGGTGTTTTGCATAGATTAATCTTATATTTCCAACTAGATTATCAACTTAATGAAGCTAGAAATCTGATTTTATTTTTTTGCATGTCTTCCTTCCCATCCACCATACCCCACCCCTCCCAAGAATCTGGTGAGGCTAAGTTACCTCATTCTCTTGCAAATTTAAGCCAGCCAGCCCAGGCCCAGCCATTCCTGTAGCAGGCACCTCATAAATCAGGTTTCCTCTCTCTGGTATTCTGTATGCCTTAAACTGGATGCTTTGCCACTTCACACTTCACTTCAGGATTTATTCCTGATCTTTCTGAGTTTTAACATCATATATTTTGGCACTTATGCCTCCCTTTCCACCCCCAGGCCCCACTGCTCAGCAGTGCTTTTCTGGCTTTGAACTTTCCTTTCTCTGTTGGTTCACCATTTGAGTCTCTTCTGTTTGAAATATCACCCAGGATAATTATAAAAAAAAGAAAACACATCAGAACCAGAAACCACCCAACAAGAATCCTACAAATTCCCTACCTCTACTTGCCTGATCTGACACTGATCCTTCCTATAGTTAAGCCTCTTAAACCACAGAAAATGCTGGCTGAATAAGAAGAACACCAGTCTACAGCTCCCAGCGTGAGCGACGGAGAAGTCAGGTGATTTCTGCATTTCCAACTGAGGTACTGGGTTCATCTCACTGGGGCTCGTTGAACAGTGGGGGCAGGACAGTGAGTGCAGCCCACCGAGTGTGAGCCAAAGCAGGGCAAGGCATCACCTCACCCAGGAAGTGCAAGGGGTCAGGGAATTCCCCTTCCTAGCAAAGGGAAGAGGTGACAGATGGCACTTGGAAAATCGGGTCACTTCCACCCTAATACTGTGCTTTTCCAACAGTCTTACGGAATGGCACACCAGGAGATTATATCCCGTGCCTGGCTTAGAGGGTCCCATGCCCATGGAGCCTTGCTCATTGCTAGCACAGCAGTCTGAGATCAAACTGCAAGGCAGCAGTGAGGCTGGGGAGGGGTGCCCGCCATTGCCGAGGCTTGAGTAGGTAAACAAAGTGGCCAGGAAGCTCGAACTGGGTGGAGCCCACCGCAGCTCAAGGAGGCCTGCCTGCCTCTATAGAGTCCAATTCTGGAGGCAGGGCATAGCCAAACAAAAGGCAACAGAAACCTCTGCAGACTTAAATGTCCCTGCCTGACAGCTTTGAAGAGAGTAGTGGTTCTCCCAGCATGGAGTTTGAGATCTGAGAACAGAGAGAGTGCCTTCTCAAGTGGGTCCCTGACCCCCAAGTAGCCTAACTGGGAGGCACCCCCCAATAGGGGCAGACTGACACCTCACACGGGTGGGTACCCCTCTGAGATGAAGCTTCCAGAGGAACGATCAGGCAGCAACATTTGCTGTTCACCAATATTCGCTGTTGTGCAGCCTCCGCTGCTGATACCCAGGCAAACAGGGTCTGAAGTGGACCTCCAGCAAACTCCAACAGACCTGCGGCTCAGGGTACTGACTGTTAGAAGGAAAACTAACAAGGCACTTGGAAAATCCACACCAAAACCCCATCTGTACATCACTATCATCAAAGATGAAAGGTAGATAAAACCACAAAGATGGAGAAAAAAACAGAGCAGAAAAGCTGAAAATTCTAAAAATCAGAGCACCTCTCCCCCTCCAAAGGAATACAGCTCCTCATCAGCAACAGAACAAAGCTGAATGGAGAATGACTTTGATGAGTTGAGAGAGGAAGGCTTCAGACGATCAGACTTCTCCGAGCTGAAGGAGGAAGTTTGAACCCAATGCAAAGAAGCTAAAACCTTGAAAAAAGATTAGAAGAATGGCTAACTAGAACAACCAGCATAGAGAAGTCATTAAATGACCTGATGGAGCTGAAAACCATGGCACAAGAACTACGTGACAAATGCACAAGCTTCACTGGCCGATTTGATCAACTGGAAGAAAGGGTATCAGTGATTGAAGATCAAATGAATGAAATGAAGTGAGAAGAGAAGTTTAGAGACAAAAAGATAAAAAGAAATGAACGAAGCCTCCAAGAAATATGGGACTATGTGAAAAGATCAAATCTATGTCTGATTGGTGTACCTGAAAGTGACGGGGAGAATGGAACCAAGTTGGAAAACACTCTGCAGGATATTATCCAGGAGAACTTCCCCAACCTAGCATGGCAGGCCAACATTCAAATTCAGGAAACATAGAGAATGCCACAAAGATAATCCTCGAGAAGAGCCACTCCAAGACACGTAATTGTCAGATTCACCAAAATTGAAATGAAGGAAAAAATGTTAAGGGCAGCCAGAGAGAAACGTCGGGTTACTCACAAAGGGAAAACCATCAGACTAACAGCAGATCTCTTGGCAGAAACTCTACAAGCCAGAAGACATTCTTAAAGAAAAGAATTTTCAACCCAGAATTTCATATCCAGCCAAACTAAGCTTCATAAGTGAAGGAGAAATAAAATACTTTACAGACAAGCAAATGCTGAGAGATTTTGTCACAACCAGGCCTGCCCTACAGGAGCTCCTGAAGGAAGCACTAAACATGGAAAGAAACAACCAGTACCAGCCACTGCAAAAACATGGCAAATTGTAAAGATCATCGATGCCAGGAAGAAACTGCATCAACTAACGAGCAAAATAACCAGCTAACATCATAATGACAGGATCAAATTCACACATAACAATATTAACCTTAAATGTAAATGGGCTAAATGCTCCAATTAAAAGACACAGACTGGCAAATTGGATAAAGAGTCAAGACCCATCAGTGTGCTGTATTCAGGAGATCCATCTCATGTGCAGAGACACACATAGGCTGAAAATAAAGGGATGGAGGAAGATCTACCAAGCAAATGAAAAACAAAAAAAGGCAGGGGTTGCAATCCTAGTCTCTGATAAAACAGACTTTAAACCAACAAAGATCAAAAGAGACAAAGAAGGCCATTACATAATGGTAAAGGGAGCAATTCAACAAGAACAGCTAACTATCTTAAATATATATGCACCCAATACAGGAGCATCCAGATTCATAAAGGAAGTCCTTAGAGATCTACAAAGAGATTTAGACTCCCACACAATAATAATGGGAGACTTTAACACCCCACTGTCAACATTAGACAGATCAATGAGACAGAAAGTTAACAAGGATACCCAGGAATTGAACTCAGCTCTGCACCAAGCGGGACTAATAGACATCTACAGAACTCTCCACCCCACATCAACAGAATATACATTCTTCTCAGCACCACATTGCACTTATTCCAAAATTGACCACACAATTGGAAGTAAAGCATTCCTCAGCAAATGTAAAAGAACAGAAATTATAACAAACTGTCTCTCAGAACACAGTGCAATCAAACTAGAACTCAGGATTAAGAAACTCACTCAAAACCACTCAACTACATGGAAACTGAACAACCTGCTCCTGAATGACTACTGGGTACATAATGAAATGAAGGCAGAAACAAAGATGTTCTTTGAAACCAATGAGAACAAAGACACAACTTACCAGAATCTCTGGGACACATTCAAAGCAGTGTGTAGAGAGAAATTTATAGCACTAAATGCCCATGAGAGAAAGTAGGAAAGATCAAAAATTGACACCCTAACATCATAATTAAAAGATCTAGAGAAGCAAGAGCAAACACATTCAAAAGTTAGCAGAAGGCAAGAAATAACTAAGATCAGAGCAGAACTGAAGGAGATAGACACAAAAACTCTTCAAAAAATCAATGAATCCAGGAGCTGATTTTTTGAAAAGATCAACAAAATTGATAGACCCCTAGCAAAACTAATAAAGAAGAAAAGAGAGAAGAATCAAATAGATGCAACAAAAAATGATAAAGGGGATATCACCACCGATCCCACAGAAATACAAACTACCATCAGAGAATACTATAAACACCTCTATGCAAATAAACTAGAAAATCTGGAAGCAATGGATAAATTCTTGGACACCTACACTATCCCAAGACTAAACCATGAAGTAGTTGATTTCTGAATAGACCAATAACAGGCTCTGAAATTGAGACAATAATTAATAGCCTACCAACCAAAAAAAGTCCAGGACCAGAAGGATTCACAGCCGAATTTTACCAGAGGTACAAGGAGGAGCTGGTACCATTCCTTCTGAAGCTATTCCAATCAATAGAAAAAGAGGGAATCCTCCCTAACTCATTTTATGAGGCCAGAATCATCCTGATACCAATGCCTGGCAGAGACAAAACAAAAAAAGAGAATTGTAGATAGATATCCCTGATAAACATCGATGCAAAAATCCTCAATAAAATACTGGCAAACCGAATGCAACAGCACATCAAAAAGCTTATACACCATGATCAAGTGGGCTTCATCCCTGGGATGCAAGGCTGGTTCAACATATGCAAATCAATAAATGTAATCCAGCATATAAACAGAAACAAAGACAAAAACCACATGATTATCTCAATAGATGCAGAAAAGGCCTTTGGCAAAATTCAATAGCCCTTCATGCTAAAAACTTTCAATAAATTAGGTATTGATGGGATGTATCTCAAAATAATAAGAGCTATTTATGACAAACCCACAGCCAGTATCATACTGAATGGGCAAAAACTGGAAGCATTCCCTTTGAAAAATGGCGCAAGACAGGGATGTCTGCTGTCACCACCACTATTCAACATAGTGTTGGAAGTTCTGGCCAGGGCAATAAGGCAGGAGAAAGAAATAAAGGGTATTCAATTAGGAAAAGAGGAAGTCAAATTGTCCCTGTTTTCAGATGACACCACTGTATATTTAGAAAACCCCCTTGTGTCAGCCCAAAATCTCCTTAAGCTGATAAGCAACTTCAGCAAAGTCTCAGGATACAAAATCAATGTGCAAAAATCACACGCATTCTAATACACCAATAACAGACAAACAGAGAGCCAAATCATGAGTGAATTCCCATTCACAATTGCTTCAAAGAGAATAAAATACCTAGGAATCCAACTTACAAGGGATGTGAAGGACCTCTACAAGGAGAACTACAAACCACTGCTCAATGGAATAAAAGAAGATACAAACAAATGGAAGAACATTCCATGCTCATGGATAGGAAGAATCAATATTATGAAAATGGCCATACTGCCCAAGGTAATTTATAGATTCAATGCCATCCCCATCAAGCTACCAATGACTTTCTTCACAGAATTGGAAAAAACTACTTTAAAGTTCATATAGAACCACAAAAGAGCCCTCATTGCCAAGATAATCCTAAGCCAAAAGAACAAAGCTGGAGGCATCATGCTACCTGACTTCAAACTGTACTACAAGGCTACAGTAATCAAAACAGCACGGTACTGGTACCAAAACAGAGATATAGACCAACGGAACAGAACCGAGCCCTTGGAAATAATACCACAAATCTGCAACCATCTGATCTTTGACAAACCTGACAAAAACAAGAAATGGGGAAAGGATTCCCTATTTAATAAATGGTGCTGGGAAAACTGGCTACCCATATGTAGAAAGGTGAAATTAGATCCCTTCCTTACACCTTATACAAAAATTAATTCAAGATGGATTAAAGACTTACATGTTAGACCTAAAACCATAAAAACTCTAGAAGGAAACCTAGGCAATACCATTCAGGACATAGGCATGGGCAAGGACTTCATGTCTAAAACACCAAAAGCAATGGCAACTAAAGCCAAAATTGACAAATGGGATCGAACTAAACAAAAGAGCTTCTGCACAGCAAAAGAAACTACCATCAGAGTGAACAGACAACCTACAGAATGGGAGAAAAGTTTTGCAATCTACTCATCTGACAAAGGGCTAATATCCAGAATCTACAAAGAACTCAAATAAATTTACAAGAAAAAAACAAACAACCCCATCAAAAAGTGGGCATAGGATATGAACAGACACTTCTCAAAAGAAGACATTTATGCAGCCAACAGACACATGAAAAAATGCTCATCATCACTGGCCATCAGAGAAACACAAATAAAGACCACAATGAGATACCATCTCACACCGGTTAGAATGGTGATCATTAAAAAGTCAGGAAACAACAGGTGCTGGAGAGGATGTGGAGAAATAGGAACACTTTCACACTGTTGGTGGGACTGTAAACTAGTTCAACCATTGTGGAAGTCAGTGTGGTGATTCCTCAAAGATCTAGAACTAGAAATACCATTTGACCCAGCCATCCCATTACTGGGTATATACCCAAAGGACTATAAATCATGCTGCTATAAAGGCACATGCACACGTATGTTTATTGTGGCACTATTCACAATAGCAAAGACTTGGAACCAACCCAAATGTCCAAAAATGATAGACTGGATTAAGAAAATGTGGCACATATACACCATGGAATACTATGCAGCCATAAAAAATGATGAGTTCATGTCCTTTGTAGGGACATGGATGAAGCTGGAAACCATCATTCTCAGCAAACTATGGCAAGGACAAAAAACCAAACATTGCATGTTCTCACTCGTAGGTGGGAATTGAGCAATGAGAACACTTGGACACAGGAAGGGGAACATCACACACTGAGGCCTGTTGTGGGGTGGGGGGAGGGGGGAAGGAACGCATTAGGAGATATGCCCAATGTAAATGAAGAGTTAATGGGTGCAGCAGACCAACATGGCACATGCATACATATGTAACAAACCTGCACTTTGTGCACATGTACCCTAGAACTTAAAGTATAATAAAAAAGAAGGAAAAAAAAACACAGAAAAGGCTAGGTGATGCCAATCTCTCCTCAAATGCTCTAGATCCCAGCTCCCCTTAGAGACTCTGATCCATTGAATATCTCCTTCCTTTTAAACTCTCCCTCTCTACTATCTCCTTTCCATTTGTAGTATAAAGTGTTCAAGCTTGTGATATTAAACCTAAAAAGCCAAGGAATGAACAAATCATGCACCCTCCCTGATTATACATTTTCTTCCAGCCACTCCCATCTCCCTCCTGCCCTTCACAATAACACTTCTTAGAATAATTGCTGGAAGCACGTTTATGTCTTTCTGTCATCCAAAGAACAAGTCTTATCTCCTCCTTCAAACTCTACATGTCCTTTTAGTTACTTCTAAATTCTCTTTTCTTTTAGCCAAGTTCTTGAGAAAGTAGTGAGCACCCTCATCTCTTGCTTCTTACATCCCAACACTTCTCAACCCTCCTGCCTTGTGAACGCTGCTCTTGCCCAACTCCGTGATGACTGCCATGTGCCTCACTGTTCCTTTCAGTCCTTATCTTACTGACTGCTTCATGACATTCAATGTATTCACCACTGTTGCTCTTCAGGACACTCTCTTCTGTTGGATTATAGGATCTTTCTTTCATTTCTTTTTTCTTCTCTGCCTGGTACTGCTACTCTTTATGCAGGCCCCTCTTCTTCTGATAGTCATTGAAATACTTACTTTCCCTTGAAATCCTTTCCTTGGATGTCTCTCTCTCTCTCTTATTTTTCTCTATATTTTCCCCAGAACTTTGGTTTTCATGTTTATGCTAATGACACTGTATTAATCTGTTCTCACATGGCTATAAAGAACTACCTGAGACAAGGTAACTTATAAAGAAAAGAGGTTGATTGACTCACAGTTCCACAGGCTGTATGGGAGGCATTACTGGGAAGGTCTCAGAAACTTACAATCATGGCAGAAGGGTGAAGGGCAAGCAAGTGTATCTTCACATAACATCAGGAGAGAGAGAATGAAGGGGGAAGTACTACACAGTTTTTAACAACTAGGTCTCATGAGAACTCCATCATGAGAACAGCAAAAAGGAAGTCCAGCCCCATGATTTAATCACTTTCTGCCAGGCTCCTCCTTGAACATGTGGGGATTACAATTCAACATGAGAGATGAGTGGGGACACAGTGCCAAACCATGTCATTCCACCCTGGCCCGTCCAAAATCTCATGTTCTTCTCACATTTGAAAACACAGTGATGCCTTCCCAAAAGTCCCCTAAAGTCTTAACTTATTCCAGAATTAACTAAAAAGTCCAAGTTGAACATTTCATCTGAGACAAGGCAAGTCCCTTCTGCCTATGAGCTTGTAAAATCAAAAACAAGTTAATTACTTCCAAGGTACAATGGGGGTACAGGCATAGGGTAAATGCTCCCTTTTCAAAAAAGAGAAATCAGCCAAGAGATAGGGGCTAGAGGTGCCATGCAAGCCCAAAACCCAGTTGGACAGTCATTAAATCTTAAAGCTCCAAAATGATCTCTTTTGACTCCACTAATCATGTTCAGGGAATGCTGATGCAAGGAGCAGCTCTGCATCTGTGCCGCTGCATAGTATAGACCCTGCAGCTGCTTTCATGGGCTGACTCGAGTACCTGCAGCTTTTCCAGGTACACAAGGCAAGTTATTGGTGGACCTACCAATCTGGGGTCTGGAGGATGGTGGCCCTCTTCTCACAGTTCTCCTAGGCAGTGCCCCAGTAGGGACTCTGTGCAGGGGCTCAAACCTGACACTTTTCCTCCACATTGACCAAGTAGAGGTTGTCCACAAGGGCACCGTCCCTATAGCAAACTACTGCCTGGACATCCAGGCATTTCTATACATTCTCTGAAGTCTAGGTTGAGGTCCCCAACCTCAACTCTTCCCTTCTGTGCACCTGCAGGCCCAATACCATGTGGAAGCCACCAAGGCTTGGGTTTGCACCCTCTGAAGCAATGGCCTGAGCTGTACTTGGCCCCTTTTAGGCATAGTTGGAGTTGGAGCAGTTGTCATGCAGGGTGCCATGTCCCAAGGCTGCACAGAGCAGTGGGGCCCTGGGCCTAGTCCATGAAATCATTTTTACCTCCTAGATATCCGAGCCTGTGATAGAAGGGGCTACCACAAAGGTCCCTGAAATGCCCTGGAGGCATTTTCCCCTTTGTCTTGGCTATTAACATTTGGTTCCTCTTTATTTTTGCAAATATCTGCAGCTGGCTGGAATTTCTCCCCAGAAAATGAGTTTCTCTTTTCTACCTCATAGTCAGGCTGCAAATTTCCCAAACTTTTACATACTCCTTCCCATTTAAATATAAGTTCTCTTTGCTTATGCAAATGAGCATAGGATTTTAGAAGCAGCCAGGCCATATCCTGAACACTTTGCTGCTTAGAAATTTCTTCTACCAGATACCTTAAGTCATCTCTCTCAAGTTCAAAGTTCCACAGATTCCTAGAGCAGGGGCAAAATGCAACCAGTCTCTTTGATAAAACATAGCAAGAGGACCTTTGCTCTAGTTCCCAATAAGTTCCTCATCTCCATCTGAGACCATCTCAGCCTGGATTTCATTGTCCATATCACTATCAGCATTTTGGCCAAAATCATTCAACAAGTCTCTAGGAAGTTCCAAATTTTCTCTCATTTTCCCTTCCTGTCTTCTTCTGAGACCTCCAAACTCTTCCAACCTCTGCCTGTTACCCAGTTCCAAAGTCAATTCCACATTTTCAGGTATCTTTAAAGCAATGTCCCACTCTTGTTACCAATTTTCTGTATTAGTCTGTTCTCACATGGCTATAAAGAACTACCTGAGACTGGGTAACTTCTAAAGAAAAAAGATTGAATTGACACAGAGTTCCACAGGTTGTATAGGAGGCATGGCTGGGGAGGCCTCAGGAAACCCAATCATGGTGGAAGGGTGAAGGGGAAGCAAGCACATCTTCACATAGTGGCGGAAGACGGAGAGTGAAGGGAGAAGTACTACATACTTCTAAACAACCAGCTCTCATGAGAACTCCATCACAAGAACAGCAAGGGGGAAGTCCACTTCCATAATTAAATCACCTTTCACTATGCCTGCCCTTCGACACATGGGAATTACAATTTGACATGAGATTTGGGTAGGGACACAGAGCCAAACCATATCAGACACCCAGAGATAAGTCAGCAGCCCAGACATCTCTCCTGAACTTTAAACTTTTGAAGACAACTTCCTATTGGATCTTGCACTTGAAGATCTTCATGACTTACCGAACTCAATGCATTCCCAAATGAGTGCATTAATTTTTCTCCCCTCTCAAATATGCTTCTCCTTTGTATTTATTGTCTTGGCAAATGACATTTCCATTTATGCAGTCGTTCTATTCAGATACCTGGTGCTACTTGTCTCATCCTGCACTCCAATCCTCATCTATGCCATCTAATCAACCACAAAAATTTGCTGTTTACAGTCTTGTAAATGATTCTCAAACCCATCCATTCTCTTCATCTCTTTCAGATGTTTTTCTTGTCTACACCAACATTATATATCTCCTAGATGACTACAAAAATTACTCTCTAATTCAGTTTCCAGAAGGCATCCAGAGGGGTCTTTTAAAAATGCAAATTTGATCTTACCATTCAGTTACGAGAAACCTTCAGTAGCTTCCCACCACTCTTGTGATGAAGTCTAAGTTTTTTTTTTGTTTTTTTTTTTTAACATAATGCAATAGGCAGAATAATGACTCTCAAAGATAGCCCTGTTCCAATTGCTGGTACCTGTGAATATGTTGCCTTACACGGCAAAGGGGACTTTGCAAATGTGATTATGGGGAGATCATCCTGTATTGTTTGGTTGGGCCCACTCTGATTACATGGGCTCTTTAAAGGAGAAGAGTGGGTGAGAGAGATGTGAAGACAGAAAAGGCAGGAGAAATTCAAAGCAAGAAAAGGGACTCCACCTGCTGTTGCTGGCTCTGAAGATGGAAGAAGAGGGCAATGAGCCAAGAAGCACAGGCAGCTGTAGAATCTGGGAATAGCAAGGACATGATTTTTCTTTAGAGACTCCAGAAAGGAATCTGGCCCTGCCAACACCTTGATTTTAGCCTAGTGAAACCTAATTCAATTTTCTGACTTCTAGACCTGTTAAATAATACATTAGTGTTTTAAGCCACTAAGTTTGTAGTAATTTGTTACAGCTGTGATAGGAAACAAACGCACAATGCCTATGGAGCTCTACATGGCCTATCCCTTTCCTAATTCTCCAACTTTACTTTTCTCCACTTAAGCTCCAGCTACACTGAACATTAAAATTTCAAGACAAGCCACTTTTTCTCATGTCTTCAGGCTTTCAACCATGCTATTCACTATTCACTACATTGATCTCATCTTGGACACACATTATATTTTTCTGAGAATTCACCGTAACCTCCTGGTGTAATTTAGTTTTCTATGTACATATTCTTACAGCATCTTGTTCTCATATTTCATTGAATTAATTATTCACTCATTTATCTATTCATCAAATATATATTAATTTCCTATTATTGGCTAAGCATGGGAGTTACAATGGTGTTCAAAACAAAACGAAACAAAAAACATGATCCCCAAAGCAGGAGTTTACATTTTAGCTAAAAATACCAGTGAGTTTGGGGACTTTCCTGTTTTGTTCAGCTTAAATATCAAATACCTGGAACATAATAGGTACACAGGAAGGGTTTTTTTTTTTTTAAAGAATAATTGAATAATTGAAAGAGGAGGAAGGAAGTCCTTAGTCATGGGGTTCTGGCCAAATCTAGGCCTGTATCTCTCTAGGGTGTGATCTCCTGGGGAATCATCCACATGGTTTTTGAGCAAGGGTTGCAAGGCAGGCTTCCTGGCTGGAGATGGCATTTTTGTAAGCCTGGCCCTTGCCTACACCTTCCAGAATATCAGGAGGTGTGATGAGCTTCATCTTCTAAAATTGCAGGCTAAAAATGTATTACATGGGATGCCAAAACTTCTAGAAGAATCTGCTTTCTTGGAAGTCTGAGTACTAGTGCATATCTGAAACCACATGACTAAGAAATTCTCTGCTAGAATGTTTCCATAAATCTACAGCCTCACCTGGAACTGACAGGCCACATCAAGAGGCAATAGCACATACATCTTAATGCCCTAAAGCAGTGGGTCTCAATACCAAGTACATATCATAATCCTTAGATATTAAAAATAGGAATTGTAAAATTGTGATCCCCATTCTATACTGATTAAATCAAGCTCTCTGAGGATGGGCTCTAGGCATCAATGTTTTTAAAAAGTTACCGAGGTGATTCTCATGTTCAAACAATGTTGAGAAACACTGCTTAGCAACATCTGGAGGAAATCCATGATATCTGAAGGGTGGACCTCAAGTAGGTGTAGGAGTACTCATTATATCATTACCCAAGATTGAAACCACCATGGACCTAAAATTGTCACTGAGCTGGTATCCTGTCTGAGTACCTACTATATTCCAGGTATTTGATATTCAAGCTGAACAAAACAGAAATGTCCCTAAGCTCACTGATACTTTTAGCTAGAATGTAAACTCTAGCTAGTTAGTTTGAGGATCATGGTTTTTGTTTTGTTCTGTTGTTTTGAATACCATTGTAACCCCCCTGCATAGCCAATAACAGGGAATTAATAAATATTTGATGAATGAATAGATGAGTGAATAAGTGAGTAAATACTTAATTAAATGAAATATGAGACAAGATGCTATAAGAATATGTACATTGAAAACTAAATTACACTAGGAGGTAGAGGAATCTCATTGGAACGTCATTGGTTTCAGGAATTGCTCTGGGCTCTATTAACATTTCTATGAATCTTTTTAATGTCTCATTTCTCCAGTATTAGTGCTGTTGCCTTGAACTGGATTATCTGTTTTCATCTATTACTTTTTGAATATGTTAACATTTTGTTTCAACATTTCCCCAAGATAGATTACTTCCTTCGTTCCAGAAACCTCATCTTTCTCACCTGCCACTCAGACAAGCCTCAGTGAATGCTGGTTCAGAGGATACTGTACAGACTGGAGAATCATGCATGGAAGGTAAAACTCACTGCGAATACTCCAGAGTGAGTTACAGTCCATTACTGGAGAAATCTAGAACCCAACAAGGGCTGTTCATCTTTCCCACATGTAAGTGACCAGACCCTGCTCCGATGATACTGGCATTATCTCTAGACAGTTCTCTAACATCATTTGCAATAATAATAGGCCCACATTGACTAGATGTACACTTATTTGCTTCCTTCTTAGCTTCTAACCCAAGGACTCCTTTTTGTTTTTTTTTGACTAAGTATGACTCACACTTGGGACTTAGTACAAAGCACCAGATCTTTGCCTTTTATCTTTTATTGCTCTCCTGGACTATGATTTGAATTCATTCCTTGAATGATTCAATCTATCGCCATAGGAAGGTTCTTACATATCACTCTCTTGCCCTGGGACTAGAACTTGCATTCTCTGGATGTTAAGCTCAGTGTATGAGTTTTCTAGGGCCACTGTAACAAAGTACCACAGACTGGGTGCCTTAAACAACAGAAATTTATTTTCTTGAAATTCTAGAGGCTAGAAGTCTGAAATCAAGATATGGTTGTGTTGACTCCTTCGAGGTCCCACTCCTTGGCTTGTAGATGGCCATCTTCTCCCTGTGTCTTCACACGGCCTTCCCTGGTGTCTGTATTCAAATTTCCTCTTCTTATAAGGACACTAGTCACATTGGATTAAGGTCCACCCTAATGACCTCATTTTACCTTAATTACCTTTTTAAAGGCCTTAACTGCAAATACAGTCACATTAACAGGTATTGGGGGTTAGAACTTCAGCATATGAAATGGTGGTGGTGGTGGCAGGGGATGATCAGGGAGATCAGCCCATAACACTCATAAATGACTTTG
Organism: Hylobates moloch; assembly: GCF_009828535.3. Lineage (NCBI taxonomy): Eukaryota > Metazoa > Chordata > Mammalia > Primates > Hylobatidae > Hylobates > Hylobates moloch. The sequence continues at coordinate 35,701,456 of NW_026652292.1, forward strand.
ATTAAGTAAAACCTTGTATTTGTTTATTCATTTTACTAGACAATTTTCAAAGCTCATTTTCTCATTAACCTTTACTCTACCTTTTCTTAGTAAACTTTGTAAGCATTGCTAGTTCTTTTTTATAGATGCGGAACTAAAAATGGAGAATTACACTACTTATCCAAAGTTGAACAGTTAGTAAAAAACTGGGTCTAGACTCGACAACTCTTAGCTCTTAGTTCAGTGCAATGTTTCCCTGTGTCCTGTGCTGGCTTTTTCCCTCCAACCTAAATCCTCTTTGAAATCAGCTGAGTGGTCATAGCATATTTACTAATTTCTGCATCTAATAGCCTCATGCCTTTTAGACATCTTGAGATACAGCGAGTTAACAAGAATGCAAGTATTTTTAAACTTACAGCAGCCCCAGGCAAGGCACGTCAGTTGGACAGCCTGACTCTTGCCTGTACCTACTTTAAGCTTACACCTAAATGATGTCAAATTAGGCAAAAATAAATTGAAAATTGTTTTAACACCTGGTTGTTTTGCCTTCACTGTGCCAGGTACCTGGCTCACTGGAAGTACAGTGAAGGCAGAACTCATGGGAATTGTTAGGAGAGAATAACAAGTCGTGCAAAAAGAATATATTATTGAAAGAATATGCTGCATAAATACTAAGAAAGAACATAGGTGATCTTGAATAGCTTCTTCTGTCTTTCATCCTCTGAGCCCAACACCCCCTCCTCAGCCCACTTAACTCACTCAGCAGATCATCTTTTGTAGTTCAAGGACTGCATATGTACAACACTTACCGCCTGCCTGTCACCCTGCTGTGCTATTAGGCTGAGTGGAGAAGTATTTGTAAAGCACTTTCTGGATTCTTAGACGAAATGTGTTTATCAAATAAAACATATCTCCAAGTGTTTCAATCTCAGCCTGAAAGTCACTTCCTAGATCAAAGTGATGTACATCAACATGGCAGGAGATCTAACTCTGGGCCAGAAATGCATCAAATGAAGGGTCATTGATATACGCCCGGTCCTATTATCCTGCCACGAAGAAAAGTTTCCAGTTTTAGAAAAAGAAAGCCTCAGTAGCACCTCAAATTCCAAGATACTTTGTGGTAGGCCCAGGCAGGAAAGCACTTACTTTATGAAGGAATCTTTTTGTCAATAAATATGATAATGTGGCACCTTTGAGTGGAGAAATATAAGCTAGTTAGGACTACATTTTCAACCAATGGATCTGGCATACTTTCTTTGTTCATGCAACTCGTCAAGATGAAAAGATAATATAACAGCAGTGTCAAACACTAAGTTTTTAAAGAACCTTTCCTGATTTCTCAAGTCTTATTTCAGAGCTTCTCTCATGTGCTTTAAATGAGCCAACGGTCACCAACCTTTACTGAGGACCTGGTACATGTCGGAAATTGTTCTAGTGGCTAAGGTTGCAAGACAGACAATGTTCTTGTCATCATGGGGCCTACACTCTAGTAGGTGAGATATAAGAAGCAAGTATGCTAGGAAATACAACATGCAATATTTCTTAAGACATGTGAGTTATGAAGGAAAACAAAGCAGGCCGGGTAAGAGGATAGAGACTGCCCTAGGACTGGAGTTGGGAGGGAAGGCAGTGAAAGAATCCTCTTACAGGTGGTGTGGTGCTTTTAAAATATGTCCAGAAATTCTTTGACACTCTTCCCATCGAAAGTAGGGTTTATGTTTGCTTCTATTGAAGTTGGCTGGGCCTTTGTGACAGCCTTGATGAGTAGAAAGCAGAGGAAGTAACACTGTATGAATTTTAAGGCTGGGTTACAAAAGGCCATGTGAATTCTGCTGGTTTATCTAAAGATATTTGCTTGAAAGCCTTTCACCACTGTGTATGAAGGCACTTACGAGCATGGGGGTGGAGAGAGAGAGAGATTCCTAAACACACCCAGTTGTTCAGCTCCCCAGCTGATTGAGTCTTCCCAGCCCAGGTGACAGACATGTGAGTGAATAAGCCATCAAGATGACCCCAGCCGCAGCCACCATCTGACTACACCTATGTGGGAGGTCCATGAGGACCACTCAGCTGAGCCCAGGCAACCCCTGGATTTATGAGCAAAAGAAATAACTGCTATTCTTTTAAGATACTATTTTGGAATGAGTTGTTACACAGCAAAAAACAAAACAAAACAAAAAGAGAGTAGAAGGTGATAGTCCATTAAGGTCCTGAATGAATTTAGAGAGGAAGCTCTGTGAGGGTCTGGATAAAGTTTTCCAAGCTAAGGGAAAAATAAGTGCAAAGGCCCTGATGTGGCATGTTGGAGGCACTGCAAGCATGGTGTTAGAGCAGAGTGAGCCAAAAAGAGAGTGCAAATGCCCTGGGGAACAGGGAAGGGTGCAGCTCTACTTTGCAGGCCATGGACAGGCATTTGGATTTGATTCTGAGCTTGCGAGGAATACTTAGAAGAGTTGGAGAGCAGAAGTAACACAGGTTTGTGTTTTCCAATGATTTCTGTGGTTGCTGGATGGAGAATTGACTACTGGCGAGTGGACAAAAATGGAGGCAGGCAAGAAATAATAGTGATTTGGGCTGGAGTGAGTGGTGCCCATGGAGATAGTGAAAAGCAATCAGGTTTGGGATATGTTTAAAGATAGTACCAACAGGACTTACTGTTAAGTTGCAAGTGGGAATGACACACGTAGAGGTGTCAGGTATGATTCCCAGGTTTTAATCTAAGTAACTTGGTGAATGTTGGTGCAGGGTGGGTAGAGACGAGTAGAGAAATCAATAGGTATTCTCCAGACATGTTATGTTTGGGATGCCTATTAGATTTTTCAAGAAGAGATGTTGACTAAGCAACTGGTCACTGGGCTCAGGGAAGCAATCGCACTGGAGATACAGATGTGGGAGTTGTCAGAGTCTAAGCGGTGTTTCACCATAAGTATAGATGTGGGGATGTCGTCATGTAAGTGGTGTTTCACCATAAATATAGATATGATGTTGTCAGAATATAAGAGGGTATTTCATACCATGAGACTGGATGCAAGGGAGTGGGTCTAGAGTAATGTGGAGAAACGTACCAACATTTTTTTTTAAGTTAAAACATGTTTGTATGCCATTGAGAATGATTCAGTAAAAGGGAGGTATTGACGCTGCAGGAGAAAAGTGGCAGAATTATAGGAGCAAAGTCCTCGATTAGGCTAGAGCAGAGGAAACCGGTATGCAAGTGGACTGGTGAAGCTTCACAGGAGCATCACGGGCCTCACTTGGCTGAGGTGCAACAAGGGAACTTGACTGAGTTGTAATTGCCATTTCCTTGTTAGCATTTCTCACTAGATTGTAAGCCCAGTGAGGGCAGGGACCCTCCGTAATGTGTCCAACATTATACTGCAGTTCCTGACACAACGTCTGGCTCATTCGACAAAGTTGATAACTGTTTTATGTATTAAATGGACAAATACACAAATTATCCTATTTGGCCAAATGTAGTTCATAAATAAATATCTGTTCACTTGCATGGAATATAAAAATGAAAAACTTAGGCAAATATAACCAAAGTAGGAGGAAAAAGTGACATTTTAAATATCTTCAGTTTGTTAGATATCCAAAACTTTTCTATTAATGAATGTTTGGATATTCTTCCAGATTGTTGAGATAAATTGAATTAAAATAAATTAAATAATAATTGCTAACATTTGTGAGTGCTTATATGCATCAGGAATTATTCCCTTAAGCCTTTATATTTATCATCTCACTTAATTCTTATATCATCCCTTAGATGTCTACTACTATTATTATTATTATTACACTTTAAAGATGAGGACCTGAGCCACAGAAATGGTAAGGAATTGCCCTCAGATTAGACAGCAGCTACTTGGTGGCAGAGTTGGAATTGAAACCCAGACAACTTCTTTCCAGAGCCCAGATAACTAGTCACTTTCAGGCCTTCTAATCCCCAGCCTAGTACTCCTTAGGTATTTAAAAAGTGAGGAATAAATTAAATATGAAAATAACTCCGCTAAAACATATCACGTAAAGTCAAAGGACGAATGATGAACTGGGAAAAATATTTGTAATTCATATCAGAGACAAAGACTAATTTATGAAGTGATCATAGAAATATGTAAGAGAAAGACAGGAGACTCAATAGAACAATGGACAAAGGAAATGAATAGTTCACAAGGAAAAACATATGGCCTTTAAATATATGAAAAAATGTGCAATCTGACTCAAAAAGAGAAAGGCAAATTACAATCTTGCCAAAATACCTTTTTTTTTTAACCTATGAAGTTGACAAATATCAAAAGGTTGGCCTACAGTTCCTGTCGCAAGGCTGTGAGAAACAAGTACTCTCTTACTCTGCTGGCTAAAGTGCAAAATAATATGAACAGGGCAATTTTAGCACTGTCACAAAGTGGTTATCTTTTGACTCAGATCACTCTGGGAATTAATCCTCAGGTACACCTAACCACTTACAAAATGATATATAAACAAGGATATTCAGTGCAACATTATTTCTAGTGCAAAAGATTGGAAACACTCAAATATTCATCAATAAGAATTAATCAGTTATAAGAATGAGGAAGCTCCCTCATATTGACTCAGAAAGTTATCCATGATATGCCATGAAGTAAAAAAAAAAAAAAAAAGAAAGAAAGTAAAAGATAGTATATACAATATGATATCATTTGTAAAAGACTGGGAGAGAATAAGATTACATATGAGGCTATGGTTTAATCTACAAAAGAAGTACTGGAAGGATACTCAGAAACTCGTATATGTGACAACTGTAGAGGTAGGATGAGGTGGGAGTGAAGAAGTGTTTTTAAAACACTTTATATATAATAACACAAATCTCACAGAAAGTCATGAGGGGGAAAGTAAGACATTCAACGTATACCTTGTTTTATTTTTGATCTTTGAACCATGTGCATATTTTGTTATTTACAAATTAGAGAGAAAAGGTAGTGATAGCTACACTCACAGAGCACTTCCTGTTTGCCTGGCACTGTGCTTCGCATGTTGTCTTTGTTATGTCAGGTATTCCTCACAGCAGGACACATTATTATTCCCATTTAGCAGGTGAGGTACAGGTTTGGAGAAGTTAAGGAGTTTACTTATGGCGCAGAGCCAGTAAACTGTGGAGCCTGGGATCAAACCCAGGTCGCCTGGCTCCAGAAGCTCTGAGCTACTATTCTACTCTCATGGTGGTTTTTAACATTGATGCTCTACCTTGAGAAACATAAGGGATGATGTCCCCCTCATGGCCAGTTCTTATGGTCACATTAATCTTTGTAAAAAAAAAAAAAAAGAAAAGAAAAAAAACAATAGTTAGAAATCCCTGACAGTTCCCCAGGAATAACAGGTCACTGTAGCTGTGGCATAAGATGTCTTCAGCCATGAGAGAGCCCGGAAGGCTAGCTGTAATTCCAACCCTTCCTTCCTAAACAAGAAAGATAGCAAAGTGAAAGCACAGGAAGGTTATTATTTTTTTAAATACCTGGCAGTTATTAAGTTCTTACCATGCGCCAGGCACAGATGTCATAAGTACATTACATGTATACCTATTTAATGTTTACAACAAAAACCTTATTAGATAGATGCTATCATTACCACTGTGATGAGTTGAATTGTGCCTGCCTGCCATCCCTGAAAGGTATGTTGAAGTCCTAACCCCCAGATAATTATTTGATCCTAAGTATCAAATAAGACTGGGACTTTATTTGGAAATAGGGTCTTTACAGAGGTAATCAAGTTAAAATGACATTGTTAGGGTGGGCCCTAATCCAATATGACTGGTGTCCTTTTAAAAAGGGGACATTTTTATAAAGACATACACAATGGGAAGATGATGTGAAGATGGCCATATGATGATAGACACAAAGATTGAAATGACCTGAAACCAAAAAATAAAATACAAGGGAGTGCTGGCCACCACCAGAAACTAGGAAGGACCCTTCCCAGAGTACCGGAGGGAGCACGGCCCTGCCATCACCTTGATTTCAGACTTCTAACCTCCAGAACTGTGAGACAATACATTTCTCTTGTTTGAAGCCATCCAGCTTGTGGTGCTTTGTTACGGTAGTCCCAGGACATAAATAAAACCGCATCTTACAGACGAGGGACCCGAGGTACAGAGAGGCCAGGCAACCCGCCCAAAATGACACTGTTGGTAAGTAATGGTGCCTTGACCTGAGCCTGGGAAGTCTAGCTTCAGAGGAATGCTTTATTCTGGTTAAATTTATATTTATATATAAAGTTATTTTGCAAATTTCAGTTAGCTATTATTCAAACAAATCGTCTCACTTCATGACTGAGGGCTCTGAACACTCTGTTTTGACCTCAACCCCCGTCAAAGGGCAAAGCACAGTGCATTCAGAGCAGGGCAACCGGGGCAAACTCAAGAGGGCATAGCAATGGGAGTCCACGAAGCCAAACCAAACTCAGCCATGCAGCTGCTGGAGCTGGGGTCCAGCTAAGGGGGCTTTCCGGTCCTCCCTGAAACAGCCGAGTGTGGCCAGGACCCGGGGGGTACGCACTTCAAAGCAGTCGAAGCTTCCCCACAGCCTCTCATTTTTGATCAGCAGAAGCCGCAATCTAGGAATGTGGGTTGTTTGAGTTATTATTATTTTTTTTTAGCTTAAGAAAGGGTCAGGTGAAGTTCAAGAGAGCTAAAGCAACTTGGAGGAACTGCCTTTCCCAATCCCTTTTGTGCCCAGATGCCCACTAAACAAAAATATTTTCTGAATGGTACAATGCTTTACAGATAATATGGAAAGAGGAGGGATGAAGGAAAGGTCTGGGCGAGCACTGGATCCAGGGACCATGTTCGTCTGTGTAGCACCTCTGGGTGCTCCCTCCTGAAAGATGCAGCCCTGTGAATAACCCACTTGGTGAGTGGAGCCCAGGCTGAATGGTGGCCTCCAACTGCAGCCAAGAGGCAGGCAAGTATGTACTGGAGACGGACATCAAAGTTCAAAACAGCATTTGGGTAAACCAAGAGTCAAATGACTAACGAGGAATTGGAAGCAGGTTATGGTTATGTCTGAGCAGGGGAACGGGACTTGGGCAGACATTTCCCCCCAGCCATACTGTTGAAGTGAGGAATATTTCAGTACTTTTCCCAGAACGGATCATCTTGTATTGAATTATACAGGTCGATGTCTACTCTGATGACTCCAGGATGGAAGGAAGGATGCCTCATGTGACCCTAACCTCCACCATTTCTAGGTACAGTGTAGGTGTTCAATAAACACTTATTATCTGGGTGATTTGTTTCCTGGATGACTTGCCATGGGCTTTGCAATCCCGATTAGGATCAGAGAAAAAGGAGAAAAAGTGTCTTTGGTGGAAGCATGAATGACAGGTCTGCATCACTGCAATTCTGGAAGGGAAGAAATATGACCTAAATCCCAAATGGCCCTAAACAAAACGCATGCCTCTGAACACAACTCAGGATGTCAAGGGAAAGAAACAAAATAGTTAACCTTTGCCTAATGTGGAGGCAAAAGGGTGATGTATCCAAATGTTAAAGGTGTCAGACATTGAGGCAGAGTGAGGGAAAGATTAATTTCCTTAATTCTAAACTTCTCAGACATCAGGCACTAATAAACACAGGTTTATCACACACTGGTGAAAACAAGCTTTATTTTATAATTCCAAGTATTTAAAGAATACCTCAGTCTTAACATTTGAGTGCCTTGTTGAAAATAAATCCCCAGAAACGGCAGCAGATTTCCACAGAAAACTCGTAAAGATGCACCCTATGTATTTTCTTATCTCTTTTCAAAGTTTAAATGCTAGGGCTTTGTATATTGCCACGTGGATCAACATTGTTATGTACTTTGCTGCTAAGAAGACCTTGAAAGGCTAATCCTACAGGAAACTTCCAGAGACAAGCAGAAGAGTAACTGACTCACCTGGTCGTGTACTGTGCTGTGAGGACGCTTATTTCTAAAATGCAGATTGCAACTGCAAAACTCCGGCAGGCTGACATGCTGCTCTTGCTGGGTGGCTGCGAGTGGGGTGGCAGGGCAGGTCTGGTAAAGCATTTATTTGCAAAGGGCCAGAGGACAGGGAACAAGGATTGTTTGTCTGCATTCAGAGTTTTTGTCAATTTGGGTGGCCTGGGTACTGAAGTCCAACCAAAGGAGAATCATTTTGTAATTCTTGGCCTCCTGCTTTCTCATACTGACAAGTAGATGTGGGGCAATGGGCCTGTGAATGCTAAACTCCCTAAGATGGGCAGCAGTGCTGTGTAAAAACGGAAACAAAGGCCGGGCACGGTGGCTCACGCCTGTAATCACAGCATGTTGGGAGGCTGAGGTCGGTGGATTACCTGACTTCAGGAGTTCGAGACCAGGCTGGCCAACATGGTGAAACCCCATCTTTACTGAAAATACAAAAAATTAGCCAGGCATGGTGGTGGGCACCTGTAATCGCAGCTACTTTGGAGGTTGAGGCAGGAGAATTGCTTGAATCTGGGAGGCTGAGGTTGCAGCGAGCCAAGGTGGGGCCACTGAACTCCAGCCTGGGCAACAAGAGCAAAATTCCGGCAAAACAAACAAACAAACAAACAAAAACAGAAACAAAAATGAAGAACCCCCCAGCAGTTCTTAGTTTGCAAGACTTGAGGGGTTGGGTGGAAGATGAGGGAGTATGCAACTTTGGGGAAAAAAGGCCGTGGATGCTTCTCATGGAGGCATAAAGTCAAAGTTAGCAAAGAACTGCGCTTAATGCAAAGGATGGCACAGACGTAGATGCTTCATTTTTTTTTTTTTTTTAATCTGCAAATGGTCTATGTGGGTTATTTCCATGTGAGCAAATGCATTTACAGTCCTGGCTTTCCTTATAGGCAGAGTGGAACATTTTGAAGAATGAGACGTAAACTCCCGAAGGCATTAAGGGCGTCCACCAGAAGGAGTGGTCTCCTTATCTCAGCATCACACATGTCAACAAGGTAGAATCTGAGATAGAAAAACTTGTTCCTACCCATGAAAAATAGTCTCCCCCTCACATTTCATGCTTCCCAGCACTTGTGGGAAGAGCAGTGCCTTTTTGGGAACACCAGAGAATGTGGACATCGCAACTGCTCTTAAAGCACTGATTGCAAAAATAGAATGACCTGGGGACTCTTGAGAACAGTAGTGATGGCTGCCCGCTGTCCACTCAGCTCTAAGTTAATTGACTTGTGATGAGACCCTGCATCCATGCTTTTAAAAGCTTCGCGGTTCATTCTAACGTGTAGCCAGGGTTGAGACTGAGGATGACCACCTTGAGAAGAAAGACATCAGATATCTCTGGATATAGTTCTTAAAGGGACTTCATAAGTATTATTATTACTTATCGGCAAATTTCAAACATTAGCATTTATAAAGACCTGCAAAGCAAGGGGTGGGGTTGAGGGAAGACAGAATATACAGCTATTTTCTCCAGTACTGCCTTACTTTTTCCACTGATATTCCTACCTGGGGTAAAAGGTATCTACTCTCACTCACTTTCTTGGCCCCTCTCCTTTTTATGCAGAGAACTTGAGGTCTTTAATGGGACTGACCTCACCTCTTCCTGAGCTTGCTGTGGAGTGTAGGCCATGCAGAACTGCCAAGTAATAAGATGATTCGAATGCATGCCACAACTCTTGTAACTATGTCATGGGATGAGTCCATGCCTGAAAGACACTTCCTGTGAGTCTTGGCTAATAACAGGTGGGCTACATTTGGAAACAGTATGAATCTGTCAAATATGCTGTAGGAGGGCAGGCGCAGTGGCACACGTCTATAATCCCAGCACTTTGGGAGGCAGAGGTGGGTGGATCACTTGAGGCCAGGAGTTTGAGACCAGCCTGGCCAACATGGTGAAACTTCATCTCTACTAAAAATACAAAAATTAGCTAGGTGGGGTGGTGTGTGCCTGTAATCCCAGCTACTTGGGAGGCTGAAACATGAAAATTGCTTGATCCTGGGAGGCACAGGTTGCAGTGAGCCAAGATGGCACCACTGCACTCCAGTCTGGACAACAGAGTGAGACTCTGTCTCAAAAAAAGAAAAATGCTGTAGCAATGTTGAGGGCTCTTATGAGGCCTCTCTGGACCCTAAAAGGATACTTATGGAAATAAAGACTGAAAAGCAGTCAGGATGGGACGCTTTATACTAACTAGACTTGATGCTAATTGATTAGAAATTGTGATGATTAGACTTGATAAGTTGATGTGACTGGAGATTGACAAATCACCTGTCTCTTTGGAGACTAAATCAATGGAAGGGGGATGAGGGAGAGAGGGAATAGTTTTGGCTGACTAGTTTGAATAGGAGGCTTTTCTGAATTGCTCAGTTGTATTTATTTTATCACCATAGTTCAGGTTTAAATGTAATGTAGAAAAATAATGACAGCAGTAAAGTATACTAATAGCATATTAATTATATGTTATATATTGGCAATATATATTTTATTAGTCCGTTTTCACACTGCTACAAAGAAACTACCTGGCTGGCACGGTGGCTCACCCCTGTAATCGCAGCCCTTCGGGAGGCCCAGGCGGGCAGATCACCTGAGGTCAGGTGTTCGAGACCAGCCTGGCCAGCATGGTGAAACCCCATCTCTACTAAAAATACAAAAAAATTAGCCAGGCATGGTGGTGGGTGGCTCTAATCCCAGCTGCTTGGGAGGCTGAGGCAAGAGAATTGCTTGAACCCAGAGTCGGAGGTTGCAGTGAGCCTGATTGCACCACTGTACTCCAGCCCGGGTGATAAGAGTGGAACTCCGTCTCAAAAAAAAAAAAAAAAAAAAAAAAAAAAAAAAAGATACCACCTGAGACTGGGTAATTTACAAACAAAAGTGGTTGAATTGACTCATAGTTCTGCATGGCTAGGGATGCCTCAGGAAACTTACAATCATGGTGGAAGGTGAAAGGAAAGCAAGGCACTTCGTAAATGGCACTAGGAGAGAGCAAGAGTGAGGAAGTGCCACACTTTAAAACCATTCGCTGGCTGGGCGTGGTGGCTCACGCCTGTAATCCCAGCACTTTGGGAGGCCGAGGCTGGCGAATCACCTGAGGTCAGGAATTCAAGACCAGCCTGGCCAACATGGTGAAACCCCGTCTCTACTAAAAATACAAAAATTAGCTGGGCGTGGTGGCAGGCGCCTGTAATCTCAGCCACTTGGGAGGCTGAGGCAGGAGAATTGCTTGAACCCGGGAGGCAGAGGTTGCAGTGAGCCGAGATCGCTCTGTCGCACTCCAGCCTGGGAGACAAGAGCGAGATTTCGTCTCAAAAACAAACAAACCATTAGCTCTCATAATTCACTCACTATCACAAGAACAGCACAGGGGAAACCGTCCCCATGATCCAATCACCTCCCAGCAGGTCCCTCCCTCAACATGTGGGGATTACAATTCGAGATGAGATTTGAGTGAGGACACAGAGCCAAATTATATTATATATTATAATTATATAATTATAATATACAATACATAATCATATATTACATATTATAATGCATCATTATGTAATCATATATAGTATAAATATGTAAAATATATGAATAATATGCTTTACATTTTTATGCTTTTCACTCTTTCTTGTCCTTAACATCTATCATGTGTCTGACGTGTTTTGAAATGAGGCTTATGTTTCTGTGTGTATGTCAGAGAAATAAAGCATCATCATGCATTAGACTAGAGCAGTGAAAATAGTAACATTTTCATTTGTATAACACTTAAAGGCTTCCAAATAACAAAATGAATGTTTATTGAACTTCTAATATGTGTCAGGCCATATCTATATATGCAATCTCATTTAATCCTGAAAATAATCTGTTTTACAGCTAAGGAAATGGAGACACACTGAGATTACATCATTTGTCCAGCATCAGCCAGGGACGAGTAACTGCAAATTTGTACTTGCTATGTCTGGCTCCACATCTCAGGCTTTTCCTACCTTGCTATCACTACTATTGTTATTATTTTAACTATGTCATGTTGCTTATAGGGTACTTTACTATAAAATTCCTTACTGAGTCCTGTCAACTCCGTAGAAGGTAAGCTTTTATTCTAGTCTCACAGATGAGGCTCAGAGAAATACCTGCAAGGCTACACAGAAGAGGTAGGGGTGAGATTTGAACAAACCATGTCTTTAAACTCTGATTCCAGAGTTTTCCACTCTGCTGAGGGTTTTTGCCATTCAGTTGCCCTTTGTTCCCTTCTTAGTTTCAATTTTCTTGGGAACTTTGTGATAGTGAACCAAGTTTTTTGCTTAATAATACTTTTCCCAGTTTTTAAGGCAGACAGACATATGTACATTAAAACTTTGACCAGCAGGCAGAAACACTTAATTTTTACTGATTTGATATAAATATGTTGAGGGTCATTTCCATTTGACTCTTTTATAGTGATGGAAACAGTTTCTTGAAAGTCCCTTTGCAGTAAGTTAAGGGATCTTAGTATCCAGGGATCTCATTAGGAATGCCTGCCCCATTCCATAGCTGTTTCTTACCGACTGTCCGAAGATCCACAGGTCTTGCAATGCCACAGTGAAATTTTAGGGCTTCCACTTATAACCTGTGTAGTCAGTGGGGATAACTAGACTCATCGAATAGGGACAACTTGGAGATCACCGTCAACTGCAGGTTTTAGGTGTGTCTTGTTTGCTATTATGCCCCCTCGCATCTAGCATTGCGTCTAGCACATTTATGAATTACAAGCACTAACAGATGAATGAACGAATGCAGATTGGGAAAATGACGTCCATGTCCCTAAGGTCGAATGGTTAGGGCAGGGGAAGCATCAGAGCCCAGCTCTCTTCCTTGCTGGTCCTGTGCCATTTTCCTTCCAGCACTTTCAGATGAGCTCTTTTATAATGAAGGAGGAAAGAACAAATTTCTCTACTGAGTGGTTCTGGAGCTGTTTGTGAAGTTCAGTTGAGATGATGTAAGTCTGGCTGTCCCTTTACAGTAATAAGGATTCCTGTGGCTTAGATCTGTTTACCCTCACATGGAACTATGTAGGGCCCACTCGATTACAGCATTTCATTTTAAAGGAAGACTCAGCACAATCCTCTTCTCTTTTGAGGTTCTCAGTATCTGCCTATGCCATATCCTACCCTTTTGTTCACCAACACTCTTGACTATTTGTATGTCTCCCTCCCAACTCAGACTCCAGCCTCTGCTCCAGTCATTTTAGTATTTTCATGGGCACCCCTCTGCCCTCCTCTTTTCTGATTTTGCCAACTCTGTCAATATTTATCTTAATTCCATTCAGCCCTCTGCTATATCCCATTTCTATGCTGATCAATTAGTCTAAGTAGGTACAAGTGAAGGCAGCATCAGACACACCACAGAAGCATCCTCTACTCAATTCCAGCCCAGTCATGTTACCCTGTAACTTTTAGAGCAGCAGTGATTCTGCTTTCTTATAAGTAAGATAAAATAATGATTGAAATCAACCAAGTCAGTAAAGAATTGACAGAAAACTCCACAACAAATATCACAAGGAAAAATTAGTCATAAAGAATTTCAGAGTTGGGTTTTTCTTTTCCTTCCATTTTTAACAACCTCATCTTTCATCTCTGCAGAAGGCCAGCTTCTTTGCCACTGAGCAGCCCACACCATGGTCTTGCCGGAGACAAGCACTTGTATGATTTCAATATGTGGTAGAGGTTTAGTAATTAAATGAAGGACACAATTCCAAGCAAGGGCAAATGAGGGGCTTGGCCACTCACCAGGTGAGATGACAAATGGCTGGCCCTTGTCCATCAGCATTGCTGTAATTATGACATGTTAACAGAGCTGCTGCCAGTACATAGCCTTGTACATGTCCCTATTGGTCATATCAGCCTAGAACATAAGTTTTTATTTTTAGCAGAAGGGAATTAGTTCAAAACATACCATTTCCCAGAAATAATTATTTGTTTTATTATTTAGCAACCTCCTAAAATGGTAATAGCTTAAATATTTACCAGGGGCTTTGGGGCAGCTCCCATCTTTTCCTAGATTTTGTATTAAACGTATTCCAGGAATATGGGTCAGAGTCCTCACTCATCAGGTTATTTCACGGTCAACCAAACTCCTGAGTTAGCTACATCCTCTGTTCCTTCCCCCCACCTTTTTTTTGCTTCCACCTCAGGAAAGACACAAAATTACCCTCTGTTTGGCTCTCTCTAGACACCACAGTTAATATTTTGATGGTAAAGTCTGAGATCAATTGATGAAAGGATCTCTCTACTTTAACACACAGTTTTATAATAAAATACCATGAAAAACACTCCCTTAAGAGTTGGGGTAGAGTGCAGCTTTTTTTAAAGCATGGATGCCAGCCTTGCCTGAGTAAGACTTGCAACGGTAACAGATCCCACCTCAAAGGATTATGAATGGCATCAATGGAATAAAGTTATTTTGCATAAATGGTAAAATACTTCACAGATGAAAGGTTATTTTGGGAAAGTCTATACCTTCTCCCTTTGTATTGCTTTTATGTGAGAAATTTAGGAGCATGCTGGCTGTTCAGCTTTTAGCTTAGATATATTTAATTTGTAAAGGAAACTCTCTTTCCAAGATAATAGGGTTACCATGAAAAGCTGAACTTCTGGCACTCAGGTGTGAATACCACTGCTTATTAAAGAAACTACAGTTGTCCCTTGGTATCTGTGGAGGATCAATTCCTGCAGATACCAAAATCTGTGGATACTCAAGTCTGTTATATAAAATGGCATATAACCTATGTACATTCTCTCATACACTTTAAATTATTTATAGATTACTTATAATAACTAATATAAATGCTGTGTAAATAGTTGTTATACTGTATTGTTTTTATTTGTATTATTTTAATTGCTGCATTATTTTTATTTTACTTTATTTTCTATTCACATATTTTCCATCTGTGGCTGGTTGAATCTGCAGATGCAAAATCTGAGGTTAGGAGAGCCAACTATATAAGGAACAGGTGTGTTTCCACTTTGCAGGGACACTTCAGTAACTGCCACTCTCTGCTTGATCAAAGTAGTTCCTACTGCACTGAAAGGAATGTCCTCCTCTTGTACACACGAGCAAGTTAACCTCTGGCAAGATCTCACAGATTAAGCCACGTGGAGATAACACACAGGCTCAACGGGTTAGACGCACTGCAGAGCACCTGGATAAGCCAGATAATTTGTGCAACATGTTCTTATCAGCAGCCTTCTCTAGCTCATCTGTGGCTTACTTTCAGTTCCCCTGGAACCTGCTTTTGTATGGAGTGTATTTCTATTCCACCTCACTATTGTTAGAAAGAGACCAAATGTTTCAGTCAAGGAGAAAGGTAAGGCAGTAATAAGGAACATTCCAAAATATTATACACCAATAGATAATCCTTCCCCAAAATGTCTTATTCCTTAGAAAAGTTAGGTTTAACACCAAGACTTCTATATCCATGCAAAGCCCACCTTGGGATTCTCTTTCTTGTAGTTGCAGGTCTTTTTGAAATGAATGAGAACCTTGAACTTTTATACTAGGTGAGAGAGTTTAAGAGCTTCCTAATGCTAAAAACATCTGTTCATCAGCCCACTCACCTCATGCAACAACTCTCCAGAGGGGCCTATGCCAGCCTAGAGCAGTCCACACAGTTGTGTCTTGGTGAGGTCAAATATGACTGAATAAAAAACAAGAGGCAGCCAAGGGTAAAAGGCATGAACCAATAGTGCACTAATGAGTGATTTTATAGTGGATGTCAGCTGAGGTTTTTTTGGTACAGGTCTTATCTACTAGTCTTCCTTACACTCCCAGAAAGGGAGTGTGTGTGGGTTTGAGACAGAAGAAGGTGCTGAAATAGATCAGGTAGTAATTTACTCACGGTCCTATTTCATGGATTTCCACTTTCTCTTCATTGTTGTGACAGTCCAGAATGTATTATAGCTAACATTTTCTCCACTTCAGACTGGTATGTTTTATAGCTTGCCTCCAATGTCAACTCAAAGCAGGTAGAATAAACTGATGGTACCACATGATATTCTGCCACTCCAGTTTATTGAAATGAGTAAATTTATAGCTTTATTTGCATACAGAAAAGTGCACGAGAAAATAAGTATGTACAAAACAGTTGTGTGGCTGATCATGACTTTCAAAAATTCAACTACCTAGAAATAGTTATCTCCAGTTTAGCACATTTAGGTATTTGGACATTTAAAGTACTATTTCAAGTCTGTGTTTATAGTGACTGAGTAGGAAGCCGATAGAAAATTATGCCATATATGATCAACTATTACCATTAAACATAAAACCACAGGACTTTCTATTTGGGGCTAATCAATAGAGGGTCATGTGGCCCCTGTCTTGTTTAGCTTCTGAGCATCACCCTCTTCTTCCCCCTCAAGGTAACATTGGATGTGGTTGATTAACTCCCACAAGAACCTGAGCATTAAGGGTCAAGAGACAACATTAAAAACCCAACATAAACAAAACAAAACAAAACTTATTTTGACAATAATAAACCCTTCAGAACTGTGCTCACAACAGGACAGAAAATGAACTGGGAATGTTTCCAAGTTGTGAGGAGAAAAACATTGCAGACATTAGATTTTCAATGGTAACCCCAAACATTTGTTCTACAGCTTTTTCCTCCCCTCTTATCTTCCTACTAACGACGATGAGATTGTGGCTGCAAGAAAGTTTTCCAGTTTCTTGATAACGGCCTAGCATGACCCCAGATAAGCACCTAATGTGTTTGGCACAATCACATTTAGCTTTGTGATGTGTTGCTCTTCAAAATAGAGTCCTTTGTTGCTGAGTTGAGTTCAATTTCTCTTGAACATTAACTGCTCTTCTGGAACTTCAGCTCAAGAGAATGGCCTCCTCTTCCACAGGAAGGATATAGGTTGTGCCCATTTGCAATTCTAGTTCGTGGGACTAGCAATTACTGAGAATGAAGAGATGCTGCAGATCTGTCTGTGAATCAGTTTTTTTTTTTTTTTTTTTTTTTTTTTTTTTTTTTTGCCCTGTGAGAGTCTGTTGCTTGTGAAAGGGTGGTAATGCTACTTGAACCTAGGAGCAAAACTGACTGAAAAAAGAATCAGAAAAAAAAGGAGAGGAGAGACGAATAATGTTCTTCCCTCATTTGCAATAGCTACCAAGAGATGGGAGAAAAGGACAATCTTGGCCTTGGGAGAAAGTGATCTTCAGAAAGAAGAGAAGCTATCTCTTTAAAAAGGTCCTTAAGTGGTTAGATTCCAAAGTGTCTAAGGAGAAGTTGTAGTTGCTTCAATTTTACTTTAGAAATTCTCTGTAACTGATGGTCTGAAGCAAGATTTCTTTTAAGAAGGTGCTTTGTTCTACTATAACATTTAGATTTTATGCTCTGAAACAGAACCCCCGAACAACTTTGAACAATAAGGATTTGAAAATTTATTCAAAACAGCATGATATGAAGGGATGTGGTGGCTGCATCTCCCAACCAGAGGGTAGAAGGCAGGTGTTCT
Source organism: Hylobates moloch (assembly GCF_009828535.3). Lineage (NCBI taxonomy): Eukaryota > Metazoa > Chordata > Mammalia > Primates > Hylobatidae > Hylobates > Hylobates moloch. Next base: position 35,718,861 of record NW_026652292.1, read on the forward strand.
AGAAGGTTCCAGGGACACAATAGGCAGGGTTCAGTAGGGAAACTACTGTACTTCATTTACACTTAAGCTAGAAAGTTTAGGATCTTAATTTATTTAAAGCCATAGATTCAGTTTAGCTTTAACCTAGACAGAAAGTGAAAAGCATTTTACAAGTAGAAGAGGCAATGAGAAATAAGGCAACAGATAATATGTCAAAGCTGGAACAAGGGCAGAAATCAGCACGTGTCTGGCTATCAGCTTTGTTTTTGACTACTAAGGCCAACCTTTTTATTCCTCTGGATGGTCTGCAGACCAAGTTCCTAGAGAGGTATGGAGAAGAAAGAAACTTGTGGTTAGAATTTTTGAATTGAATATCAATGTATTAAATATCAAGTCATTATTAAAGATGTCAGTAATAGTATCTCCTAGGGCTGATGTGAGGCTTGATGAAGATGATAAATGTAGAGCATCTAATAAAATGATTAGTGCAAGTGCTCAACAATGTTAGTTATTTTATCCCATGAGAGTTCCCCTTACCCAATCTATTGATGTAGCAGGTTGACCTAAACTATCCTTCCTTCATGACCTAAAGAAGAAAGGACCTCCAAAGAGAAGTCTAGTTCATTCAATTTAGTCCCTACAATCCATCTTGACTCCGAGTGTAGTTTACTCCTTCTATTGGTTTGGGTATATCTCCCCTCGAATGGAAGGTGAGAATGATCTCTGGTGAGACTTCTAGCTCTTAAATATCTACTTACTGCTTTATTACCTTTAGAATCACCTGCACTCTTGTTAAAAGGAAGCATTTCCTTGGCACCAAAGAGAAATTCCTTGGGGCTGCGGTAGGACCCAGGAATTTGCATTTTTAATGATTTACCCAGTTCTCTGAAGCAGTTTATGGAAAGGCACTATAGGAAACACCATCATTGTAGAACTGGAGTTGAGGGAAAATGATCCAGATGCCTATAAGCTCAATCTTATTGTTCTCGCCACATTTAAGATATTTATCTATTAAAAATAATTACATTCTAGATGGGCCAAATCACAGTTTAGTAGTCCTGTTTGGATGAGACAAGATTGGAAAAAAAATGGGCTTGTTTTTTTTTGTTGTTGTTGTTATTTTTCATTATTTCTATTGTTCTACCCCTACCAGCTGGCCTACCTGCTGCTCTAAAATGGGGGGAGCGCTCCTTTCCCTACTAAATTCAGTCTTTTGAGATCAGAATAAAGTTGCTGTCACCTTCTGTTGAGAAAGAGTTACACTGAGCCCTCCCAGGATTTCAGCTGAGGGTGATTCTACCTAATCACTTATTTAAGATAAAGTTCATAAGACAGAAGAATCAACCTTCAGACTCATTTTGAGCTCCTACTGCCTATGAAGGAGATCTTTAATAGTTGTTAAAACTTTTAGATTTAATACCATCAGACTCTTTCAGACTAACTTTGAGATTGCTCACAGAGTAATAAATGGTAGAGGAGCAATGATCATAATCTGTTTTGCTGACTTGGTAGCTTCAGAAGGTCTTTGGAATCTGAACCCTTTATAGGAAACCAAATTACTACTAGGTTGTTTTGCAACCACTTCAATACAAAAGTAAAAAGGTTAGAAACCTGTGATGTGTTGTTTTGAGTTTTACTTCCCACACAGAACTGAAAAACTGAAAACGTGGGATAAGATAAAAATCCACATCCCCAAGGGTATATTACTATTTTTTGATGTGTTTAGGAATTCTATTCTTAAGTGCCCAGCCTAGTCATTACTGAATGATCTAAGTATGGATTTTCATGTCGATTACTCCTAAATTATAGATATTTACCCTCTTCCCAATTCTAAAATTAAAATTTCACTCTATTCCATGTCACCCTTTCTCACGAAAACCCCTGAGATAGGCTTATTAGGATCTTCTACTTACAGAATTTAGGCAAAAGGATTTCCAAATGGATCCCTATATATCTCAGAAGATACAGGTTGAGGAGAAGCCACCTAAGAAGATAAAATCATCAGGTCAATAAATACAGTTACAGTCATAAGAAAAAAAATTTACAATGAAGACTTCCAAAATTCTTTTAAAAATCACTTAAGTCATAGGCCAATTGGCCAATCAAACATTATATGGGGCTTACAGTGATTTGTTTCCATCTGCTTGCAGATGGCAGTGTATATTATTTACATGAAAATCAAGGTTCAGATGCATTTCATTTGCCTCCCCCAAATAGGAAGTATTATTTTCATAAGCTATAGAAATATTGTTGGAAAATTAAGAATTTAAATTTTTGAAAGGTTTTCAAGACAGTATTTTGGCTCAATTTTCTCCCGAAATGCTTTCATGGGTCAGGTTAAGTGAGATATGAAGGATGTTTTCTATGTGATATTATTTCTCAAATTCAGAAGATAATAGTTCTTGTGCAAATAATCTTTCTCCAGTTTAAATGAATGTTTATACTGTGAAGGTTCTTGGTGACAAATCTTAGCCAAACATGTTTTACCATCAAAAAGCTATTATAGCCAGGTGTGGTGGCTCATGACTGTAATCCCAGCACAGAGGGAGGCCAAGGCAGATGGATCACTTAAGGTCAGGAGTTTGAGACCAGCCTGGCCAACATGGCGAGACCCCATCTCTACAAAAAAATACAAAAATTAGCCAGGTGTGGTGGCACGTGCCTATAGTCCCACCTACTCAGGAGGCTGAGGCAGGAGAATTGCTTGAACCCAGGAAGCGGAGGTTGCAGTGAGCTGAGATTGCACACTGCACTCCAGCCTGGCCGACAGAGCAAGACTCTGTCTAAAAAAAAAAAAAAAAGCTATTATAAAAGCAACGTTAATTCAGGAGGCCAGAGCTCTATGTGGCATGTACTTTGGAGAACAGCTTCTAGTAATTCATACTTACAGAGGCTTGTGATGAACCAAAAGAATCTTTAAAGAAAGGGTTCTCAAATGCATTGTCAGTAGATTTGGTAACTGGCAGGGAAACTTGTCTGGGAGCTGGCTTTGGTGGTTCTAGAAGGCAAAAAATCCAGGCAATCAGTAGACAAGCTTTCCCCAAACATAGGCCAGTCCCCAAGTCAGCTTATCTTTGAAATTTACTTCTATACTTTTGAAATTTACATCAGTGGAACAAAAATCAACACCAAATACTAGGTATCCCAATAATTATTACCCTTCTCAGAAGAGAAAGCCATGCATATTTATCTGAAGTGGAAGAGATTCAGAATCCCTGCATTTTAAGCCATGGGACATGGATGACGCCTTATCACACAGCCCTCCAACAGTCACCAGTCATCACATTTCAATAGCTCATGGCAGCCCTTTTAAGATTTATCACTAGAGGGCAGCATTGGGTCAGTACTCAGAAATGACTAAGGTAAATTAGTTATCACCGAAAGGTAAATGGTTAAGTCGTCTCCGTAACCCTTGATTACCAACAGAAGCAAGAGCAAAGCTGTTGGTGGGTGAGAGAGGGTTCATTTGGGGAACTCATTTAGGTCCATGTGGCAGTGGAGATAGTTGTTGGAACAGTAGGCAGAGTGGTGAGTGGCTTACCATTGATCTTGTTCAATAGTTGATTAGCATCAAAATCATCATGGTCTGCATTCTCCTGAGGAATGCCAACCTTGCTGTTGAAATAACTGGAAAAGGCACTCAAAGTCCCAGAAGAAGTCTGCTCTCCCTTCCGCGCAGGCACAGCAGGTGGCTGCCGCAGTTGGAAATCCTTAAACATTTCTTTCACATCCTTGATCTCTTTATCCCCAAGTGGGTCTAAGGCAGTGAAGGCATCACTGGAGATGTCCTTGGGAGGGCCAGCTCTGGGAGGTGGCTGAGGAGGAGTGACCAGGAGAGAGGAGTGCATGGAAGGGGGCTGAGTGGACACAGCAGGAGCTGGAAAAATATTGCTCTGAAAAGGATTCCCCAAAGGGCTTGCTGTTGACCAAGCACTGGGTGCCACAGATGCAGAAGGGCCCCAGACAACAGGCACTGGAGGGGGAGTTGAGGCTGCAAAGGGTGAAGGCTGGTTCCAACCTGAAACAGCTGGACTTGTACCAAAAATGACGGGCTGACCAAAACCTGAAGGTTGACCACCCATCATGGCTCCCGGAACCATTGAAGGGGACTGATTGAAGACCAAAGATGCTGTGTTCCATGGTCCTGCCTGAGGGAGTGTGACAGTTACACCACCTGAAGTAAGAGGAAGAAAAATACTTATCAGGAGCCAAGCTTGAAGAAGATTCTTGAATTTCAGAGAGCACAACTCTCTGGAAAGCCTCTATGCAGCTAACACCTCCATCGAGCCCTGAGGCTGATATGGGAAGAATAAAGACTCTGACAGATTAATCACTGTAAAAGTTAGCCAGCTAATACCGTATAGTGAGCATTCAAATGCTGGTTGCATTTTGAGGCCCATGTTCTTCCTACCATGTCTTTTTAACTTTCCTCATTAGAAGGGCTATATAGTCCATAAGTACCTACTCATCAAAAAAATAAGCCCTTATTATACAGACACTAGTTGTCTGATACATCTCAAACAACTAGAACAGAGCCTGATAATAGCAGGAACTTACTTGAGTGAATATATTTTTATGCACGAACCATGCTGATTATGATGTAGTTAATTAAGATAATCTATTGGACTCTCTGAGTCACGGATTTGATCTTTTCATTTGGCAACTGGCTCATGTCTGGAGTCTTATGGAAACCAGCAATCACATATGTGCACAAGACCTCAACATGCTTGCATCCTGAAGAAACCATTTCAAAGTTTCTGCACTTTTTAATGCTGCCAAGGCTGATACAGCTATATACATAAAGGGAAGATAAAGTTTGGCCAATGCCAAGATAGTTTTAGACGTTTATGTATAAAAATGGAAGAAAGGATGTTATCCTAGGAGGACTGTTTCAAATAAAAGTGCTTCCTGCCATGTGCCACTCTCTAAACCTTGCCAGAAGTTAGAACAGAGAATTTAAAAGAGGAGAGAGGACAATGGGAAACAAAAATCTTTCAAGGTAACTAATGGCCTGTGTCGGGGCATCTGCTCTTTGTGGTGAATGGCTCCGTCTCCTGCGACCTTGCTATGTCATCAGGAATTCGTTAAATCGTCAGAATCCGGGTCTCTCCAATGATGGCCTCTGACTCTTGAGGGGCTCCCTCCCTGCATCTTGTAATATACAGGGCACTGTCTTTCCTGCCTCTTTCCAAGTGCATTAATGATTCAGTTAAGCTGTCACCGCTAACAAGGAAACCTAAATTCAGCCTCATATCTGTTAGTAGGTGATGCTTCGCTCTTGAAATCTGCTTGCTTTGAGCTTTGGTGCATGGCATTCTTTAGTTATGAAAGTTTTCTTCAGACCTGGGTTAGGGACGTTTATGTTTCCAAGAGAGAATACTTTGAAAATGGTGTTTAGGAGTGATGGAGCACGAGATTGTATCTTCAAGCTTCTTAGTCTGAGACATGGGTATTACCTGGCTCCATTCTCATCATGCATGCTGGCCTTCTGGCCACGGGCACACATGGTGTACTCACAGAGAGTGGTGGGTTGCAGAACAGGCCATTTCACTTAATCAGCATGCTTTTTGGAGATGAGGAAACTGGGTGCAAGAACATTAACTAAAATTGGGAAGGTCATAGTCTTGGATGGTAGAGACTGAAAATCAGGAACACTGGCTCTAAATCTGGCACCCCATTCTCCTGTTCTGCTTCCTTGGCAGCAAGGCATGGGGCAATTTTAATTTTCAAATGCTATGTTAATTCAAATACTTATTTCACAGATACAGAAATTAGAATTCATTTTCACTGAAGAATATACTCCTTTCATAACAAATCAAGAGAAAAGTTATATTCTACAATACAGGCTCTAAAAATGGGTTTAGTTTGAACAAAGTTGTTGCTCGTATTTTACAATACATTCAATTAAATTGTATTAACAGAAGCCAGATCACTTGCTAATAATTTCCACCAGTTAGATGTGCAAAAAGGAGGGTAGAATTTTATCATCTTTCATGCTGGACAACTTGTCTTCACTTAGGAAAATATCATATTAGTGAGAATGGTATTTGTAAAAGAGAAAAATATTAGGGCTGGGCGCAGTGGCTTACACCTGTAATCCCAGCACTTTGGGAGGCCAAAGTGGGAGGATCACTTGAGGCCAGGAGTTCAGAACCAACCTGGCCAACTTGGCAAAACCCTGTCTCTACTAACATACAAAAATCAGCTGAGTGTGGTGGCGCATGCCTGTAATCCCAGCTACTAGAGAGGCTGAGGCACTTAAAGTTGGGAGGCAGAGGTTGCAGTGAGCTGAGACAGCACTGCTGCACTCCAGCCTGGGTGACAGAGTGAGACACTGTCTCAAAAAAAAAAAAAAAAAGAGAGAGAGAGAAAAATATTACATTTGCCAGGAATTCAAGGCTTTCCCAGTATATACTTATAGCAGTCTTCATTCCTACCCACCAAATCCCCACCTTGTGTTTCAACACATTGAACACATTGATAAAGTAGGGGCAAGGAATAAGGAAAAGGGGGACACGGGTATAGAACATTAATTTTATTATCTTCTGAAGCTAGATTAAAATACAAGCAAGTTGAATCTGAGGGCTCAGCTTTCTACAATACCCTCTCCCAACCCCCCAGTTCTCCAGGGGAGACAGTCCCCCAGCTGGGTCTAGCGGAAGCCAGACCTACAACCTTCCATGGTTTGGCTGAGGATCCCTGCTAGTGGACAGGGACTATACTGTAGAGCTCAGTTTGAGTCCCATGTCCAAACTTGGAACAATCATCAGTATTCTGCAGTTGTATACCCCAAGGCCTCAACAGGGGCACCTAGCCAAAAAGCTTCACTTCGTCTGAATAAATAAACAGTTATAGGGTCCAGCTGTATTTTCAGGCTGACTTGTTAAATATTGGCTGCAAAAATTCTTAAGGGCATTGACATTAGATACAAAGCTCTGTGATGTGATCTCGCTGCAGACATTGCATTGCAAGTACTCTGGTCTTCTGTGAGGGAAGGGTACCAACCAGCTCCACTTGGGGGGTGGGGTGCAAGGAAAAGAGCAACGCAGAAAGGGGGAAGCCCCCAAGAGACATGAAGTCTTTAGAGAGAGACTCTTGATGGGGTAAATGCAAGCAGAGACCTGGGACAAGCTGGCTTTTCATACCCTCACGATTTCTGCCACTCAGCAGTTGAGTAACAGTCCTCCTCTGGCCACCCTATTCTAGACATGATTAAACAGATTTCTTGTAAAAGAACCAAACTATTTTCCTTTGCAGGAAAACAACAGAGACAGAGAGGAAAACAAAACAAGGATCCTGATGACTGACTGCAGGAGGCAGAGAAAGCCAGGATCCCTGGTCAGATTTTACCAAAGGAGAGGAGAGTCCTTCCTCATCTACAGTCCTCCACCTCCCAAGCCAGAGTCCATTTGGAGTTTGTAGACGTGCCAAGAGCAGAAAAATAGAGTCCACAGCAGGACAGCAAAAATTATTGTCAGGGTTTCTGAAAACTGTACCATGGAGTCTGAAAAGAACTATAGGCTGTGGCCTAAGAATAGCAAGGCCAGCCCTCAGTCAAGTGGACTTCCCCACTGTCCTACCACAGAGTGATCAGTGGCTCACACAAGCTAATGACACATTTAGGAATTAAGAGCATCAATGCATCCTAGGTGTCTGATAAAATTCCATCTCTTCCCTTATTTCTCTGCTTTTTTCAACTTTGGCTTTCTAGGACTTATGTTCTAGCTTCAGTAAAACACTCAAGCTAGCCAAAATATTGGCAAGGAGCTCCTATGGCAGAAGCGCTCAGAGACTGATCAGGATGTGTGCCTGATCTACCCTTACCATACACCTAGGAACACAGCTGGGCCCAGAACCTAGGACTTTCACTCTATGACTTATTCTTGCTTCAGACTTAACTTATATCCTTCTTGGGCATATATTCCTTCCAAGAGGGCTATGTGTTGAAAGGACATCGGCCTTCGATCTATTATGGCAAAAGACACGGAAGACATGCATGTTGACAGACAAGCCTCTCTTAGGTCAACCCTGTTTTGCTACTGAAGCTGGTCTGAGTTTAGAATCCCTTACAATTGTCTTTCAGGAAACCATGACCAGTTGGCTCAAGTAAGTACAATACTGAAAATGAATTTCTTGTCTCATGCTGCCTTGAGGAGCCAAATGTGAGTTACAAGTCAAGAATATCAAATGGGTGTGGGGTTGTATAGTAGAAGTGGGAGAAGGGCTCCCTGGGATGCTCAAATCTTATGCTGTAAAACCCTCTGGGTGTATGAAACGTCTTCCGATGCATCATCATTTTATGAGCAAAAGCAAAAGAGTCATACTTAATTTTATCTCTAGGCACATACCTAGACCCACCAGGGGCCCCACTGGGGCAGGAGCACTTGTTTTGAAGAGATCCAGAGGGTTGGGCTGCAGGGCTGTAGGTTGTCCTGTGGGTGACGCCTGGCCTGAAGGTTCTGAGACGGGAGGAGCAAAGATGTCTGATGCAAGCAAGTCACTGGCTGAAGACTGACAGGACAGGGAGGGAGGGAGAAGCCTTAGTTACTCACTAACAGTGAAATACAGCTTCATTTTGTCTCCTACTCTATACCCCAATTTGAGAGCCACAAAAAGGAAAACTTTTTTCTTGACAGATGAACAGCAACAACTACTACTTCAGAAAAAGAGTCCTCCACAAAAAGACACAGATTCCTACAACGGATGGACTACTGAGTCTTAGTGTCTGACACTACCTAGGGCTTGCAAAGTGAAATCTACCATACTCATTTACACACTCACATTGGTCTGGTCTCATCAGCTAAATGCTTGAAGTTGGGGGAGGATGTGTGTAAAAGGTGCAACTACCAATAAGCATCCTAAATATTTTTTATCATTCCATTGGATTTTAAGTCAGTCTACATAGAGATCACAGGGTCTTAATCCAGGCAAGCCTGCATATTCTTAGGAGAGTTAAAAAAACACAGCTGTGGGAACTGCATTTTAAATTGCTCTTAAATAAAGCTGAGATCATAGTGGTGATAGTAAACACATAAGCTTTTTCTAAGCTTATGTATTTAGTCAGTATTTAAAAGGGGAGATAAGTTCGAGAATTTTACACCACCACCATGGACACTGATGCAATACGATGGGTGTGCAGGGTGTGTGTTAGTATCAGGGAAGTACAAAGGGAATCACAAGAACTCTCACCCTCCCAACCCAGAACATGATGATCAAACTTACCAGAGGTATAGAAGCATAGCAGCATTAAAAATGGAAAAACTTGTGTTTAGTTTAATCATAAGTGACAAGACATGCACATGGAAAGCAGGGTGTGACAAACGCTGCTGAGAAGCTTAAAAACGGTGGCAGTTAGAGGAAAGTACTCCTGGAGAACCAAAGTGCCTTATCCCACCTTCTATTTCACAGCCACACAGGAAACTACGAGAGCAGCAGGAAAGAGAGCTTGCATCACACCACCCTTTGGTACCAAACATGCACTCTGCTAATGGATACGTGGAGAAGACAATTCACCTTAGCAGTCCTTCTGCCTCTTCCTGGTTTGGTACTTTGTGGAGGTGGGATAATGGCTATGGAGTCATGTGGTGAGGACTGGACAGAGCTTTCCAAGTCCTGCTTTACGCCATTCTGTATGGATAGTCCTTTGGGAGGGCTTCCCACAAAAGGGTTCGGGGAGGATTTGACAGAGAAGCCGTTCTGTTCTCTTTCAGATACCCCATTTTGAGTTCTCACTGCTGGCTGGGTTTGCGAACTCGAAAAGGGCCATGGGCCTGCCTGAGCTTCCTGTTTGCCAGTCCGGTTAGAGATCTGGTCAAATTGCTGACCAAAGTAGTCAACATCACCATTCAGGGGCCCATTACTCAGTGGAGTAGAAGAGCTACTCGAATTCTCTTTCTTCTGATCTGGAGATTTGAGAGAATCAAACGAAGAAGGTGTCGATTGGTCTGGCTGTGTGAAAGGATCATCACGGAAAGGATCAGGATTAGGGGTGGGAAAGAAGTTGAGATTGGCAGAAAAGGCATTTTCAGGCAAGAAGGATGCCTGAGGCTTTGGTCGAGGAAGAGAACAGGAGGTGATGCCATTTGTTAAGAATGGATTTTCTCTTAAAGAATTCTGATTGGTGTCGATTTCAGAGTTTAGATCCACTAACAGGATATCTTTGCTTTCCTATCACATTTGGAAAGAAAAAAAAAAGAAAGTGTTAGTCCCTGTTGTGACTTCAAATAAGAAAATTACATAAGATGACTAGGATTATCAGAATTTCCATTTGAATTTGGTCTTGATAAATCGGTTGATCATTACCTCCTTCCGTCAACCCCCGTAGTCCATTACTCCCTAGCTATAGACTAGGTCCTTTCTATTCCTCCCCAATATCATGCCCTTTTATTTAAGTCTCAACCTCATTAGGTGAAATCTTACTGTTGCTTACTTCATGTCTCTGCTCACCCTGGTTCACACATACAGACTGGCTTAATTCATTATGAGCATTGTTTCAATTTGTGACTTTGAAAGTCTTAAAGGGAATTGATTGTGAGTCACTATAAATGATTATCAAAGTATGTTGAGCTTGAAAGTAAGTGATTTCAGAAGCTTAGCTCAGCTTCCTACCTGATACACAAACAGTCCTCTCTATTGTACCCCCAGAGTCATGTAAGATCATCTCTCTAAATGAGAAAATTCATCGACTAATACATTCATATTTTACAGTTCTGGCTGTGATGAAATTTAAGATCAAATGCATTTCCCTAAAATCGGTCCAGTTCTTTCCTCTAGAGGTGGGAGAGAGGCTTTTCTTTTACATCACAGCCTTCAGGTATGTCTCTTAATATTGAAGGCTCTTGCTGAAGCTGATAGGCAAGTAGGATCTCATCCTCATCATCCCAGTCTCTCCTCTGGACTTACCCTTTGTGTCTATGTCCTCTGAAAGAGACACTCAATACTGATCTAATTTAGTCAATCACGCATTAAGATCTCCTATTTGTACATCTTTTCATAACATTGCTTAGAGTTGCCTGTGTTGTGACAGTAATCTCATCTATTTAGTGGTTAAAGTCAACCAACAACTGATCTTTAATTTATATACAGTAGTCCCTCCTTATCCTCAGGGAATATGTTCCAAGGCCCACAGTGGATGTCTGAAATGGCACATAGTGCCAAAACCTATATACAGTATTTTTCTCATATACATACACGTGATAAAGTTTAATTTATCAATTAGGCACAATAAGAGATTAACAACAATAACTAATAATAAAATAGAATGATTAAAACAATGTGCTGTAATAAAGTTATGTGAATGTGGTGTCTCTGTCTCTCTTCTCTCAAAATATCATATTGTACTGTACTCACTTATTTTCAGACCAAGGTTGACCGCGGACTTAATTTCAGAAAGTGAAACTGCAGATAAAGAGGGACTATTGTACAAGGTAGAGACATGGGTTTAAGAGTTAATTTGGAAGACATATCAAATATATAGCTCTACTAATTCTATCCCCTCTCTATCATTTCTCTGGTGTGTTAATTTTTTGGATTTTCAACTGTTTGATAAAAAATTCTCAGCTTAAAAGCAGTAAATTTGATGAATCTGACATGTCTTTATTCCAGTAAAAGACAGAATTATAACTCACCCTAGAACAGAACTTTCATACTGACATCACTTCCTTCTGCTTGACTTTGATCCATTAAATACTTAACTATGGTATCCAGAGAAGAATATAAATGATTAAAAAATGCCTTGCTGAAGTGGAAGTTATAGTAGTTATCTTGCATTACCCTGGGCAGAATACTAAATATATATATATATATATTTTTTTTTTTTTTTTTGAGGCAGAGTCTTGCTCTGTCGCCCAGGCTGGAGTGCAGTGGCGCAATCTCGGCTCACTGCAAGCTCCGCCTCCCAGGTTCACGCCATTCTCCTGCCTCAGCCTCTCCGAGTAGCTGGGACTACAGGCGCCCGCCACCACGCCCGGCTAATTTTTTTTTGCAGAATACTAAATATTTTGATCATCGCGGAAAATAAACAACTTCAAGGGAATATAAAATTTGCAAACTAGTAAATACAAAAGGGTTCAAATAGAACTCCTTGGCTTTTAAAAGAAAAAAAAAATACCCAATTTTTTAGAAAGTTTAAGTCCTATTTCATGGCCACAAAAGAGACAGCAAAATCAGACCTAAATGGTAATCTATCTTTTGGATTCCTTTACTTTGAGGCATAAAAATACAGTTTTTATAAGCCAAAGCCAGGCTTTCTCTTTATAAAAGAAGAATTTGTCACAAGAAAGAGCTTATAATTTAAAAAAAATTTAACCAGCGAAATGGATTGGAAGAGCTATTAATCTAGGGATCTTTATACAATCAAAAGGTAGGATAAAATGTATTACAAAAGCTTGTGATTTCAATATTTATTTATTTGTTTTGAGCCACCTCTGGGTTAGAACAGTTGAGTGTTCACAGCTGGTAGAGTTCTTGTTTTCAAATACTTCAGAAGAAGTTCTTAGGACACCAAACAGGAGCCACAATGTTAGACTTCTGAATAGTCACCCTATAAGTAAAATGTATAAGGCTCTCCTCAGGCTGGGTTTGTTATTAATCCAGGATTAAAAGTGTAGTTCACAGACTACAACTGAGAGCCCAAAGACTCCTCATCCACCCCCCCTTGGTCACAGCCTCATTCATTCTTTGTCGAACTGTCAACACTGCATCCAGTTGGCCACTGTTTGAGCACCTGAGCCGCAGGCACTGGAGACACGGCAGTGGGTTACAGAACTTGCTCGTAGGGAGCTCCAGTAAGTGGGCATAAATCCTGAGTTCCATAGCCTAGCTCTTCTCTGGGTGGCTAGTCTCACCTAACCATTCCAGTTTGTCAGACTGAGGACTTCCCTACTCAAAGCCTTAAGTGGCTTGCTGCTGCTCCCTATATTAAAATAAGCCTCCTTAGGCCAAATTTCCAAATGATCCACAATAAGACCCACGTTGTTTCTAGCCCAACTACGATCTATTTTCCTACACACTTCAAAGACCCAATTGAAATTCAGATTCTTTACAAAGATTTTAGCACTGATTTTTCTGTCTGCACTTGCCCTGTGCCCACTCATGTTATCTTATGGCATGTATACAAGGACATAAGTGACATTCGTGCTTTGTATCCTGATCCCATCCCTTGTACCAGATTTAATCTCCTTGATCATAGATCATGTCTTATATTCTTCCCATAGTAACTGTGCTTTCAAGTGGTTAAGTTGTTAAAGTTACAGAACATGGGTTTTTATGTTTTTCTTTCTTTTCGTTTTTTGAGATGCAGTGTGGAAGGATAACACTCAAGGGGCTTGCCAATAAAAATTCTGTTCTAGGGGATACCACATAGTTTGCAACATGAGCATTATTTGAAATTCATAAAACATTTCTGTATAAATTTGAGGGGAATGACAACCATCTAGGACCAATAATAAGGTCTAGGTAATTTAGATTTCTTTCTCTCTTTACATATTTCAGAGCAATTGTTGAAAGAGTTGAATTTTTGTTTTTTGCTTTTTGTTTTTTTGTTTTTTTTTTTTTTTGAGACAGAGTCTCGCTCTGTCACCCAGGCTGGAGTCCAGTGGCGCAATCTCGGCTCACTGCAAGCTCCGCCTCTTGGGTTCACGCCATTCTCCTGCCTCAGCCTCCAGAGTAGCTGGGACTATAGGCGCCCGCCACTAGGCCGGCTAATTTTTTGTATTTTTAGTAGGGACGGGGTTTCACCGTGTTAGCCAGGATGGTCTCGATCTCCTGACCTCATGATCCGCCCGTCTCAGCCTCCCAAAGTGCTGGGATTACAGGAATGAGCCACCGTGCCCGGCAAGAGTTGAATATTTTTAAACATGCTGGCTTTACCAAGTAGAGATAAATCTGTTTTTGACCTATGACTATAGAGTCAATAGATAAGAACATGTCAAACCTAACCAGCACATAATTAGATCTGTTAGCCTTCTTTTGGTTATCAGAGAGTATATATTTTGATGGTATTTATTACTTTATTGTTAGTTTAACTAAAACCTGAATTCCTATAAATAAAAAATTCTTAGACTTCATAAAGTCTAATAAAAATGAGACTGAAGATTATCCATGCTGTTTTCCATTTCCTTTTTTAGAACATTCTAGAAGTCTACAGAAGTAGATTATACAGGCAGTACTTCCTTGCCTATTCCAGTGGAATTCCACTTCATATCTTGAGTGCTTTGCTCTCTTTGAATATTACTTGTTTGAATGTCAGTTATACTTGGGAATTAAGGTGTTCAGACACTGATTTATTTTGGAGAAAGCATCACTAATGGAGGAGAGGGCAAAGTTGACTACAAATCAAAAGGACCTCAGAGTTAGAATGGACCTGTCAAGATAATCTAGTCTAGTATTTTAAAAAGTTTATCCTCAGAACTATAACAAACATTATGAAGAATGAAAAGTTCTATAGGCAAGGGAGTTAGGGTTCACTGTTAAAATGAATATTAAACAGGCTTCTCTCTTACAGGCATTTTAGAATGCTACCACGCATTGTGATACTCATATGGTTAGGGTCAGAGAAGAATGCATGAAGTCCCTGCTCCTCTCCATGTCATTTGACCTGAAAGTTTTATGCAGTGAGGATTCACAGGCCTCGAATTCTCTGCAGAACTCTGAAGTGAGAATTTTACCCAATCTTTGATCTGTTGCTTTAACTCCTGTAATCTTGGTCACATAGGCTTCCATAATTTCCTGATACAAGAGAGTCCTTTCTAGACATTTCCCCCCATTATTCTAGACTAATTCTTTTTGTCTGTTTATTGCCTTCTCATCTTTTATGTTCAAATCTAGAAACTCACTTCTGCAAAAGCATTATCTGAATCTCTGAACTAGATAAATACCCTGTAGTAACATCAATTACTAATGATGTGATTAGTTTTAATGTTGGTCTCCCTGCCAGAGAGTAAATTCCATGATGTCATTGATGTTGTGCATCTTACTGCTATGCCTTGCAAATAGCAGGTGCTCAGGAAACTGTTACATAAATAAAAGAAGTTGAAAGAAGTCATTCAAAATGTCATGGACATTTTCATTAGAAGTATGTTTTGGAAGGTCTGAAGACTTGGGCCTAAGCCTTGTATCTGGATCTCTTTCCTATTTTTTTTTTCTTCTTTTTTTTCCCTGAACCACCATTTTTTTTTTTTTTTAATTTATAAAGGAAAATACTGCTCTACTCTTACAGGGTTGTTACAGATCATTCAATATTGAGCAGACTGGATATGGTATAAAATCCTATGAGAATGGGCAGCTTTCTAACAAGGATAAGCTTTGGCGGAATATAACTGAGCCACTTGTTTGTTTTAAATCTTACTTCACATCAAATTTATGCTGCTAAATTGCAACAGACCGAATGCAAAAGAAATGAAGAGGCCAGGGGGCTTTATGATTAACCATCTAACAATCATACTTTCTTCAAGTAGGCTTATTCAAGGACTATTATTCAGCTCCTCCTTCTAATCCTGAGTGATACCAAGAAGGACTACATTGCTGACCTATTGTTCAGGTTTAACCTGTAAGCAATATTAATATAACTGAATTAATGTGCATAGGTTCCCATGGTGACTTAAGATTCACATTTATTCTAAAAACCATTGACACTTCATTTGCAAAAATCAACCGTCACCTTCCAAGTTTCAACGAGATGCTTAAGATTTCTGGTTATCGCTAATTTGAGTTACAGATGTCATTTTATTACATTGCAAATTTAAAAACAAACACTTACTGTTGGACTATTTAGGTCAGGAGGTGTAGACATGTCCCCAAACAAATCCATCTGGTCAACACCCTTAAAAAAGTATTTGGATTAGATTCAGATGTGTCTACTAAAAAAGATTACTTCGTATATTGTTGTAATCATTTGTTTCCTAAAGTTTAGGAAAGTAGTTGCCACAATTTAATTTCCATTTAACTAATAGATTTCATATTAAGCTGTTTAGGTCAGGAAGTGTAGACATGTCTCAAAGCAAATTTATCTTGTCCACATCCTTAAAAAGTATTAGACTAGATTCAGGTGTGGCTACTAAAAAGATTACTTTTCTAATCTTTTTTTGACTACTTTTGTATATTGACATAGATGTTACACTAACATTTTGAAAAACAGTTGTCTCGATTGGATTTTCATATAGATTCAATACAGATTTGGTATCAGCAACATCTACAGGAAGTAGAACCCATGTTCAGATAAGTAAGAACTGTCAAACGTCACATATTAATACATACCGATTTCAGTTTGTTAGTTTGGTCATCTAGAATCATTAGGGCCTCACTCCCATTCTGAAAAGATAGCAAATATTTAAGGATTTAGTTGAGCTTTCTCTATAAAATGTATTTGTCCACTGTATTAGCCCGCTAAGCAGCAATGGTTTTGGTATTCATCTTTTAACTAAACATCTTTCATGATCAGAGAAGTCATAAACACATAGTAATAAGCGAGGTGGTGAGAGTGGTTGGGCAGGTAGCAAACAGGGGCTTACACACATCACATACATGATTAGCAAGAAGTAAAGATGCAGTTTTACCTCAACTGTTTTGTTGGCTTCCTCTATCTAAAAAGAAAGATACATATTCAGTAATCTTCGTATTCATAGTGAAAGGGAGTTAAATACAAAAACAAGTATGCCTATGGTTCACAGGCATAAGGCAAGAATAAGTCTTGTATATTATTTCTGCCCTCCATTCCCCTCCCCTTTTCATATCAATATAAAGTTTGAGCAGAGTTACTGGATTTAAACTTGGTTGTCCTGTATATTTCCTAGAATTAATATGAATCTTGTAGAGAGAAAAAAAAATAAAAGCCAGGGAGTGCAGATTAGAAGTGCCTAACCATAAAAATCTATCCATTGCCCTATTGGGAAGAATAGACAATACATATAGAAGCCAAATTTTCAGATAGACCATATTTATACATAAACATAGTCCTGAATACAATTTTAAGTTTGTTTGTTTGTCTGAGACAGAGTCTTGCTCTGTTTCCCAGGCTGGAGTGCAGTGGCACCATCTTGGCTGACTGCAACCTCTGCCTCCCGGGTTCAAGCGATTCTCCTTGCCTCAGACTCCCGAGTAGCTGGGATTACAGGTGCCCGCCACCACCCCTGGCTAATTTTTGTAGGTTTAGTAGTGATGAGGTTTCGCCATGTTGGCCAGGCTGGTCTCGAACTCCTGACCTCAGGTGATCCACCCACCTCCGCCTTCCGAAGTGCTGGGATTACAGGTGTGAGCCACCACACCTGGCCAGTTTTAAATTTAATAGAGCCTTAATCAGGTAGTACTTGCCTTTTTCTTTTCTTCTTCCTTTTTCTTTACATTATAGATAACTTGAAAAAGATCTTTAAGATCAACAACTAATGGTTCAGCCTGCAGTAAGGGAAAGCAGTGTTATCAGCATTTTAATTTTAGTATTTTATTTCCTTTGTCTCCTATCAATTATAATTCATACTGGGATTTTTTCTTTTAATCTTAAAACTCCTTACTACCCTCCCCTGGCTTATAGGGGATCACCACCAACCCAATCCTCACCCTTAGGTATATAAAGAACAGCAGGGTTAATAAGTATTTAGACAAAATAAGAGGTATCACAATCATTTTCGAGTCCTTTAAGGTTTCTGAGAATAATTCACCGTTGTTCTGAAATCAGTATTCACTTTATAAGAAGGTCCATTCTCACAATCCTGTGGCACACAGTAGTACATGGCTATCAATGGCATTTTTAAAAGATTCCATAGGCCAATAAACATAGTCATTCTCTGAATCATTATTTAGCCCTCTTACATCCAATTATTTCCAGTAAAGCTTTTAGTTGAGTGACAGACACTCCAATGTCAACAGAGGACAAGTCCCTAGGTCTACGTCAAGACTTAGAGCTCACCTGTTGCCCGGTTTTTATGGCAAAAAACTGATGCTGGCCTTCTCCTCCACACACATAACCAAATGCCCGGTTGTCTGTCACATCACGGGCAATGAAAGAAATCTTATTTACTGGATGTTCATGCTCTATTACCTTAAAAAAGAACATAAAGAGTAATTTATTAAGAAAACTGAATCTATTTGCAGGCTAGCACACCTAAGCCTCAGACACATATATGAAGGCATATATGAAAAGGTTAAACCATTTGAAGAAAGACTTTTCATTTCTGGTTGAAGGCTACAGCATTACTCTTTCTAGAAAGGGCTCCAAAAGAAAGAAGAATAGAAAACAAAAGTGGGAAGAATGTTCCTTCTTAAAATATTGATATTTTACTCTCCCTGCTTTAAAGACATGATGCCACATAGCCAGGAAGGACTGAGGATTAGAAGACCAAGAGAAGAGGAGACATTTAGCCCTTAAGCCAAGCCAAATAGGTCTACTTTCCCAACTCAAAGACAAACTTAAAAGAACAGCATAACTAAGCTAAAGGAGTGTTCACAGGGATTCATTGATGATGGCTCAGAGTGGCCAAGGAACCATCCTATGTGTTATTGGAACCGTATTCCCACTATATTCTGGAGGATACCAAATACTATCATCAAGTGTTTCTCAGCCTCACCTAGACACCCTAATACACAGTAACATAATGACTACATCATTAACCAGGAATGATAAGGGGTGGGGACTTTATTGGCTTTGTGCCTTTTCTTCTATTTTTCCCTCCTTTTTCTTGATCCTTTCAAGCAGTTAACAAGGTTCAACTCTTTAGGGATATTTATAGGTGGCAGAGTGTGTCTTGACTTTTGGTCCTGAATGTCTAAGGTATCTTAGAGTATCTTAGAAAGTTTGAGGAGAGACAGAAGGGTGAGAGAAACATGCCACCTTTCTCTGATGGGCTTGGGAAAATAAGAGTTGAGAGACAAAGGCGACTGATAAAGAGATTGGTGCCTGAGGACCCCAGCACAAGCAAGCTGAGTGGGGTCCACTAGGGTGCCAGGGCCCTAGGTTTGCATAGTAGATAATGGGCACTCTAGAAAGGTATGAATAGTAACTGGAGGTCTCCTCACAGTATCGTGATGCAAGAGAGTATTTTATAGCAATGAAAATGAGCCACACACAACATTTTAAAATACATGAGTCTTATGATGTTACACTGAGTACAGAAAAAAAATCACAGAAGACTTGACGTATGATAAATAGCTTTCTGATAAGGCTTAAAAACAAGGCAAAATAAGTAAGACTGTCCATAAGTGATAGAACAACAGGAACCAACAAAAACAAGGCTACATCTGTGAGGTGAGAAGGCAGGGAAAAAAGAAATGAAAAAGAGGTCGATGTGTTATGGGTGAGGTTCTAGCTTTAGGTTAGCTAGTAAGTTCACATGTAAGCAATACATAAAAGTGTCACAAACTAGGGGTTAAAATTAATCTAGTTCTGTATACCTGAGGTCAAATATATATATATATAGAAGTTTTACTTTATAAATTATATATTTATATTTTAATATATATTTAAATATTTATACATTATATAAATTATATATATATTTAATTTCAAAAATATATATTTATATATTATAGACATAATGTGAACCTAAGCCTATTAACAGACTTAACAGTCTTAGATTCACATTTATCATAGAACACACATTCAAAATACAGTATCTTGACTTCCTTACCTCCTATTCAGTTTTCTGCCTGTTACTTCTGGAGATGTAATATATGCTATATTTGTTCCCCACAGAACTTTGAGAAAGAAGAAGGGGAGCCGAAATTCAAGTAGCAAATTGTTGGTCAGACTCAGGTGGTCAGAGAGGTATCAGCAAATGTGAATTCTTACCCCAGTTTTCTCATCAATTATTTTTATCCCAGAGAGGGAAATGTTGACCCAGATCCTCTGTTTGTGTTGTCCCTGAGACCGACCAGCTGCCGCCATTCCCTGATGAGCGTGGAAAAACAAGAGAAGTTGAATTTTTAAAAACATCCTACGATGCATTTAATATTAAAATTTTCAAAGTCAGTCAGCTTTGTTTTCAACTTGGTTTGCCATCGATGAAAGGATTCGGCATTTTTCATCAGGGACAGCAGGATGGCATGGAAGACGTTGAACCAGGGCATCCCTTAGCTAACTGTGCGAACTCGGACAAGTCACTCTAATTCTCTTGGCCTCAGAATAGTCACTGGTAAAGATCAACTAGAAGATCTTTAGAGATGTTTCTTCTAGGCCTTGAACTATTGAACAAGTATTATTTATTCAGTCAGTTTCACATAGTGCCATAGTACTAAATTTTTAAATTCAAACAACGGAAAGGCTAACACTAAGGAACACCAATGTCTAAGTAGAATCCTAAATTTTATCAGAACAATTCCCAGGTCTAAAACAGGATATTCCGTGCTCTCCCCATATAGTAAGACAAACAATGCACATATGTGCACACAGCTTTTATAGGAATAGAAATAGGAATAGGCTTGGTTCGTCCTAATGTTGAGTTTGCCAGAAGGAAAAGGCATCTGGAGTCCTGTTATACTTGATAAAATTAGATATCTAGGACATCCCTCCAAATATGCAAACACTCATGGTTTCTCAGAAAATGGGGCACTACTGGCGGATAATGTGATTAAAAGGGGTTTTCAAGTAATTGAACAATAGGTCAACAAGAGTTTCTAATATAATTCCCTCTCTTGGACTTTTGCTTAATATACAGATAAAGCATTCATTTCCCTTTTACCTTTAGTTTCATCATAGAGTCTTGGCTCATTTTATCCCCTCTTGCGTCTGGCACATCATCAATGCCAATCAGCTTGGCCTTATACTTTACACCATCGCCTTTGAACCTTGCTAAGAGATATTCATCTGTCTTTTCAGGGCCTGAGAAAAGAAAGGAATACAGGATAAAGAATGCCAGTTCTAATTATGACCAAATATGCTCTAGACTCCTCAAAATTTAAGTAGTATAAATCCTGATTATACTACAACTGATCATGTGTGTAGTATTCTATCCTGTCTTATTCTTACTTCCTTTGAGCAAACTCACGTTCCACAATCAACTGTGTATGGAGTTGGAGGGAGGAGAAAATAAACTCTTAGAAGTACAAAATTGACAGTGTTACGGGAAACTTATGGGAATATGGGAGGTGGGAGTTGGGGACATTTTTCATCATAGCTTTTTTTAAGTCTTTAAAAGAATATAAGGATGATAATATATGTATTTTTAACATAAGAAAAACAAGCTGCCAAGCAATTTACCAACATTTTAAACTATCAATAAGGCAGAAAGGAATTATGCCTAAGTTCTCTTGAAAATTATTAATATAATTATCCCATCTTTATAATGTCTTTTGCTCCTTTTAAAAGGTCTGTGTAGTCCCATTCCCAATGAGTTCAGTAAAATCAAACGGTAAATAAATAACTGAATGACAACCATATAATAATTAAAGACTGCATTATTAACTGAACAAGATGCTATGAGTATTTCCCAGCTGGACCTAAGTGGGTATAATCGCAGGTTTCCAGAGATGTCTTATTACATGTGAGATGAACCAGTCTCTTTTCCCAAGGTACAACTTTCCTATTAGGAGGACTTGAGACTAAGCTGAGGTTGAAGGAAGATAAGAGCCAGCCCTTACTTCATTCTGTATCTCACATTTCTCCAGAGGTAACCACCTCTAGCTCCCTTCCTTGGCTTCAAGTGGATTTCTCTATACCTTTCTTTTTTTCCTTCTTTGAGGGTGCTTTTGGTGCGGCCTGTTGGTCGGGCTGACCATTCGTTGCACTTGTTTCCACTTCGTTAGACATGGCAAGAAGGCAGGCAGCAAACCCCAGTACCAGTGGACACTTGGTGACACCAGGCGATCCCGATGGAGCAGTCTCAAATAAACATAACCTCCCACAGACACCTGTAGGCAGAGTTTAGAGGCATATTGAGATCAGAACACAGCAGACCCAGACGTTATGCCAGAATAGGCTTACAACTAGCAACTTTGTTTTGTAGTTCTTTGGACTCATTTTGTTCCTTCTCCTGCTGTATTAGACTGAAGACTGTAAGCAGGGGAGTGGGTAGGACTAGTTCCTTTGTGGTTTCCAAAATGGAACATGTGTGCCTATTAGGTTTTTCTTTAAGCACTTGATATCTCGTAACATTTAATGATTATCTAGCTAAGCAGTTTCTATTAGAACTTTGGCATAAAAATCAAGTATTAAAGATAGGGATCAAAAACTTGCTAAGTATTATTGCAAAACAGAAATAAATTGAATGCTAAGCCTGGTAAGATTGCAAATGCCACTTGAGATTGGGCATTATAAATTTCAGTTCTTCACAAAATTGCTTAACTGTAAAGGCAGTGACTAGAGTAGAGTTATGAACTGTATCTTATTCACATTGATAAATTTGTTTTAAGTATTAGGATTCTCCATATGGTCCCCAGGGCTATCCAAGCACTATAAAAGACATCCTCTTTTGCCATTAACACTTATTTGTATCAGGGAAATAATGGATTGAGGGGGGGCCAATTGTGCAATTCATCTAGTACATTTTTATGCTATTATTCAGCATCACCATCCTCCAAACAGTCTGTCATGTGCTCTCACAAACTCTGCCCTACCCACAATGTATCATAGTAGGAGAAACAGGAAAGCGCAGTCACTGTAACCACACAGAAGTGAGCTAACTTTCCAAAAGATTCTCTCACTTCCCAGGAGCCAATGTTTCTATATAGCTGTAGAAAGAGCTAGAGTGAGCAGATTAACTTTCTACATTGACTGATGACCAAAGGCAAAGAAAAGCCATTCATTGTTTTGTAATCGTATTAAGACAACCTATGGGCTGGCACACTAACCCCTCCACAACCCCGCCTTCACCAAAAGCCCTCTTCATTCCGTGCCTATACCACCCATTTAAGTGAACATTTTAATTGAAGGGCCAAGCCCACCACATGAGAATAACTGTCGTTTGTTAGATACTTAAAGAGTATCTAAATAAAAAGTAAGTCTCAAGTTTTTACTCAATTTCAATTGCACTTAGCTTGTTTACAAATGTCAACATGTTTTCATAGGGGTCAGTACTTAATTTCTCCCACTGTGAGTTTTAAAAGTCTTTATAATCTGAACAGTTGTTAAAAACATACATTCATGCAATCTATGTGTGAGTAATGTTATCTGAATTGCTTCATTTGGAGATTTAGTAATTAATTTTGCTCAAAGACACCTGGCTGGTTGGCAACCAGGGAGACAGTCTGTTTACAGATGAAAGTCTTACACAGTAGGGGACTCAAAGCCATTCTTAACTCAGGACTTAGGTGGGAACCAGGCACTATTAATGTTTTACTTGTATAACTCTAAAAGATTCATAGTAGTCCTGTGAGTATTACTGTATCATGATATTTCATTTTCCAGAGGGAAGGCCAAGGCACAGATTTTTTTTTTTTTTTTTTTTTTGAGACAGAGTCTTGCTCTGTCGCCCAGGCTGGAGTACAGTGGTGCGATTTCGGCCCACTGCAACCTCCACCTCCCAGGTTCAAGCGATTCTCTGGCCTCAGCCTCCTGAGTAGCTGGAATTGGGATTACAGGTGTGTGGCACTACACCCGGCTAAGTTTTGTATTTTCAGTAGAGACAGAGTTTCACCACGTTGGTCAGGCTGGTCTCAAGCTCCTGACCTCGTGATCCACCCGACTCGGCCTCCCAAAGTGAAGGCACAGATATTTTAAATGACATACCTGCTAAGTGGTAGAACCAGGTTTGTAACCCAGACTGTCTGGCCCCAAACCAGAGTTCCTCAACACTGCAGTGACAAATCTCAGCTGAGAAGCTGTATTCCAGCACAGCTTCACGTAGTCCTCTTGAAATACACATGTCCATTGCATGGTTTACACACAAGTCTATTTGCTTGTCTGCCCACACACTGGACTATAATCTCCTTGAAGGTAGGAGACTCATTTCTCAATGTCTGGGATCTAGATGGCATTCGTGTAGATGGTAATGAGGACAGTCGTAGCTATGCGTATTTTCTTCCCTGCTTGTTATGTGTATACGCTGGTATGTATTACCTATTTTCTTATCTCTCTATCTTCTCTTTTAATGCAAGTATTTTTGAAGTTAAATGTATAATTTTGTCTCTAGGCAGTGAATTATTCAGATGGGAGTGCGACTGAAGTCTAGGGGTGGTTAACGTAGCCCAAAGACAGTAACCGTTTTTCAGAAATGAATGTGATGCCTATGGGGTCTTTGCAGCTTCCCAGTTTGGGGAGAGAAAGACAGTTGCACCTTTTTAGATGGAAACACTCGTGTGGCTGTTGGAGGAAAAGTTGAAAGGTGTGGAAGGGTGTTATGTGGATGCTGAGTAGCTAGAGGGGTGATCTGTGCCATTTAAGTTGTCTCAGCTTCAGAACCACCTCTATCCCCGGTTAGTGAAGCCAGAGCTAGACTGTGCAAACATTCCTGCTTTGCCTGCTGGCTGCATGTTGGCTCTGCCAGTAAGGTGCGCTGGAGGGAAACTGCCAAGCTGGTGAAGGGACTTGGTCATGTCTGCTTGCTCCACATGGACTTCCTTATGTCTTGAGGCTCCTGGGAGTGTGTCTCTAGTAGAACTTCTTCACTCCAGCAGCAAGAGTTTCTTCCTAAAACAGCCCCTGAATCCAGTTTTAACACTTGCAGAACTAGCCTCATCATGCCTGTCTTGGAGACACCAGCATCAGCCCTCTGGCCAACAGGTCCCAGGTCCTCAGAGCACAGGGACTCCAGTCCTAGCTAAGCCGTACTCCCTTCTCAGAGGCCTCAGTAGCAGCACCATGAGACCCCCTCTTGCAAGCTTTATCAACTTTGATGGCTCCAATGTCTTAACTTTGTCCCCTCAGCCCTAGAGGTGGTAGCTGCTTTCTGTAGTTTACTTACCCAGTGATGACTTCATCTTCTCTTCTTACTCTCTCAGTTTTCTAGCTAACAACTTTATACCTAGTTAACACTTAATATCTGCGGCCATACAACAATTCTGATTTTGGAAGCTAAGCAGGGTCAGGCCTGGTTAGTTATTCGAATGGGAATTAATGCTTAACATTAAAATCTTTTAAAATAACTGGTGTGGACTGAACTCCAACTGACACAATGGTAAGGCTAATCTGTTTTGACTTTCCAGATCAAAAAACTATTCTTTAAGGACACCCTGAATGTGGCAGGTTCAAGTGTTTCATTTGAATATTAATCCTTATATGCTTTTAAAAACAATATTATTTTGGCTTTCAAGGCTATATTTATATACTTCGATATCTACTTTTAACTTCCTAGGCCCAGAACAAGAACTGCAACAACATATTCCAAAACAGAATACAGTCTATTTTCTTCATGGGAGGCAATTGAAGTGTATGTGACTATACCTTCAGATCTGTCTTGCTTAGGTCAGTATTAAGTTGAACTCATCAATGCATGTGTTGATAGCAGCAGCAAGATGGCCCAGAACTGGGTTAGAATCACTGGCTGAAAAAGTGACCTGGGCTTAAGAGTTTGTTGCCCATCTTTGAAGCTGGATATCATACTTTACTGCAAGGTATTATTTCTGACATGAAAAGACTTAGCTCATTAAATTTGGCAATTTGTATTCTTACATGAGACTATTTTAAAAGAATTTGAGAAGTGCCACAAAGCACTTTGAGGGGTTTTCAGGGAGGGAACGGTGGCATCTGGGTTTAGTCATAAAAGTAATACAAGACATAGCTCAAGACCAGGTATCAAATCTAGCGTTGGCAGACTGTGCCAAATGGAAGGATTCTAAGGTGAGTGGCATTACCTTGCTATAAGTTTTTATAGCAAAAATTTCTCTGTTCAGATATTTAAATACAGTTTTTCACAGCATTGGAATTGCTTTAAAGGTATTTGATTTCCTTTGACTATATCCTTTCGCCATTTGGGTATGAGCAATTCCAAGGGACAAGGAAGAAAAAAATAAGGAGGAAAAGTTTCTGTAATATAAATTTCCTGAAGAAAATGGATGTGTATGTTGAGTTGCAATAGCCAAGGATAAGTCTCCATTGTAGGCCATACAGTTGAAAATTTATCTATCTCTACTTCCTGAAATGATCAGAAGGTAGACTCTGCCTATAGGCCCCAAGACTACAAACCCCTTTACAAAAAAAATGTTCAAGACTTATTGCAAGATTTTAACAAAAGTGTACATCCAGTTATGCATATACCAGAGTGATAATTCACCTTTCTCCCAAGGTTTAAAGAGGAAGTCCCCATCACAGACTTGTCAAATTGGCAAGTTATCATTTAACATGCAGTGGATAGAAGGCGGCTCACTTACAGACTTAGATCCCTCTGTAGAGAAGAATTGCTTTAAACTTAATATTCAATATTCAAATGTAATGCATTTGAGTATTGTCACTTGCATCCATAAAACTTTTAGCAGGGTTTTTAGTGAGTTGAATTTAAAAAAGGGATTGGGCCTGGAAAAGGGATCTGAGGACCAAAACACCCCTAGTTAATTCCTTTGATTACCTTTCCAAACTGGGGCTCTGTTGAAGAAAGTGTCTAGCTTATGTTAAGCAATGGGGTCTGTTTGAAAGCTCCAGGATGGTAAAAATTTCTTACAAAGGGAAGCAAGTGAGTGTAGCACAAGGAGGAAGTATACAATCTTCTCACTTGTTGGGTGTGGTCTTAGGTCCCTTCAGTTCAAAAAGTGCAAAATTAGTCAGGAAATACACCCAAGGGGTATTATCACAAGGCAAGGATTACAAATTAAAGCTCGAAAACATATAAAAGGGCTCACAAGCACAGTTCCTCATCTAAAAATAGCTAGCTTGTTATCCTGGTTCTCAGGGTCTCACAGGCTGTTTCCTTCATTAGAAGAAAGTTTCCTTTCTTCCTGCTGTGGCCCAGGCTGGAATCTCCTCCACTCGCTGCAGACTCCCTGCCTCCGGCTCCCGTGATTCTCCTGCCCCGGCCTGCGGGCTGCCTGGAATTGCCGGCGCGCGCCACCACCGCTGCCTGCTTTTTCTCCTTTGGCTGGAGGCGCGCTTCCGCCATGTTGGCCAGGCTGCTCTCCAGCTCCTGACCCCGAGTGCTCTGCCCGCCTCGGCCTCCCGAGGTGCTGGGACTGCAGAGTCTCGCTCACTCGGTGCTGGGTCTTGCCCGGGCTGGAGTGCGGTGGCGTGGTCTTGGCTTGCTGCAGTCTCCGCCTCCCAGCCGCCTGCCTTGGCCTCCCAGGGTGCTGGGATTGCAGCCCCTGCCCGGCCGCCGCCCTGTCTGGGAAGTGAGGAGCGCCTCTACCCAGCCGCCCATCGTCTGGGAAGAAGTGCGGAGCGCCTCTGCCCGGCCGCCCCGTCTGGGAAGAAGTGAGGAGCGCCTCTGCCCGGCCGCCCCCTCTGGGAAGTGAGGAGCGCGTCTGCCCGGCCGCCCCGTCTGGGAAGAAGTGAGGAGCGTCTCTGCCTGGCCGCCCCGTCTGGGAAGTGAGGAGCGCCTCTGCCCGGTCGCCCCGTCTGGGATGTGGGGAGCGCCTCTGCCCGACCGTCCCGTCTGGGAGGTCTACCACGGAGGCCAGAAGCAATGTGGGGGCTGGACGTGGTGACTCACGCCTGTGGTCCCAGCACTCTGGGAGGCCGAGGCGGGTTGATCACTTCAGGCTAGGAGTTGGAGACCAGCCTGGCCAATATGGCGAAACATATGAAAAATACAACAGACAAACCAACCAACTAACCCAGTGACAACAAAACAGGTCTACCCTGGAGTCATACTCTAATTTTTTCTATTTTCCTCCCTTTCTGATCCTTTATCCCACTTTCTTTTTCTTCCTCTTCCTTCTCCTTCTTCTTTGTCAAATAGAGGATTGAGTTATTATCATTGATCCATATGAAGTCCCTCTCTCATTTATTTTCTTTAATTCCCACTCCCCATTTCTATTCCCCGTCTTCCCATATGCAACCTTCCTAATATGTTTGATATGCATCTTTTTGTTTGTATGTATTTTTAGAAAATGTTTATTGTTTTGTGTGCAAAAAAATTAATAAAAATTTTTTTAAATAAAAAAATATATTTAATTTGTTTAAAAGTAATAAATTAAGCCCAATAAATGTTAAGATAAATAACAAAAAAAAAAAAAAGAAAAGAGAAGTAAGATGACACATGTAAAAACAAGGAGGATCTAAAGTTATCTTATAGTCCTGACTCCTTTTTAAGGCCTCAGATAGAACAGAAAGCTGTAAAGGAAACTCTGCTACATTAATAAAATTAGCTTCCATTTAAGTGAAGATCTCTAGCTTGGATTTTGGACTTAATACAAATCTCCCTGAAAGAATGCAGAGACTTCCCCCTTCTGTGGTACTAGCACCAGATGACTACGAGAGATTCTGGAGCTTGCGACATCTCTCCTGGTTTCTGAGAAGGCTCTGAGAAGTTTATTCTGGAAGACTGCATGAGTCATCTTGGAATGACTATGGGCTTTGCAATAATAAAAATCAGCTATTGCTTGGTCTTTAGTGATTCATATAAAATGTCTAATGTTTTGAATCCTTGAATTGCCAGCATGGTGGACAATGATTAGTTTAGGCTTTGTAGGGGTAAAGTTGGCTGGCACTTCTTATATATCCTTACCCTTTCTACCAGTAGGAATCTGTTGGCATCAGCAATGGTACTACTTAATGATTCCAAGGTTTTGAAGCAATATCATAATACAAGTGTCAACCAGCCTCCCCTGTGACCCCCAAGCCTACCTTCTGACCCTAATTATACAGAGCAGGCAGGAAAAGTGCTTTGTCAGTCTTAAAATGCTGGTAAAAGGAATAACTTAAGGACTTAGTGATAGCCCCATTCCACAAATGGTAGGGAATTTATTTTTAACATTAAGGGGAATGGGACAAACACCTAGTATACCAACCACTAAGAACACTTATTCCGAAAGGCCTATGAAACAGAATGTGTCTCTCTTTTATTTTTATTTATTTATTTATTTTGAGACAGAGTTTCACTCTTGTTGCCCAGGCTGGAGTGCAGTGGTGCAATCTTGGCTTACTGCAACCTCTGACTCCCAGGTTTAAGCCATTCTCCTGCTTCAGCCTCCCGAGTAGCTGGGATTACAGCCACCTGCCACCACACCTGGCTAATTTTTTGTATTTTTAGTAGAGACAGGGTTTCACCATGTTGGCCAGGCTGGTCTTGATCTCCTGACCTCAGGTGATCCACTTGCCTCGGCCTCTCAGAGTGCTGGGATTACAGGTGTGAGCCACCACACCCGGCCGAATGTCTCTGTATTTTATGAATAATGAAATGGACACAGCAGCAGAAAATCAATCCCTCATAAGCCGTTAGGTTCAAAGTGAGCATAGCCTGTGTTTCCTCTTCTCTTATGTATACTGTCTCTCTTGTCTTTTCTTGAATCCCACTGATTTTTAACCTGTATTTTATAAGCTACTTTCAAAAAGTCATCATCCCACTGACATTAACATACCATTAATTTTTCAGAATAAGCCACATATAGTAGACACAGGGAAAGGAACTAAGGAGACTCAAGAAGAAAGCAACATAAACATATTTGTTTAGAATGTCCAGTACTTTGTACTGGACAGAGAACGTGCTTCCTTGTTTCTTTGAACTTTCTGCCTGCCTCAGCTAAAGTGCGGAATTAGGACAACATGTGAAATATTAACCTCTAAGACAGACCTCGGGGTCCAAGAGGGCAGCAAACAGCCTTCACTGCTATCTTCAAAGTAGCTCTTTAAGAATAGGGGTCATTACCAGCGATGCTGTAGCAAAGTTAGACTGTTTCTGATACTTCATGCAAATCCTTCCTTTAACTGCTTGTTTGGATTCTTAAGCTTTTAGGAAGGCTCTTCTACTCTGCAAAGACCAAACTGAGCAGACAGTAAGATTTTTACAGCCTATTTCACTGAGGAATGGGACTATGCTAATGCATACTGAAAAGGAGTCCTTAGAAGATTTTCTTGTAAATGCTGACACTGCTGTAGGGGCCTCACTAACAGAACCAGCCCGAGTCAATGAGCTATACACAAGTTATGCATTTACAGCGAGGAGTATCATTGCCTTTAACCTTTGAAAATGATATGGCAGGATTTAGAGGACTTATTAAACCTTGAACCAAGATGCTTTCCCTGTTTTTGGAACCAAGTCAAACCAGAGTTAAGATTCTTTCATACAGTTAACTTTGGGTAGAGGTGGGATAGCATAGCAGCTAATAGCTCAGGCTTGTGAGTCCCACCCACCCAGGATTCATCATTTCCTTGCTCTGTGGCTTGAGGCAATTTGCCTAATGTTCATTTCTTCATCGGTAAAAGGAGAATATAGTTTGCTGAGCTGTTAGAAAAAAAATCAGTAAGAACTTACGTAGCGACATCTGCACCTGGCTTAGAAAGTGCTTAACAAATGGTAGCTGTATTAGTCTGTTCCCACACTGCTGTTAAAGACATACCTGAGACTGGATAATTTATTTATTTATTTATTTATTTTTGAGACGGAGTCTCGCTCTGTCGCCCAGCCTGGAGTGCAGTGGTGCGATCTCGGCTCACTGCAAGCTCTGCCTCCCGGGTTCACGCCATTCTCCTGCCTCAGCCTCCCAAGTAGCTGGGACTACAGGCACCTGCCACCACGCCTGGCTAATTTTTTGTATTTTTGAGACTGGGTAATTTATAAAGAAAAAGAGATTTAACGGACTCGCAGTTCCACACAGCTGGGGAGGCCTCACAATCATGGTGGAAGGTGAAAGGCATGTCTTACGTGGTGGCAGACAGGAATGACAGCCAATCGAAAAGGGAAACCCCTTTTAAAACCATCAGATCTCATGAGACTTATTCACTACCAAGAGAACAGTATAAGGGAAACTGCCCCCATGATTCAATTACCTCCCACCAGGTCCCTCCCACAATACATGGGAATTATGGGAACCACAATTCAAGATAAGATTTGGGTGGAAACAAAGCCAAACCATATCAGTAGCTACTATTAAACCAAAGCTAGGTCACAGAAGCTATGTGTTGTGTAGTCTTGTGCTCTTTCCAACATTGCATTTCCACAGTAAGTGTTTAAACACTTTTAGAACAATAAGAACCTATACTCAAATGACTATGTGGAAACGTGGAATGGTGTAATACTTTCTTTATTTATTTATTCTGAGACAGAGTTTTGCTCTTGTTGCCCAGGCTGGAGTGCAGTGGTGCAATCTCAGCTCACTACAACCTCCACCTCCTGGGTTCAAGTGATTCTCCTGCCTCACCCTCCCAAATAGCTGGGATTACAGGCATCAGCCACCACACCTGGCTAATTTTTTGTACTTTTAATAGAGACGGGGTTTCACCATGTTGCCCATGCTGGTCTTGAATTCCTGACCTCAGGTGATCCACCTGCCTTGGCCTCTCAAAATGTAATTACAGGCATGACCCACTGTACCCAGCCTAGTATTTTAACTAGTAAAGCCCAGGTGGAAAAGTGAGATGGTTTGCCAGTGTAAGAGCCACCTCCTGCCCAGCTCTGCCTTCTGAGCCTACAAAAGTTGGGTTCTGATAGGAACAGACTCTGGCAACAAAATCTACTCTAAGTTACCCAGAGATGCCTGTTCCAATGAATCCTGAGTCAAAATTCATCCCTACATCATTATCACGGACAGTTTAGAAGCTCTGCTTCACATCCTCTGGGAAAATTTTACTGTGGAACTCTTAAAACACTGATATTCATGGCATTCCCAGAAAAATTAGATCACAGTCTCTGGGCATGGAGACCCAGGTATCAATATATTTTAAAGATTCCTAGATCATTCCAATATACTGACATATGTGAGGTCCGATGGTCTACTTTAACAACACTTTGTCTGCTTAAAGAAATACCAAGTGGGTTAGACTTGAGCTGGAAGAAAACTAGGGAATAATTTGGCCACATCATTTTATTATAATGATTAGAAAACTGAGGGCAAGAAAGAGAGTTTGACTTGTCTAATTGCGAAATAGCTGGAGGGGACAAAGCTTGCACCAGGAAAGATCTAGCATGCGACTGTAATGCCTTATTCCTAGAGATTACATGTGTCTGTTTTTAAAAACAGGATGTACAAAGCCCATCACATGGGGTCTGAACCAAGAATGCCTTCCATTTAGTAGATATACCAAGCAAAAGAACAAGAAGATAGCTTAGCAGGGTAATTTGAACATGGTATTTAATAGATGTTTTCTGAATCAAAATAGAAAAAGGATTTTACATGGTCTCATTATAAATTGTCACTAGATTCCTTTTTGCCTAAGTAGCAGGAGTTACTTGGTCAAACTGTCTTATTAATATTGATTTGAATGCTTTGCCTAGGTCTGAGACTTGCAGATCAAAGCATTTAAATTCATTTCAATACATTCTCTACTATTCAGTGTTTGGTCTTTTAGTTTTAGTTTTTTTTGTTTGTTTGTTTGTTTTTTTTTGAGCATGATAGGAAGTCTAAGCTCTTGAATTGGCAACTTTCAATACTCTGGACTCATTATAACCCATCCTAATTTTGTACCCACCTCTACCTATTTTGTTTTTTTTAATAACTTGTTATTAGGAATGTCTCTTATTGGAGCATAAGAAACAGTCCTATCCTTGCAATAGTTTGCTGAGAATGATGGTTTCCAGCTTCATCCATGTCCCTACAAAGGACATGAACTCATCATTTTTTATGGCTGCATAGTATTCCATGGTGTTTATGCCACATTTTCTTAATCCAGTCTATCATTGTTGGACATTTGGCTTGGTTCCAAGTCTTTGCTATTGTGAATAGTGCTGCAATAAACATACGTGTGCATGTGTCTTTATAGCAGCATGATTTATAATCCTTTGGATATATACCCAGTAATGGGATTGCTGGGTCAATGTTCTCACTCATAGGTGGGAATTGAACAATAATAACACATGGACACAGGAAGGGGAACATCACACACCGGGGCCTGTTGTGGGGTGGGGGGAGGAGGGAGGGATAGCATTAGGAGATATACCTAATGTTAAATGACGTTTTGATGGGTGCAGCACACTAACATGGCACATGTATACATATGTAACTAACCTGCACGTTGTGCACATGTACCCTAAAACTTAAAGTATAATTAAAAAAAAGAAAAAGTAAAATTAAAATAAATAAATAAAAAATAAATGCATGTTTTATTATCTAAAAAAAAAAAAAAAGAAACAGTCCTCTCTATAAAGAATGTTTAGGAGAGTTTAAACTTTAAAGAAGCTTTATGCATCCAAATAAGGGCACACTCTTTGTTTTTTGTTTTTTGTTTTTTTTTGAGACAGTCTTGCTCTGTCTCCCAGACTGGAGTGCAGTGGCATGATCTCAGCTCATCGCAACCTCCACCTCCAGGGTTCAAGTGATTCTCCTGCCTCAACCTCCCAAGTAGCTGGGACTACAGGCACCCACCACTAGGCCCAGCTAATTTTTGCATTTTTAGTAGAGACAGGGTCTCACTATGTTGGCCAAGCTGGTCTCGAACTCCTGGCCTCAGGCAATCCACCCGTCTTGGCCTCCGAAAGTGCTGGGATTACAGGCGTGAGCCACCGCACTCGGCCTTTAGACTGGGCAGTGCCATCCAATTCACGGCAAGTGTCTGAAAGTGTTCACAAGTTGAACAGAAACATTAAGGTTATGATCAATTTTGCAATTGTATTTTTGCTTTGTTGTTTCAGCACAAGGGCTGTTAGTTTGAACACTTAACTGCACTAGAGTTGGAAAAAATAGAAAGTGTAGTCTTCACAGTGAGAACATGTTCTGGCCTCTCGGCAAAGCTGGATGTCAGTTAATATGCTTGTATGAACACAGACATGCAGAGACTATTGATTCTAGAATCCCTCTTTACACTTATTCAGCTTCTAAGAAAGACAGCAGTGTCAGAATGTCGTTTTGGTCTTTCGATCATGTGGAATTTTTGTGCATATGGACAATGAGGCTTGAGGTTGAATTAATTGGCATTAGAGAGTATACACCCATTTCAGCTTTGATGTCCCATTTCAGCTTAAATGTGGGAGAAGAAACATATTCCACCCCAGTTCTCCAGTATAACCTCCTCTAGCTTAGACTACACAGAACAGGAATCCAACTTTCTCCTTTAACTCACTTCTACAAAAGAAAGGAAGTGACATTGAAACTTCAGGGAAACTACAGAGGTTAAAAATCACATTTCTGTCGTTGCCTTACATTGCTGTCACTGAATCATTTGGGCTATGATCTGCTTTACATCAGGGACCATTTGGTACATGAGTTTCGTATATCTCAAGCAAGCTGGGTAGGACAATGTTATGGGCACAACTTGACATGGAAAAGACAATGGGGAATTACAGTCTAGTGCACAGCATGCTGCAACATAGCTTTTGCAGAGCTCTGTATTTGGAGGTTGCTAGGCACCTATGCCCCTGCATAATTCTTTCCTTATAGGGTATGTCTTTCCTTATATGCTGTTCTCCCTTTTGTACTTGTCCCTGGGAAGTGATGTAGGGAAGAGAGATTGGCAAGGTAATGACTACATCCTTGAGCCCAGAGTTGTGATATTAAATGTCATCTCGAACCACCTCAGTAGCTGCTTCTCTTTCTACTTGGAGAAATATCAAGTCACCTATGCAAGAAGCCATGAGTGATTCCCATTATTTCTGAGGAAAAGCTATTATGAAACCATTGTTCTGGGAAAAAGGATAATATGGCTTTATTATGGGGTCGGAGGAGTTTGGCAAAGGCTACTCTTTCCCATATACTTTAGGCTTTAGAGCTTGAAGTTATCTGGGAAGCTGGTGAACAAGTCTACAGAGTAAGCTGAGGCACTTCTGGGAAATGGTCAATGGGCTGAAGTGGTCTGACACAGTGGGGAGGGCCCAAGGGAAGAATTCCCATAACAGGAAGGTGGGTAGTCTTAACTAAAGACCTGGCACAAGCATTAGGTGTCCAATCTGATCCAGCCAAGCAGACTCAGGCAGCATGGGCATGCCTTGGTGCAGTGGCTGGTGGGTGGCATGCATTATCACACTGAAAGAGCCGTGTGACCAGAGGGCCTGTAGGGACATAGTGGAACTCTACTGAGCACTTCCCATACTTGGAGTCACTACTGCAGGACCAGAGATGGCCAAACCTGCCCCAGTCACCAGAGCACTTTCTTCAGTGGCTAAAACCCACCAGGTTTGGTGGTAGCCCAGTCACTTGTGCTAGGTGACTGTGATGAGGCTGAAGACATCACACCATGGTGACAACAGCAGGAAGGGACCCTCATAGGAGACGCCAAGACCAGGAGGGCTTGGCATTTCTAGTTTTGAAGTGACGTTAATCAGAACATATACCAAGAAAGCACTTTTGGAAGAAGATTTTAGAAAGCTAAACTGTTCATAGGCAACTGGAATGGGTCAATAGAATAAACCCGTTTTAAAATTTGAATTTAGAAGAACTTTATTTTGTATCATTAGATGGTAAAGTAGGATATTATATTTCATTCTGCTTCCCTCCCACCCTAAATACACGGGCATACAATATTCTAAAGAACGAACAACTTATATGAAAAATATTAGAGTTTTAATATTTAAAAAAAAAAACTAATGACATAGAAACCTCTTGAATTTTTCTATTGCAATGTCTTTGGGGCAGTGACTTGAAGAGAAGAACTCTGGAACTGATATAAAACACAGTAAATGCATGAGTTTTACTTTAAATTTGGCATCTAAATATACAATGTATTATGCTTGATCCTGGCGGGAAAAGGTAGTCAAAAAGTTAAGACTCAGAGGCAACACACTCACACCATTCATAGCTTTTACTACAGTCCTCCCTCATCATATACTTACCCAAACTGACCCAGCAAATGTTTTACTGTTTTCGTGTCTGTCCTTTCTAAGCGAGGTTAGATATTTCTACCAAAAATAACTCCTCTTCCTATTTCCATGCTAGGTTTTTTGTTTGTTTGTTCTGTTTGTGACGGAGTCTCGCTCTGTTGCCCACGCTGCAGTGCAGTGGCACGATCTCAGCTCACTGCAACCTCCACCTCCCAGGTTCAAGCGATTTTCCTGCCTCAGTCTCCTGAGAAGTCGGGACTACAGGTGCTTGCCACCATGCCTGGCTAATTTTTGTATTTTTAGTAGAGACAGGGTTTCACCATTTTGGCCAGGCTGGTCTCAAACTCCTGCCTCAGCCTCCCAAAGTGCTGGGGTTACAGGCGTCAGCCACCACGCCCGGCCACCATGCTAGTTTTAAAATGAATGATACAAATAATCTTGGCAGTTTGTTCCTAGAATATACAACATTAGGTTGTGCATTCTCATCCCTGTGTGAAATAATCCTGAATTAAGTCAGCATAGACGTGCAGCATACCTCACTTGTGGACTTCAGGATACAATCATTTCTTCATCCATGTCCCTCTGTGACTTCACCTATGATGCATATGCATATAAATCCTAATTGTTAAATACTTCCCACTTTCTATTCAAGCGCCATGACAGTAGTTAGCTTGAAAGTCTATGAGGATGTTAGAAGAGTTTTTAAAAAGCATGTTATTTAGAAGCATCTGTGCTATAAACATTAAGCTATAAATGAAGGGCCACATACACTAGTAGAATTATTTTATGACATACACCACACCAGGGCACTTTAAAACAAGCAGGCAATCTTACACTTCTCCTCTTCCACAAACCAGTGCAAGAAATACTGCCTGATATTTGGTTTCTTCTTTAATAGCCTGGCTAAATTATATAAAATCCCAATGTGGTTTCCCTTTCCAGGCAAAGCCCCACATTTATATAATCCTCAAAGCCATTGCTTGAGTGTTGCTGTACCCTTTCCTGCAACTCATGTTTCAAGGACACACTGTTTAAAGAGTTTGAAGGAAGAAGAATCCAGCTGCCTTGTAAAGCAGCACAGAGCAAACTAGGGTGTGCATAGTGATTGTATACAGACAGGTGGAACGTACTTTTTGTTGCATTTCTGTATAAAGAGCAAAACCATGAAAACGCTTCTTACAGTTATGCAGACTCAAAACCAGATCAGTTTAATCTAATTCAAAGATGTTGTCTCTAGGTTTTAGGTGGCACGTCTTTTGTTTTGATGTTCAACCTACCCATAGAGTTGGCATTAACCTTCCATGAGAGACTTGCCACTGGGTCACATTTCCACATCTGATATGATCTATTCGAGTTGGGGAAGACATCCACAACCAACATTGCAGTTAGGCTTCATCTCCAGGAATATTGGTGGCCTTGCTAATCCCAGTGGCTATGAATAGCTATGTTTGTTTTGATTTGAAACTGCTTACTATTTACTGTTATCTGGTGTGCTCAAAATATTATCATTTAAAAAATGGTTCTTCATGATTTAGTTAATTTCCTTTAGACAAGACGTGGTTGCTTTCAAATTAGATGAAGGAAGAAGGAGTCATTTAAAAACAAAAAGTGAGTTGGTATTTGTCAAATTTCAGGTTTGCAGAGAACCAGCAGCCTGACAACCAGCCATCTCTCCTCTTGATACCAGTGTTCAAGCAAGCTGAAGGTCAGAATCTTGGCAGTTTGTTTCCTAGAATATACAACATCAGACTGTGCTTCCTAAAAGGCCAGGAGGGCTCTTCTACAAGTAAGAATATAATCCTCATTTGCTTATTTCTTGGTTACTGGACAAATTAGATAGGTTAATGGATAAGAAACCCCTGGGTAATTTTCGGTTTTTGTATACAAGGGAGAGAGGTGAATCTGTCAAACTGGTGTCTTGCTTTTTGTGATCATATAATAATACCACATGAGTCGAATTCCAGATCCAAAAGAAGGCCTCCCAATAGTTAGCCTACCTGCTTGAAATTGCGCTTATGATTATTAAAAAAAAAAAACTCTAAAAAGCTGCTGCAGATTGAGTACAAGATGAACAAAATTGGCAGAAATGCACAAGTATTCTTGAGCTAAAGTTCACATCTGTCATTATTCTCTCATCTGTTGGGAAATAGTATTGGAACAAATATGTTTTGTGGGAATAAATAAATGCACTTTTAAACTGAGGGATGTAAAAATTCCAAATGACAGTATTCTAGTTTATACTGAATTAAACAGATTAGTTGTTGCACAATTGGAGTAATTACTTGAACAACAAAGTGTTCTAACGTATTGAAATATCGGTATACAGTTCAGTAACTGCAGAAATAGATAAGCATAGAAAGGTTCACTTATTAATACAATAAAACACGTATGACTTAATATCAGAATTTTGCTTATAA
Source organism: Hylobates moloch (assembly GCF_009828535.3). Classification (NCBI taxonomy): domain Eukaryota; kingdom Metazoa; phylum Chordata; class Mammalia; order Primates; family Hylobatidae; genus Hylobates; species Hylobates moloch. The sequence continues at coordinate 35,756,950 of NW_026652292.1, forward strand.
AATCTGTAAGTGAGACAGGTTTTGTTTCATGAATTCTTTATATAAATCCAAGTTTACATACCTAAAATCACACCTGTTAGTATCATGTAAGTAATCACCATTGACTGGTCTACCCTTTCACAAACATGGCTAGACATCTATCTTTGGGATCTGGAAGCACACTCAGCAAGTTTGGAAGCATGATTCAAGGAACCTTGTGTCTAGTAGAGATTTCAGAAAAGAACAACCCCTTGGTGACCCCAACCAATTAAACATTGTTCCTAATCCAGAGAAGACCTCAGGAATTCAATTTCTATACCACTTTTCACAAGTCATTTAGATGACCTCTACAGATAAGATTAAAGTGAATGATAGTGTTTCGGAGAACTAAGACTTCTTAGGAATGAATATATATTAAATAGCTCACACATCTTCTTTCTTGGTTGTAATACTCCAAGAACACAAGGACAGATCTCAAGTTTCCGCTTAATCTGTGCAGATTCAGAAAGTTTATTCTAGGATTTATAGAGGGACTTTGAAGATTTTCTAATATGTATACTCCACTGGATTGTTTTCTCTAGTCATCTATTTTACTCATCTCTAATTAATTCAGGACTGGGAAAGGGGAAAAAATAAACTTTGTATGAGTTGCATAAAAACAAGATATCCTAGAAAAGCTACCTGGTTATGTCATCAGGCAACAGTTTCAAAGGCTCAAGTCTTGACTACTCCATTTACATTTTTTTAGATAAGCTCTTGAGATGGTATTAACCATTTTGGTATTAATAAATTTTGAGGATCATAGAAAAATCTAGTTTGCCTTCCCAAAGGCAACATCATATTCTTCTTACTTTTGATCTGGACATAATCTGTAAGATGAAGTAATTAGTATCTTAACTTTATATTAATATGAAGTAATAGCCCATGCAAGATGTTGTTTCTTATAAACCTTATACTACTGGCCTGATAAACAACTCTGTTGGGATATTTTAAAAGGCAATGCATAAATTAAACAAATCATCAAATCATAGGGTACCAAATAAACTGCTACTTCCCTAAGGGCTTAACTTATTTGACAAGAAAAATTTATATACTAGGACAATTTAGTTTTTCTGGTTTTCTAAGCTATAAAGACTCATTAGATCTATGTGTGTATCTTTTAATATGTGTTATTCAAAATCATCTCCAGCCGTAGATAATTTTACAGTGCCTCTAGTACTGGCCAGCTCTTTACTCCTTCCATGTTAAATGAGTTTGGTTTATGTTAATGGTGAGATTACTGTATCGTCTAACTATCCTGCTTAAAAAAAAAAAACAAAAAAACCTATGAATTATATTGTTTTCTAGTTTGCAGAGTATTGTCTAGAAATTGTATTGAGTATTTTTCCTTTTCACTAAAATTTATCATTTACATACCTGCCTAGCCCTCAATGTCACACATATCACATTAATGGTCCAGGTTTGACTTTAGGGCAAAAGGTTGGTTAAAAAATCTGACTTACCACTGGGAGACTTTCCCAGAGTAAGCAGATGGGATGAGGGTTCTTCTTTCTCCAGGCCTGTTGAATGCACACCAGTCTTTAAGATAACTAACTAATCATGGGAGTACCACTCTGGTTTATAGTTCTAGCATGAGGTGAACTAATACGAATGGTTCTTTATCAAATGACACTTAGCTGAGTGTCAGCTGAGACCTCTTGGCCCTTTATGAAATATTCATATTTATACTGAACTAAAAAAAGGTTTCTGGTTAGTCTACCCGGGAATGTCAACATCAATGAGTCATAATAAAGGAAGTTTCCTGGGTTCATAAAAAACGTAATGCTTAAGCAAGATGTTTCATTAGCTTTTATTTTCTTTCAGAGCAGTCTTCTCTGTTCTCTGAACCACTAATGACCTGTTGCAAAACTCTGTACCTATTAGCAATTGCCATTTTAATACTTAAGGGAAATGTGGGATGGACACAAGTGATTAGATAGGGGCTCCATTTGTAGCCTCTCTGTATGCTTCTTACTATGATCATTAAATAAAAGTAGCTTGATTTGGTCCTTGAAGCCTTAGAGGATCCACTCCATGGTAGCATATGCTATTTTCTAGTCCTCCTATGTAGGCATTTTCAGCATCAGAGAATGCAATTCGATCATTTGTTTCCTTAGCTGAACTCCATAGCCCTGTGCAAAGACAAGTCTTCTTTGAAAGCCACTATTAAGTTCCTAATCCAATCTTTATTAAAAAGACTCAATATTGCAGACAAGGAAGTTAAGACAAATCCTCCAAAAGTAATGACCAAGCCCTTCCACTCTCCACAGAAGCCTTTTAGTAAAGCAAAATGTGAAATTAGAAAAATATTTACAGTTGCAATGTTTTTTTAACTAGCATTGTGTTCCTTAATTAACATACTACAGAAGCATATAAATAATTAGTTCCACCAAGGAAAACAGTGAGAGAAACAACACTACCAAGTTTGCATAGTCCCTCCAAAATAAGCAAAGTTCTACTTTTAGAGTTAATTATCAGAGGTGAGATGTGACTAAAGTTCCCTTCTCCGAGTCTGTCATTCGCTCTCGGAGCTGAGGTGGTTTCCTACCCTAAATGCTATTTTATATTTGCACCTGGGTCCAAAACATTCCCTTAAGGGGGAAAAAAGCAAATGTCTTTTGACTCTAAAGAGTATGTCATTTCCCTTATATTGTGCATGGCCAGAGAGATGACGCAAATGGTAGGCCACTAGCTACCCTAGATTTTGCTGTGAAACCATCGTTATGACAAAACTTGAAAAGCCTGCAGACACTGACAGCCTTTTTTGTTGTTGTTGTTTAGAGCACATGGGGGTCTGGTGATTGATCCCAACTCAAAGCCATTACAATTTAGAGACTGGAAACCAAGTTTGCTCCTGAATTCCAGTGATCTTTACCATCCAGTTAATTCATGTAATCAAAAGTGCATCCCTACTAAGTGCCAGGCATTCTTCTAGAGCTTGGGATATACCAGTGAGCAAAATAAAGATTTGTTCCCTTATAGGGTTTACTATCTAACAGGGAGGAAAACATAAGTGGAGTATAGACTTTCAGAAGATGAAAAATGCTCTGGGGAAAAAGGAGAGTAGAGGAAAGTAGATTTGGGAATCCAGGACTGAGAATGTCCTGGACGTGTTCCTTAGAAACACAGAATATTAGATTTTTAAAAGTTAAATTTACCGAATGTTTATTATACACCAGATGTGATGCTAAGACATTCTCATTTAATCCTGGACAGTATCATCCCTATTTGACAGGAGAGGAGGCTGAAGCACAGGAGTGAAGCAACAACCTGCAAGTCACACCAGCCTGATACATATGCTTTAATGTCTTTGCTTTACAACAAAAGAGATAATTAATTTAGTTCTCCAAAGACTGGGGCAACGTGCATAGCCAGAAAGTACTTTCAGGAAAGAGGAACTAATAGCAATGCGTAAAAGATACTCATGTCTGCTTGGCTATAACATAGAGCCTGTGCAGGGTTATACCAGGGGAAAGGTTAAAAGGTGGGTCAAAGTGGACTAGGGTGGGCGATAGCACTCTGTTTTGTCTAGATGGGACTGGGAGGACTTTCAGGTTTTGAGTGATGGTGTGGAGGTTGGGGTGGTGACGAATCCGAGTACAGGGACACAGCATCAAAGAGCTCTGCAGTATGACAGTTGCACAGACTTGCCCTTTGGAGTGATTCAACACTGCCGGTTTCTTTCAAATATTTGGCTAATCTTCTGGAAACAAAGGCTTTTAATTGAAAGGTTAAGGACTAACAATCTCAAACATTAGATTCAAGGTTATCCCATCTTGCCAAGCTCTGATGCTTAGTGACCCTCAAACTTCAAATAAATATAATGTCTTAAAGGTGGCTTTTTAAAAAGTCAAAGGCCATTACGTCTTACATCCTACATTCTAAGATCGATTTCATTACACAAAAGGGCTCACCTAATGTCTGCTTTATAGAAATGTATATGAAGTGAAATGACATTTTGAAATGTGAGCTCCTTACAAACAAAAAAAAGAGCACCTTTTGTAAATGGCAGCTATTTACTAAGATAGTCATGCATTTGTAGCCTCTTGTATGAAGCAGAATGTATTAATATGATTTTTCCCAATTTATATATGTTTTTCCATAAAACTGTTGAAAGTCTGGAAAGACCAGTGCCAACAAAATGCTCATTAAGAAGGGCAGTAGGAAGGGAAAAGACAGATTTCTGCTTCTTATACATTTAGAGTAAGTGATATTGGGGTGATGTGCTTTTCTGTATTTTAAAAATTAAATTCCTTAAAGATGTGCTAATTTGGTAGACAGCAAAGTTTAAAATGTAGGCATAAGTCTATAGTCTCACTTGGGCTAAAGACAGAATCATGAAGATGCTGTAGGGTTCAGTCACTTTCAATTAAACTCAAAAGTAAAGGGAAACCACACATAGAACGTGAGCGTATCTGAAATCACATAGAACACTGCCCATAGTTAGCTGTCAACACTTTCATCTTAGGCATCATTAAATGATACCTAGGCAGAGTTGCTGGGGAAAGCTCCTGACATATTAAAAATTCAACAGTAAGTTTTCAGTCAAATGATAAGTAGAAGTCAAAAACCTCTTATGCTAGGATTTTGAAAGTTGGTCAGTGGATGGCCTATAGTTGGTTTCCAGCCTGGGGTTCTTGGAAATGCTGGGATCTGTGCAGACAGTAATGAGTTTGTGACTTAATTTTAGCATTTTAAAGAGCCTAATGGATATCTCAATTCACAATACAGCTGCACAGGGAAATAAGAAACAAAACAAAACAAGTTTCTTTGATTTGGGCGGAAATTGTGTTAAGTCAAAACAATAGCCTGAATTATCCAGTGGTAAGCCAAAGGTCTCATCTATTTTCTCTAATTTTGTTAGTAATCTTATAAACAATTTGGTGGACACTTTTAAAAGGAGAAACAGAAGGAGAACAAGAAGTTGTTTGTGGATAAAATATCAGGCTGAAATCTATTCACCACAATTCTTATTAGCCAGGTGATTACATCCATCAGGTCAGACAGATATATGAGCAATGATGAATACTCCATTGGTAGAAGTTAAACTAGCAACTTGGAAAGACCACACCATCTGGAGAATTTCAGTAACAGCTTGTCTGCCTTCCTCAGGCCCTGAGCAGATATAAACTAGAAGAACATATGGATATTGCTCATTATAAATAACCTTAAAGTTAAAAAAAAGGGGGGGGGGGTCAGAACTGTTTTACTTATACCAACAGATGATAAGGCAAGCTAAAGTTTTCCATTTTGCTCACTCTGTAATAAATTGCAATTGGTGTTGTAAACGAAAGTGGCTTGAGTTACTCACTCACCTGGCCATCTGATTATTGTTTATTAAACACCTACTATGTGCCAAGCACTGCATTATCCTACGTATAGAGTGACAAAATAGACATGGTCTCTACTCTCAAAGGGCTTAGAGGATAGGTAGGGGAGAAAGAACAAGCAGGTCACAGTTATAACTGATGCTATGTGTTTTGGAGGAATTGTTTCTGATGAGGGTAGAAAGCTTCATTGCTGTTAATAATACTTCATAAAAGAAAGAAAAAGTAGTATTACATCAAGGAATTATACATAAATTGTTGTATTGATATCAATTATGGAAAGATGCAAATGTTGTCTGCAGGGTTAATAATCCTCTTCAACAGTTTTTAAATTATGACACAAATTGAGGGGATATTTACATTTAACATTTGTGAGTCTCCTATAACCACATTACAATCTGAAGGACCATCTGTATGGCAGTACCAGAAGGAAGCAATTCTGTTATACCTGAGGGTATTGAAGAATTTCAGTGATGTTTCCTTCAGAGTTATCATAAAATCCAAAGTTCTGAATCAACGCTATCTTCATAAACACCAGAAGGAAACACTATGCTCATTTGGCATTCAGTCTGGCATTCACTTAAGAAGTATAAGCAATTCAGGGAACTTCTGTATTCTAGAACCAGATATGTTCTGTGGCACTTTTAATTACCAGATTTTCTAAGAATACAACGTGTCACTTTCAGACCAGGCCAAACATTGAATCTCAGATTTCAGTGAAACAATCTTATGAAAATGTAACCAAGGGTCCCTACAGCGGGCTTTACTTATTTAAAGATCACTACCAAGTCACAGGAGCATTATCAAGGGGCTACCAGGCAGCACTTCGTCAGTGTCAGTCTTCAAGGAAATGGACTTCATGATCACTACAAGTAGTGAGCCCTCCACAAATCTTGGCTGTATGAAGTGTAAGAGTCCAGATCCTAACACAGAACACGGTTGTGCCCACTGTTTCTATGAAAGAGTTATTGTGCAGAAAACTGAACATTTGCATCACTATACACTAAGTGGGAACAGCATTACAGAATGTACTTTGTATGCAGATATACCTAAAAGATCCACAACAGTACTGTCTGCAGCTTAGAATGAAGCTAAGATTTTATCCTAAACTGTTCATGTTTAATGAATAAGTCAAACCTCTGAAACTCTACTTTTCATAATTACCCTTTATTTTCATACCTCTCCTCCCTCCTCATCATATTTTTTTTTTACTTAGTTCCAGCATTTCTCCCCAACCTTGCCTCACTGCCACCCTTCCTCCTCCCTAAAAAGCTATACCGCTATACCATGTTGTATCATGCATGTCCCTCATGATTAGCGGACTTATATTACAGTGTTTGTTGATCTTTTCTACACACATAGCATAGGTACTCCTTAATATATTTACAACACTTGAAGTGAAAAACAAACAAACAAACAAACAAACAATTCTTTATGGGATGAGCTCTTTTTTCTATTTTCTCCAAAGGGCTTCAGTGAGAATCTAAGGTGTAAGAGACTCTGGTTGTAACTGATCTCCCTTTATGGCTAAATTTTTGTAGGAGTGTTTACTGGCCTCCTAGCTTTCCTGATTTTGAATTAATCAGGTATCAGTGTTCAATTCCTCCATTCACATTCAAGCTGAAATTCAAAGGCCTTCTAATCAGGCTGCAGACTTATTATACATATACATATACATATACATATACATATACATATACATATACATATACATATACATATACATATACATATACATATACATATACATATACATATACATATACATATACATATACACGGCCACCTGCACTCTGAAGAGGCCATTGTCTTCCGTTTCCTCTAAACAGACACATAGACGCACCAGACCTTCTTATGTGGTCTGCTAGCCTGTAATATGTACTGCCTTCACCTTCTTGAATTTTGTGAAAACCTTCATTCCAAGGCCGCTCAAGATGTGTGGTCGCAGGGAAGTCTTTACCGGCCTCTTACCAGCCATTTCCCCATATTTGCCATGACCTATCATTGCCCTCTGATTCATGTAGAGCTCTTCCCTCAATTCAATAAAGCTTTTAGGATCCGAAAATTATTTGCCCTACTTTTCTAGGCTCAACACAGTCTGTTAATGAGCAGTGCGCTTAAAACATTAGGGGTAATAAATATTTCTTTTTGCACCTTAATCTTAGGTTAAGCAACCCTTTTCTCTGCTTTGATGATTTTTAAAGAAATGTAGGCTTTTCTTCAACTACTAAGCAATCTCCACTCAAACACATTCTGCCAATAGAGCCAGGTTAAGTTATCCTAATCAGCATTTGGTTTTCCTGCTTTAATGACGGATCTGCTTGGCAAACACCGCATGTTCTCATTTGTAAGTGGGAGTTGAACAATAAGAACACATTTACACAGGGAAGGGAACATCACACACCGGCTCCTTGTTGGGGGTTAAGGGGAGGGATAGCATTAGGAGAAATACCTAATGTAGGTGATGGGTTGATGGATGCAGCAAACCACCATGGCACGTTTATACCTATGTAACAAAACTGCACGTTCTGCACATGTACCCCAGAATCTAAAGTATAAAAATAAAAAAAAAAAGATCAAAATTCTTATCCTGACATCCATGGCTCAGTATAATTCATCCCTACTTTTCAAACTCAGACACTTCTCAGCCCTATGCCACCTGTATTGTTTCTTGGCCAAACTGGCCAGTCAGAGTTCTTTAGGCATACCCTAAGTTCATCCAACTGCATGATTTGCATATGCGCTGCTGCCTAAAATGCATTTTCTTTTCTTACCTTTGCTTATTTGACTTCCACTGTTCCTTTAAAAGCCAAATCCATTAACGCACCAATGGCCTTTTTCTCCCTCTGGACCCACACAACACTCTGTACCACTTAACTACAATAAAATCATATGTTAGTTGAGTAGTTGCTATTTTCTCTAACTATCTTATAGGCAGCTCTTATCATCTGTGTGTCCCTCTAAGGTAAATATTTGCATCCAACTTTCAATTACTATCAGCTTTTAGTCATTGGGAACTTCAGACCAGTTAGACAAATCAGAAATCACAAAGAACAGGTTTTCAGGCAGTTAAGCAAGCATCTCTGCATCAAGCTATCCTTTAGAAGACAGAATGGACATTAAATATAACTATCTGTCATTTCAATTCTAGTACATGTATGCTTTCTGAAAAACCTCAGTTATAGTGGAACCTTAGCCCAGGCAGAAATCAATATTGACCCTCCTTACTAGCAACCAACTCTTGATGGAAAAGCCTGTTCTATCAGCTACGTACTTGTTTTCTACTTCAAAAATGAATTGCATTTAAGTCATTTAATTTTAGAGGTAAAGGGGGCAGGGAGCAACACAAAACAAAATCAAGTAACAGCAACACCAAAACCCAATGCTGATATAACTAAAGCACAGCTGACACTTCCCTTTAAAGGATGGATATTTGAGCACCTACTATGTGTAGCCACTGCAACTTCTGATCTTCTGACTCAGAGGGCAATTGTATGTTTCCCTAGTAGATTCACATTTCGTCCCAAAGCCAAACTGGTATAGCATTCTTCATATGATTATGTCAGCCCTCTGACGTATTCTCGAACACATTTCATTTATTTCTGTTGCACTAAATAGTAACAAAAAGCACGTTAGCATCTGTATTACATATTACAGAAAACTAGACCAGGTCTTGGGACACTTAAAATATAAAAAAATAAGTGAGATCATTTGGATGCAATGTTTAGAACCGAGAGGGCAGCTGTATTCAATATGGACACAGTTAGGGATGAAGTTATTCACTTTCCAGTTCTTTGGGTATGGATTAACTATAGACCTTAAGAGGACTTAACTGCCCTGCTCAGATGAGGTTTAAGTGGTACCTTAAAGTTTAATATTTGTGTGCCTCTACTGATTTATGAAGCATTGCCACATTCTCCTCCTTGATTATTCACATTTAATAGCTTATATATAGGAAAGACAGTCTTCTAATTTTCAGCCTGAATGTGCGCATCTCTAGAATTTAGCTTGCCTGATACTCAAAAACAATGAGAACAAGACCATTTTAAAAATGTAATCCCAGCACTTTGGGAGGCCGAGGCGAGCGAATCACGAGGTCAGGAGATCGAGACCACGGTGAAACCCCGTCTCTACTAAAAATACAAAAAAAATTAGACGGGCGTGGTGGCGGGCGCCTGTAGTCCCAGCTACTCGGAGAGGCTGAGGCAGGAGAATGGCGTGAACCCGGGAGGCGGAGCTCGCAGTGAGCCGAAATCGTGCCACTGCACTCCAGCCTTCCAGCCTGGGTGACAGAGCGAGACTCCGTCTCAAAAAAAAAAAAAAAAAAAAAAATCAGCTTAGTTATTGCATTGAGAATTGCATTTCTAGGACAGATACATTTCAGAAGCAGCTGCAGGAGTTCTGAGGAGTTTTTAATTTTAAAATCGAGGCAACTCATTTTCCTGATGGAGAAATGAAGCTCAGGCCTTATATAGCTTGTCTTACATGGCAAAGCTAGGCTGTGGGCACAGTCATTTGCAGCTTAGAACCCAAGCTCTTAACCATGACTCTATGTTGGCTTTTCAAAACCGGAGTTCCAACTATATACTTGTACACCACACCCTTGTATTTTTCGGTTTGAGATGTGATCTCTGTTTAATATCAGACATTCTTAGGGCTGTTTTTGCAAGGTAAGTGAGACAACTAAAGGCCAGAGACATTGAATAGCATGCCCAAGAAATGGTAGCACTGCCATTCACATGTAAGTCTGTTTAACTCTCTATCCTATGTCCTTTGCCACACATGAGGAAGACTTTTGATTTCTGCTCACTGTGAGATTTTCCATTGCTAACCTAGCATCAGACTTCACATAGTAGGTGATTGCTAAGTATTCAGATAAACGCCAAGGTGCAAATCATAAAGATTCATAATTGAATCCTGGCTCTACCACTTAATGATAACACCTTGGGCAAGATACTCATCATATCGGAGCCAAGAAATAGAGATATCTTTTCTATTTCAGATTACTTAAAGTGAAAGTCGAATGGGGGAAAGGAGCAGTGCTTCATTAGCCATTAAACTTTACAAAAACTAAATGAACTAGATTCATTTATGGAGAGGCCTTCATCTGCACTTCTAGACATGGCATAAAAACAAAATAAAAAGTTTTATAGGTTAGAGAAAACCATCTGGTTCAAGGGTAATGATCTAGTTTACTGGAATCTTTTTTAAAAGAAGTAACTGGGACAGTCTCCTAATAAATGGAGATTAATTATACTCTTTAAAAACCCCAGCAGAGGGGAAAGGATTTGGAAGTGAGGTGATAATATCAAACCAAAAGTATATTGGATTTCCTAGGATCAAGAAAGCCATACTTGGTATATGGGAAAAATATCCAAAGCCCATGCTTTTTAATCTTTCTGCATCCTAAGATTCAGTTAAACTGCACTGTGTTTAAAGGCTTTTGCTTTATTATCTCCATGACTGAAGGAATTCAAATACTTTGTTATGATTTCCACTGAACAGGTGAATCCTAAAACCACTGAATTATGAAAGTTATTCTTAGATCACGTGGTGGAGAGCTAGTTTAGATACAGCTGGATGGGCCCTACTGCCAGATTTTGCAGTTCTGACAGGTCCCCAGCTGATGTTGATGCTGCTGGTTTGGGAATCAACTCTGAGAACTATTGTCTTAGATGAGTTCCCTCAAGCTGTGAAATACACATCAAGCTAAATGTCCAATTTTGAAAGACTGAATTAATTTGTCAAATGCAAACTTGTGTGTGGCAGCTCATCTTTCACATAAAGATCAAAGTCTTTTTGGGAGTAACATTTTGCATCATATTGCTAGGTAGCAATAGGGTAGTTTTTTACCAAGAGACAACATTAAACCATATTTCCCTCATCCAAATTTCTTCTAAGTTGAACGGTGCTTCAAATCCAGCATTCTCGGGTTGTTACTTCCTATTTACCTTCTCCCTTTACTCTATGGTTACCTGAAAATCTAAGTGACAGCCCTCATACATTCTGTTTACCTTCAACGTAACACTCACTCAGACTGCCCCATTCACTTAGAATTTTTACCAGTTGAACTTAGTTAAAAATCACTTTCCCCTAGCTAGCTAGTATAAATGTAGTAGGGAAAACTTGCCAGGCTGCTTCTATATTGAGGTAGTAACTTTTAGGTTCCAGAAATTTCATAAGCTTTTATGTTTTGCTATCTAGATGATGCAAGAACTAAGAAGGTTAGAATATTAAGTATTGGGATTAAAATAAATTTGGAGGGGGGTGATATAAGTAGAGAGGAGATTCTACTTCACTTAGTAACTTCCATTTTTAGACCAGGAAGCAATTTGTTCAGATTCTACTTGCCCTAGAGAGGCAGGCTTCCTTCCAGGGTAGAAGGATGCGGGAAGGGAAGTAACCATGGCAACCTGCCCAGCTATGTGGGCAAGGATAGTATGGGGCCTGCACACACTCGGAAGAATTTTTATTTCTAGCCTAGTCATTCGTTTAGTCCGGGTGGTCCCTCCCTTCCCACTTCCTTCTGTGACAATGCTGACTTCAGGGGGAAGGATTGCTCCTTCTCTGTCGGGAGTCTGAGAGGGTATGGGGAGGACTTAACTGGGACCAGTGAGGTCAGCCTGACCAAACCAAAGTGCAGGCTTCCAGGACGAGAACAGAGAGTAACTCCCTGTCTGTTCTAGCATGCACAAGCAAACACACTGGCTTTATTAAAATCAAGTGCTTGAATAATTAACCTTTTTCAAGTAGGTGAGGGGTATTCAATTTTCATGAAGAAATTTTCCATTTGCTTTCAGTTTTCACAAAGACACTTAATTCAGTTGTTCAGGGGGGAGCAATAACAAACAAATGAAACCTTCAAAATCAGATGGAAAAAAGTATTCCAAGTATATTAGATTAACTGTCTTCCCAGCAATCCTGGGGTAGGTACTATTATTCTCCCCAGATAAGCAAGCTGAAGTACAGACAGGTTATGGGATGTGCCCAAGGCCATCTAACCTGCAACCCTGTAGCTAGGATTTGAACCCAGGAAATGGTACTTCAAAAGGTAGTTATCAGCTACTATCCAATTGTGCCCTGTTGGAGGCAGCCAGTGTTGCATGTTAGCCCTCTGTGTCCATACCAGGCATCATTTGTTCCCCTAATCAGGAATTTGCTTGTTTTCTGTCTTTAAGTAAAGACTGAGGAGTCTGCTTTCCTTCTGATTTCCACCAGTTAATCCAGTCAGGATATGTTTATATTATGAGTTGGGTCTCCTTTAAAGACACATATCTGATGTTAAATCTGATTCATCTGGCCGGGTGTGGTGGCTCATGCCTGTAATTTCAGCACTTTGGGAGGCCGAGGTGGGCGGATCACTTGAGGTCAGGAGTTCAAGACCAGCCTGGCCAACATGGTGAAACCCCATCTCTACTACTACCACAAAAAAAAAAAAAAAAAAAAATTAGCCAGGTATGGTGGCGGGTACCTCTAATCCCAACTACTCAGGAGGCTGAGGTCACAGAATCTCTTGAACCCAGGAGGTGGAGGCTGCAGTGGGTCAAGATCATGCCAGTGTACTCCAGCGTGGACAACAGAGGGAGACTCTTGTCTCAAACAAAACAAAACAAAACAAAAATCTGTTTCACCCAAATATGATTTTGGCCAACCTTTGTGCAATTCAGAGGCACAGCTTCAACTTTGGAATTACATAGTAGTGCCAGGGAGAATTTTAAAATACCACATCCTGTTACTCAGGTGTTTCATATTGCCAATCTGGTTCCCATTCTGGTTCTGTCTAAAGGGTAAAAAAGTGATGTGTTTGGTTAGTTACCTAAACCTTCCTGGCCAGTAAGCTTTCGAATCTTTCTAGCTGGGGAGGTATGTTCTGATGAGCATTAGGACAACTTCAAACCCCAGGAGGGCTCACTCTCAGCAGCTTTCCCAAGCATTTCAGCATCTCAGCTTTGTCTTTAAGAAGAGCAATAATTACATCCTCAGGTCGAGAGAATGAGGAAGAGAAACACGCAGAGCCTTCAAAATTATCCAGATGAAATATCAGTGGTAGCAAACTTAGGTTTATGGACATATGAGGGTAGAGTTAGAAATGAAGCAGCATAAGAGCCCACGTCACAGCAAAGCCTCCTGCTTGGCCAGGAGCACTCAGCAAGGAAGATATCTTCCTGCTCCCTTAACCTTCAGGTAACCAAGGCCTGGTTGAGCAGGCCAGTAAATATCATCCCCAAACAGCTGGTCAGCAGCTGCCAGAGGTCCCCGTACTACCTTCATGCCAACAAGTGCCTTAAAAGCAGTACCCTTCAACCCAAACAAGGCGAGTGAAATCCATTCAACCTTTGGAGAAAGACAACAAATGGGCCTAATGCACAGGAATTTGGACTTTCAGTTTAATCTGAAACTATAAAAGTCTTTGGCAGAAATGCAAACTCTGGATTTTGCCCTTCACAAATTAGACAAGGTTTTTAACAAGTGCTTTCTTCCCTCATTTACATCCTCAGGTAAAGATCAACCATCGAGATCAAAGATCCCCAGAATGGCAAATACATATGTGTATGGGTTCAAAGTTGGAAGACATTCCTCTACCATCTACTTATTCTGGTTATACATTAAAGCATAGGAGGGCATAGCTGAAAAATAACTGGTTTCTAGGTCAGTCATTTGTGTAAGAAGGGATCCATCAAGCTGGGAGTGGGAAAAGAAGGGGGAAGTTACTCATCAACGACAAGAAAAAGAATTTAGTTGGCCTTAGGAGGAAACTGATTAAGGATTTGGAAGAAGTGGTCTGTCCCAGAAATCCACATTGGCAAAGACCACCAGGTCTTCTTCATGCTTTCTCTAGAAGACTTTCCCATTGTACTCTCCTTGTTGTCTTAAGTGTGGCATTATTTCCACAAGTCCAGCACTCCACCAAAAAGGTCCTTTTCCAAAGATTTCAAAGGGCTCAAGCCTCGAATACTCCCGAATTCTCAAGGCAACAAACTTTCTTACAGCGTCACTGAGGGCCATCGCCCCTCCAAGAGGGGAGACACAGAACCTGGAGTGGGCGGGGCACCTGGCCCAGAGAAAAGCAGCCTCCCGAAGTCTGGCTGCTGGGGTAAGAAGCATGGTGACAAGCCATTTGGTAGCTGCAAGCTCCCTCCTCCCCAGCTAGTTCTTCCCTCCCCAACAGCCAGTAGGTGCTTTTGTGTGAGAAGCCAACCTCAAGACTGTAAGGACAACGAAGTATACATGTCATCAAAGCCATTCCAAGAGGCTTATCAGACATCTCAAAGGCATTTTTTGTAGATGCCTTCTTTCCACTCCCATTACTTCTGTTTGCATTAGTTATATCTTACCTCCTTCTCCCCCAAGCCCCTGCTTTGCCTGACTAAGGCCAGAAATTTTTTCATTAAGTCACTTTATAGAGCAATAGCAACATTTACTATTCGTGAAGTCGCCCCTCCATAATTTTTAAGTCTTTCCATGTGTCTGGAAGCTTGTTTCTGCTCTTCTCGGTTTACAGAGTGGCTCTCTTCCTTCCAAACAAAAACTAAAAAGAAAGGGGAAAAGGTGGGGGGTGGTTGGGGTGGAGATAACATCCAGATTCCTTAAGTGTTTTTAATCCAGTTAAATTTCCCTTTGGACTCAGCTCCCTGCTGAAACTGTCTGCGGACCAGAATTCCAGGCTCAGAATTAAGTCAAGAGGGAAAGACGGCAGAAACAAATAACAGAGTCAGCTCTATGCTATGAAAACCGCTATGTTGACTGAGGCTCCACGGTTTTAACCCGTTCGTTTTTCCCCCCTTTTTTAGAATTCTTACTTAATCTTTTTAACCAGCTTACAACAGGCAGGCAAGCACCATATAAACCATGCTCCCTGCTCCGGGGGATATAAAACAAGTTTCTCAAGTCCCTTGGGTAGATACTTCCTTAGGAATGCCGGTTTAAGACAAAAGTTCACATTTTAATGCCATATGTTGTCAGTCACCAGGAAAAAGCTCCTTATGGGCACAAGCCAGGTCCCCAGCCTTTGTCACACAGCAAAAATAAACACCCTTCGAGGAGTTAATTAGGCGGTCAGCAGCCACCTCAGTGTCCAAGGAGGGCTGCCCGCAGACCTTTTACACACACACACACACACACACACACGACACAAAAGGAGGCGTTTGTTAAATGTCACAAGCTGGGCATCTGGAGTCGGATTCGAAAGGTAAATACATTCCGTGGAAACATTCCTCAGATGTCAGGCCACAAAACTGCTGGTTTCCCCAAGCACACGGTCTCATTTCTAAGATTCCCCACAGCCCAAGGTCTGTACCCAAAGAAGGGTAGCGGGGGGTGAGAGACGGGGAGCAAAGGAGAGAAGGAGATCTTAAAAAAAAAAAAAAAAAAAAATGGAGCCAGAGGGAAGAAGGGTTTCCAAGCTACTCACCGGCTAGCTATTGCCTCCGCGAAGCGAGCATGACTTCCCCGCGCCCGTAGCCTCCAGGCTGCAGCGCAGCGGATGCGGCGGGCCTCGCTTAAATAGCCGCCGGCCGGGAGCTTCGGAGCCGCGCGGCCACTCCCGGCGATAGATATGGTTCTAATCAGATGCTGGCAGCTGAGGACTCCCCAGGAATGTGCCAGGATGTTTTTGCTGCCTGGGCTTGGTAACTCCCCCTCAACGTGTCTGCAGAGTCTTCCAAACTTAACTGTTTATTAACTCGCGCTGCAGAGGCGCAGAGGACCCGGCTCCCCTGGGCTCCGCAAGCCCCACCAGCTGGGGGCGATCGCAGGGACCCAGCGGCAGGAGGGGAAATGTGTTCGGGGCGAAGTCAAAAGCCCCAGACCAACGCGGGCGGGGGGCGGGTGCAAATAAGGACAGGAAAGGGAAGCTCTGGAGGAAAGGGGTGGGATCCACCGAGCTTCGTTTCACAGATCCGTTCCCTGGATTGCCACTGCGAGTGATGTGGCACACGGAATCATCCTAACCGACCCGTTGGGGCCCGTTGAACAAAGGGCTGCCTTTACTCCTGACTTTCCTGACAAGGGACAACGGTTCCTGCGCAGATCTGCAGTTTCTAAAGTTGATCGCGCGATTGGATTTGCTCCCCTTGGAAGAAATTAGTGTCTCCCTCATTGCAGATGCAACTGCGCTTTAGTTAGTGGGACATCTATGTGTGCATATGTAAAATATACTGTATTTACTTATGAAATATAATCATATATATGGATATAAAAATAATATTATCTCTGTGAAATCGATATGAGCAAAACATGTTCACGTCTATGTAGCCTATCAAATAAGTTATAATTCTGATACAATCAGAGATTCTATACAGGCTTCCCTTACAGTGTATATACACCCATATGTAGACACATAACATGAATTTATCTGCATGAATTTCCATAGCACTGTTAACGTAGAGTGCTGGGCGGTAGAAGGTACTCCGCAGCAAATCTTAATGAGTGTTAACAAGCTGAGAATGCATTTTCTCCATATTTTAAAATCAAGAACTATTGTAAAACATCCACAGAAGCCCTGTTGCTTTTTGGAGAATTCTGAAATTACTCTTGTGAAAGATGTGTCTCTTTTCCCTTTTTTTTAAGAAAAAAAATTAATTGTTTAAAGTCAGAGGCAGCACGTAGTAAATGTGAAAATGCTAAATTGTATCTCGGATGGGAGGGTGTTATTGATTTTATCGAGTAAGCAGCACAGTGGATTTGCATTTTACCTCTGGAAACTGAGGGTTCAAATAGGGCTCGTGGGACACCAAGGATATATTTTGTGGTCCGTGCCTAGCCTCGACTGCAAAGCCACTGTGTAATTTGGGGTAGCTCAATGTGAGTGGCAATGTCTGCTCTCAAGTAGGTCAGGCTTGAAACAACCGGTGTTCGGGGAGACTGAGGGGTGCAGAGCAGCACAGCTGGCCCAGAATTCTACCTCCCTAGCCTCTAGTATTTCTCATCCCCTGACACTCTTAGGGGTGTGGAGGCAGGGAGGGCCATACTTGCAGTTTTCAATATTCCTCAGAGGTAATTTGCTATTTAAAAAAATGACTTTGTGTGAATGACAGGAAGTATACAAATTTTAGTCCTAGGATAGTATCCTATTTATAACATTTATGCAGAGAAATGTAATTCTAGTACAATGCAGAACACAAGGCTTTGTTTCTAAAATCTAGAAGTCCAGTTTCACTTCTATTGGCTAGGTAGCTGGAAAAAGGGCTGCCGACTTCAGGCAAATAGGGAGTTTGATAATTAGAAAGACATGGGTGTCTCTTTTAACCTCAATACGTAATATTTTCTAGACTAAGACGTGCCCACTCAACTCTATTTTTTTTTTTTTATTGAAAGACTCTTACCAAGAAATACTAACTTATGTTTGCTCTACCCCACCAAATGGAAGGGATTTGTCTAAGAAGCCAGAGGAAGAAAATGATTTCATGCTATGAGTTGTAGTTTCAAGAGAAGACTTTGATGAAAACAGTTCATTTAAGAGCAGTGGGCTCACACTTACAACTTAAAATAGACACCTCTTATTTTGCACAGAAATCTGAAGAGTCGACAGTGGAGAATTCTTTTTTGAACTGTATTTTTATATCTCTAGGGCACTGATATTGCTTCTGGCAGTAATTCAATGTCCTGCTCACATTAAGAAAAAAAAAGAAAATAAATTTAACTCTTTTTCTCCCTAGTGAAACATTGTCTCCGTCACGTCTAAGTTGTTCACTTTTCAACAAGTCTAAAATGAACATCTTTCCCTCTGGATAATCACACCAAAGCCCACCCAGATGTTCACCCTGCCTAAATAATGGTCTTTTTTTTATCACCACTGAAATTTACGTTTAGAAAATTAAGGTGAGGCAAAGTCAGTGCAATGTTTGAAAAACAATAGTCTTTGAATGGCAATTGTCCCTTGCAGAAAACCTGCCTGTGAGAGAGAAGGAAAAAAATAAAATAAAACAAATGACTGTGCTCCCAGCCTAGGAAAGGGGTAGTTAATCCCGTGATGGCTTGCTGAAGAATGCATGGTTTATTATTAAAGTAATCTCTTAAGATTTTCCTGGAATGTGCTTCCACAGCAACTCTGCCTGTTCGACCTACCCTATGCATGTGTCTTTTCTTCCATAATTAAGCTGTTTTCCCCTATTAGCTCACAGACCTAATCCTTTCTCTCCTCCTTCTCCATCGCTTCTTCTATCCCCCTCTCTACTGCTCTTGTCTTCCTTAAACTGCCCCTTTTGAAGCCTGTCATTTCTCATGAATTGTAAATGGCACTTTGGAACTGGCTGTAAGGTAAACTGCCTGTGTGCCTTTGATGGCTTGCTGGATACTTAGAGATGTTAAAATCAAACAAGGATTTGTTGAAGTGGACCTAGCAAGGTCACATCTCTCTCTCTCTCTCTTTTTTTTTTTTCCTTCTCCATGTCATTAAAAAAACAATGAAGAGAATGGCTATTGTTCCCAGAAAATGTTCTTTGACCTTGACCAGTCCTGCATATTTAACATTACAGACAAACTGACCCTACCAGATTTGGTGGCTGGCAAGTCAAAACAAATACTGGAGGTTTTTTTTCATATCTCTGTCTATCCATCTACCTGTCCATCTATCTGATCTAAAATATTTGGAGGATAGTTTCATAGAAGGCAGCCTGTTTGTGTTTTGTTTTCTTGCTTATACCCCTATAGCATCTCAGAACTAATATGCATTTTTCTGTTTTGTGCAATTTTAATGAAACTCAGGTGGTAGACCGCGAGGGTACTTGGAAAAAGTGGCACTTGTAAAATGAAGAACATTTAAAATTCAATAATATAAATGTATATAACTAATTACACTTCACTTATCAATATAAATTTTTATAATGAGAAATTGTGAAGGGCAAGTAAATACTCTTATAAAAATTACCGTTCAAATAAATACTGTCTTACTTGGAAAGAAACCTAGCAGGAGTTATCAAAAATGAAAATACATAAAACCCTGCAGGAATTACTAATATTAATTGCTATTGTAGCAAACACATACACTTCTCTATCCTCGGAGTAAGAATCTATCCACCAGAAATAAAGCACATGTATAATATGCAAGGATTTTTTTTTTTTCTTTTTCTGAGGTGGAGTCTTGCTCTGTGGCCCAGGCTAGAGTGCAGTGGCAAGATCTCGGCTCAGTGCAACCTCCGCCTCCCGGGTTCAAGGAATTCTCTGCCTCAGCCTCCCGAGTGCTGGGATTACAGGTGCCCACCACCATGCCCAGTTAATTTTTGTATTTTTAGTAGAGATGGGGTTTCACCATCTTGGCGAGGCTGGTCTCGTGATCCACCCGCCTCAGCCTCCCAAATTTCTGGGATTACAGGCATGAGCCACCACACCCTGCCCCAAGGTTGTTAATTGTATCATTTATAGCAGCAGGAAGCTAGGACAAAATATGCCTGTCAATAGAGAATGACTGAGTATATTATGACTCATCCATACTGTGAAGTCATATGTAACCATTCAAAAGAATAAATTAGAGTCAAATTCTGTGACATGGGAATATTCCATTAGGCTTTTTTTGAGTGAGAAAAGCCAGGTACAGAAAAGCATGGAAAAGATGTTTCTATTTTAGTAACATAAAAAGCAACACTTATTTATATATATTTGGGTATATATGTTTGTGTGTGTGTATGTGAAGGATTATCAAGGAGGTTGCAGTACAGATTACTAGGGGCCTGGTGGAGACAAAGGCAGAGAAAAGTGGTGGGATCCATGCAAAAAGGAAAAAACTGAAAATAGTCTTTATGCAGATATAGGTCACATTTATGCATTGAAGTGAAATGATACACTCGCAGGTTTGTGTTTTGATTTTCAAAAAGATTACATCATTTTAAGATAAGGGAAGAAAGAAAGGAAATCCTACAACTAGTTTTCACGGAGTTCTACCTTTAGGCTTTTCAAAAGTGAGTATTCATCAGTATGCTCATTGCTTAATTCAGCCTCCAGAGCCACAGTTCTCAAATCGTAGTATTTACGACAGTCATCCCGGAAGCTGGCTACTAGGGTAAATTCCTGGGCTCAGCCTTAGAGACTTCTCTGGAAAGGTCTGTGGTGGGGGTACCAGGGAATCTGTTTTTTTTTGTTTTGTTTTTTTGTTTTGTTTTTTTTTTTTTTTTTGAGACGGAGTCTCGCTGTGTCGCCAGGCTGGAGTGCAGTGGCGCGATCTCGGCTCACTCAAGCTCCGCCACCCGGGTTCACGCCATTCTCCTGCCTCAGCCTCCGGAGTAGCTGGGACTACAGGCGCCCGCCACCACGCCCAGCTAATTTTTTGTATTTTTAGTAGAGACAGGGTTTCACCGTGTTAGCCAGGATGGTCTTGATTTCCTGACCTCGTGATCTGCCCGCCTCAGCCTCTCAAAGTGCTGGGATTACAGGCGTGAGCCACCACGTCCGGCCCGGAATCTGTGTTTTAATCAGCACTTCCAGGTCATTCTGATGCAGTAGTCTTGGGGACCACACTTTGAGGGATGCTGCTTTTCTCCTGAGAGAAATGGTGAAACAGTGTCTCTACTAAAAAAACACACAGAAAAATTAGCCAGGCGTGGTGGCGCACACCTATAGTCCCAGCTACTCAGGAGGCTGAGGCAGAAGAATTGCTTGAACCCAGGAGATAGAGGTTGCAGTGAGTGGAGATCGTACCAATGCACTACAGCCTGGGGTGACAGAGCGAGACTCCGTCTCAAAAAAAAAAAAAAAAAAAAAAGACAAAGAAAACAGGTCTAACTATTCACAAACATTCAATTCGGTCCCTAAACACTTCTGCTCCACTCCATCCATGCGCATGTGATGTGCTTAGGTTTCTGGACTGGTTGAATAGCCTCAGTTTTAAAGTGGAATGGTCACTTGTGAATGAAGAAGGAATACCATTTGCTGTACTGGTTTAGTGCTCATGCTCAAGGTCACGTCTTCATTAGAGAATGGAGGGAAGCTGTGTCTGGACTCCAGGATGATTTAGCTTCCTAATGGGTGTGAAGCACATATACATGCATACGCTTCACACAAGTGTTTGTGTGCCTGTTCCTATGTGCATTTTCTGGAGAGGTGCACTATAGATCTCCCTGGACGATCAAAGGACCCCATAGCATAAAACAAGGTTGAATTCCATTGCATTGTGGTTTTATGGCCATTCCACATTCTTTCTATTTTTTTAATCTGAGGATTTTATCTAATCTTTTGTACCAATCTTATACTTATCCTCACATCATCATTGACAAACAGGTTAGGCAAGTAATCCTGTTTCTAAAGGTTAAGAAATGTTGGTGCAGGAACGTTGATTTGCTTCTGTTCACAGAGTGAGAGACAGAGCTAGAACTTCTACCCAAGTCTTCTGAAAGATCTAGAGCTGCACAGGTCACATAGCCTGACTTAACCATAATTATAGTGGCTAGTGACAACTCTTCGGGTTCACTGTACCCTGCAGTGGTCTGTCCACACCTGGAAAAGCGTTTTCTGTTATGCATACCCTTTCATGAGAAAGACACTGACAAATGGAAGTGTGTCCAGAGCAGGACCACTTGGACAGTGAGGGGACCCTTCTGGGAATCAGAACTGCTGAGGGCTCCCAATGTGGCCTGACTGAAATGGGCATGCACAGCCAGGGCAAGAGAGCCTTTGTGTTGCAGGGTGGGGACGGAGGGGACATCTGTGACTAGCAGAACTCTTCAAATATTCAAAGGCTTGTCATAAGAAAAGTGGATTAGACTCCTCTCCTTGGCCACATATGGTAGAAAGGGATCCCTGCACTAGGTTGAGTAATGCCCCTCCAAAATTCATGTCTACCTAAACCTTAGAACTTGCCTGCCTTGGAAATAGGGTCCCTACAGATACAATTATTTAAATGGGGTCATACTGGATTATTTGAAGTCTCATCTCCTTCAATGAAACCTTTTCATCTGTCTTATAATGCTTTTTTGGCCAAAATATCTTGGCTTTTTATTATATTCTATTTTGCGTTTAGCATGATTCTGGAAATAGTGCCTCTAGGTATGCATCCTAACTCTGTGGCTTACCAGTTGTGTTATTTAAGGAATATTGCTGAAATTCTATAAAGTAAGGGAAATAGAACTTCCCTCATAGCGTTGTTATCAGAATGAAATAAGTTAGATGTGTCAAGGGTTGACAGTAGTAGTTAGCACATAGCACAGTGCTGATGACAATGCAAAATAATGTTAATTTTTCCAAACATCTTAAATGAATAATTTAAAAAATATCAAGTAAATTTTAAAATAAGCTTACCTTAAAACGCAGACGTTTTACTTCTAAAACAGCCTGCAGTAACTCCCACTTATTTGCTAAGAAATATACGTAAGAATGTTTAGAATAGCCAAAAGTGGAAATAACTTAAGTGTCTATCAACAGGAAAACAGACAAATAATTTATGGTGCACGCATCTCTTGGGAATACTCTAACAATAACAACAATGGTGTGGCTCTATGGCCCAGAGCTGCTTGTATCAACATAGATGGATTAAATAAGCAGAGCAAGTTATAGAAGACAGAAAGCATGATGCCCTTTATATATGGTTTAAACTATGAAAAATAAAATTATTGCTTAGAGGTACAAATATTCATATAAATAAATGTATATAAAAATAGTGGCAATAAATCACAAATTCAAGGTGGTGGTTACTTCTGAGAGGAAGTAGGGAGATAAAGAAAAGGGCACTCCAATTATGCTGGTAATCTTTTTTCTTGATGCTAGGTCCATGGGTGTGTATTGTCTTACCTTCACGTCTGTTTAGACACTCTTCTAAAGTACTTTACAGGTAGTAATTTATTTAGACGTCATAAAAATCCAGTTCATTAAAACCTACCATCTCAATTTTACAGATGAGGAAACTGACTCAAGAGTCACAGAACTAGTAAGTGGCAGAGCCAGTCTTTAAACCCAGGTAATTGGTTCCAGGGTTTGTGCTTTTAACCACTAGGCAACACTAACTCTTGCTACGATTTAATGTAGAAATGAAAAGGCTGTAAGTGGTGCACACTCTCCAGTCCTACTTTGGAATGCACACTGATCATGTTCCTCTTGTTTGCTCCTGTCACTGCTCTGTGCCTTCAGCCTGCCAGGCTCCTTGTCCTTCTCTGGCTTTCTTTTTTTTTTTTTTGAGATAGAGTCTCAGCCTCCCAAGTAGCTGGGATTACAGGCACCCATCACCACGCCCAGCTAATTTTTGTATTTTTAGTAGAGATGGGGTTTCACCATCTTGGCCAAGCTGGTCTTGAACTCCTGACATTGTGATCCACCCGCCTTGGCCTCCCAGAGTGCTGAGATTACAGGTGTGAGCCACTGCGCCCGGCCACACTTGGCATTGTATCTCAGCTCCTGCTGTTTCTTTCTTTCCTCTGCATGAAAGGCCTCATCAGATTCATTTTTCTGACTTCGATTGTGACTCAATACCCTTTCGAGGCTGTCTCTGGTATCTGGACTTTCACCACAAGACTCTAAGCCTGGTTCTGGCTTACAGAGGCTACAATGATTAGTGAGAGAGGGAAGAGAAAGTGGGAAGTGATACATTATGGCTGAGCACAGCAATGAAGGGACACAGAAAGAAGAAATGTCTCCCTGAGAAAGGGTTCAGGAGAGTTTCTGTAGCAATATGTGCATGTGTGTTAAGCGTGTGTGTGTGTGCATGGTGTGTGTGTGTATGTGTGTTAATTCAGGATACATGCTGCTGCTTTTTAGAATAAATAGTGGTGGAAGATACATGTTGTGAGGCTAATCCAAAATAACCAATAACCTCTGCACAATTTCTACCTCGCTTTCAGATATAATAACACCATCCAAATGGAGCGACTCTGACTTTTTTTCCCCATGGCAAAGAAATCATTCTTATTTTGATTAATATTCAAACTGGTTCTCCTTCTCACTCTCTCATAGTGAAAGGACATTCCTCCAGGGCAACCCAGAGAAGGAAACGTCACCACTTGCTTCTGCTGAGAGAGAAGCCAAAGCTCTGGAAACCCATGTCACAGGCTTCTGCTGGATTGCTGTGGGGCTCAGTCTTCCATTGAAGAACCGAGGTTACCAAAATCGTATTTGCTGAAGAAACACCACCTGGGCAGGCTATGCTAGGTGTTGGTTTGGGGAGAGGGAAAACCAGTCTAGAATTATCCAAACTGTGGCTGAAAATGCATTAAGTCCTATAGTCGTTTTGCTGAGGCAAACCAGGAAACATACAATCACAGACTTATGTAAAACACATTTATCTGACAAGTAGACATTTTCTATTATGATGACTTATATTGAACATGAGGCAGTTTTAAAAACTAATGTTAGACGTTAACCACACCTAGCAAGCCGATGATGCTGTCTCTTTTCTTCTTCCTCCTCCTCCTTTTCTTCTCTCTCTCTCTCCCTCCACCCTTGGCCCACACACGTATAGACACACACACATACTTTTATATTTTGTTGTGATTGAGTTTGAATTATAGGCCATAGTAGGCTAGTAAACTAGATCTATGAATTTAAAACGCCTTGACTTAATGTATTTGTTGATTTCTCTGTGTTAAAAACTTCCACCATGGCTTATTTCAAGCTGTCATGTGGCGTTACTGACTGGAGTTGAGAAAAGATGAGGACAATTGGCTCTTATTAGCATCAGCACTGGCTCTTACACACCACTGGTTATGAGATATGTACTAGCCTCTTTCTCTCCTAACATTCGACTACTAAAGAGTCTCCACTATCTTCCTGGCCAATTAGTCAAATTGACTAATCGACTACTTACAAGCAAAGAATCTTAAATAAAGTCTCTCTAGAACATGATGCTTAAAAATCTGGACCACAATGATCAGAGAATAATGACTGTTTTTCATAATTAACACTATAGCTTTATGGAAATACTATAGGATTGAATTAGGCATGCATAAATTAGAATCCTGGCTCTGTTATTATCTAGTCATACGGCTTTGGATAAATGACTTAACTTCTCTGAACTTTAAATTTCTCATCTGCAAAAATGAAAAACGATGCTTGTGTTTCAGGTTTATTTTGTGGATTAAATAATATAATAAATGGGCCAGGTGTGGTGGCTCACACCTGTAATCCCAGCACTTTGGGAGGATGAGGCAGGTGGATCACGAGGTCAGGAGATCGAGACCATCCTGGCTAACATGGTGAAACCCCGTCTCTACTAGATGGTGGGGCCTGTATTTATCAGGAGGCTGAGGCAGGAGAAGGCTGAACCAGGAGGCGGATTGATGACTGAGATTGCTTCCCGCACCTGGTGACAGACGAGACTCTGTCTCAAAAAAAAAAAAAAAAAAAATATATATATATATATAAAAAAATGTAAAAAAATTGGTAGACTATATCATTGTGAATTGCAAGAACAAAGGAAGCATTCAGTTTCTTCTCATTTTAAGGTTTTCTCATAAAAGGAATTCTTAAACTTTTGGGACTTGCTTTTATTGTCTGATAATGGATACTGACAGATGACAAAACACTTTGATATATAGCAGATAAGTATTGATGGAAAAAAAACTTGAGATATTTTTATGTATTATTTTTATTTTCTGATAGTGTCTCACTATCTCCACTGCTACTACCTTGGCCCAAGCCATCATTGCCTCTCGCGTGGGTTAATGAAATAACCTCTAACTGCTTTTGCTGTTACCCTTCCCATAGTCTATTGTCAGCATAGCAGCCAGTGATCTTCATGAAATACATCCAGTAATATTACACTTTTATTGAGAACCCTTCAGTAACTCCCATCTCCATCAGAGGCAAAGCCAGCGTCCTTACATATGGCTCCCAAGGCTCTGTTGATTTGCTCCTCCTATCCCCTGCCTTAATTTGTTAACAGCTGCTGACACAGATCTTCCCCTCACTTCCTTCACTCCAGCCAACTGATCTTCTTCTGTTCTCTAACCATGTCGGGCTCATTCATATCTCACACCTTCACACTTGCTATTCTTTGCCTGGACTGTCCTCCTCCCGATTAATGATTGCTCAGGTCCCATCCCTTAACTGCTTTAGATATTTGCTCAAATGCCACTTTGTCATGGAGAGTGTTTTTGACCATTGTACTGGGTTGAATAGCGTCCTCCAAAAATTCTGCCTGGAACTTGTGAATGTAACTTTATTTGGAAATAGGGTCTCTGCAGTGGTACTCAAGTTAAGGTGAAGCCATACTGAATAAGGGTAGACCCTAAATCCAGTCACTAGTGTCCTTTTAAGAAAAGGGAAATTTTGATATACACAAGGCAGAAGGCAATGTGAAGCTGGAGGCAGAAGTTAGAGTGATGTAGTTGTAACCCAAGGAACACCAAGGTTTGCTGGAAACCACCAGAAGCTAGGAGAGAAGCGTGGAATAGATTCTTCCCCACACCCTTTGGAGGTGGCATGGCCTTGATGGCATCTTGATTTTGAACTTCTATTCTCCAGAACTGTGCAAAAAAAATCAATTTCTTTTAAATCATTTCCTTTTCAGTAATTTGCTAGGGCAGCCCCAGAAACCTAATGCAATTATTATATTTAAAATTGCTGCCCTAGTACCTTATCCCTCTTCTTCAATTTACATTTTCTCCATAGCACTTACCACAAACTGACAGAGCTAACTGATTCTTAAGATTCTCTTATGCAGTGTATTTCACTGACTGTGACTGTCAGCAAACCATTATAGTCCCCAAACATCACGGTTTAATTTTCCCTTCTCACTTACTCTTCCAAGTTGGAAATGTTTATACACACATGAGTGGCAGTCCTCCTCTAATAAGGAGAATGCCAGCTACACTTGCCCAACTTATACTGTTGTTCTTGTCCCCAGTTTGAGAAAATATTTGCATGCAAATAGTTGCTGCCTATAGTTTATTATTGCACCAACACAGATCCATTAAAACAAACCAAACAAGAGAGAGAGAGAATATTGTTTAATTTGAGGATCTGATTTCTAGTGGGTCCAAAATAGAGACTTGCTACACTTTATACTTGGCATATAGTCAGGTCAAATTAACTCCTGCCATTTGGTATGTTTAAAAAGATTAGTCCTGTGAGATGCAATAGGAAATACATAGCCAACACCAAAATTCACCTGAAGTAAATTGAATCTGATCAAACCTCTAGATATGGTTACCAGTATCGAGGAATTACACAGGTAGAGGGTTTGGTTAAATGACACCACGAACCATGTCAGCCAAATCCAGAATGTGGTACTTTTTATGGGGCATATGACCTGATTTTTCCAGCAATTCAATAACGTTAATAAAATGGAGTGGGATGAGAAAGACAATTATAGATTTACAAACATTTAAGAGA
Source organism: Hylobates moloch (assembly GCF_009828535.3). NCBI lineage: Eukaryota > Metazoa > Chordata > Mammalia > Primates > Hylobatidae > Hylobates > Hylobates moloch. Next base: position 35,784,543 of record NW_026652292.1, read on the forward strand.
TTAAAAAAATACACAATTTTGCCCGATGCGGTGGCTCACGCCTGCAATCCCAGCACTTTGGGAGGCTGAGGAGGGGGGATTGCCTGAGGTCAGGAGTTTGAGACCAGCCTGGCCAACACGGTGAAAACCCGTCTCTACTAAAAATACAAAAATTAGCCGGATGTGGTGGCGGGCGCCTGTAGTCCTAGCTACTCAAGGGGCTGAGGCAGGATAATTGCTTGAACTCAAGAGATGGAGGTTGAGTGGGCCAAGATCACGTCACTGCACTCTAGCCTGGGTGACAAAGCAAGACTCCATCTCAAAAAAAAAAAAAAAAATACAATTTTGCGTGTGAGTCTTGTGGATTCTGATTTGAACAAATCAATTGTTTAAAAAATATTTTTGAGACAGAAAAATTGCAATTTTAGAAGATAAGAAATTATTAACAAGTGTGTAAATGCATCATCTTTGTGAGTCAGAGATGTATAGTGACGTATTTACGGGTAAAATGATATGATACCTTAGATTAAAAAAATAACCTAGCTCACCTCTAAAATTGAGGGAATAGACAAAACAAGATTGTTGATGCAGAGTGATGGGTATATGTAGATTCAATATACACTTCTATTTTTGTTTATATTTGAAAATTTTCATAACAAAGAAAAATAACGCTCACTGCCACCATTAAGTGCCCCATGGAGTTCATTCATCCACCCGTTCATTCATTCATTCATTCAACATTTTTCTTTTGCCAGTTACTGTTAGGTTACCTGTGGGTGCTGCAGACAAGTCATAACCTCACTCTAGGATTTCTATGATTTGTCTTGGAGCGCTTCCTACATTAAGCTATTTTATAGAAAAAACAGTATTATTTCAGCATGTAGAAACTCAGAATTCAGACTCAATATCATAGTACCTCATGATTGAGAGAGGTTGGCTTTGTTTCCCCGGTTCCTCCGACCCCCAGAGGTAGATCCAGGCAGGAGCACCTTCTGGGGTCAAGTATCAATTGAGTCACTTTTACCATCCTCGCCTCAACATTAGACCTTATCAGAATGCCCAGGCCAGGCATTCTTTTGATGTCCCTAGGTTTGATGTCCCTATGCTCCTCAAGTGCTTTTTTTACTGGGTTACTGATTTCAAGCTGGAGTCAGATGATTTGCTAAATGACCTCATCTTCTTGTCTGTTTCACACCACGGGGGTGAAGAGAGCAAATAGGTACAAAGTCTGTTTGGCTTCTGAGCCCTAGAAAGAGGCCTGTATTGCTGTCATGTGCTTGTCTGGTGAGATGTTCCAGAGCCTGTTTTCCTTTCTCCTAGATTCATAAAGTCAGGAAATCAATCTACAAAGCTCCAAGTAGATTTTCTTTCAGGGGCATTTTTGATAGTCAGGACATGGCTGCAAAGGGCAATACTACATTATGAAAGCACTGCTGATATTTGGGAATTGGGGAGATTCCCTTCTCTATCCTCTTGCTGCTCAAGAGTCAGTAGCACCTCCACCAGTGAACAGAAATAGGAATGGGATAGAACTTGGAAACAACTTGGATTTTGATGAAGATAATGCTGATTTTGCATTATTTGCACACTTTTTTTTAGTTTAATATAGCTTTTAAAAATATTTTCAGGCTGAAGTGGGAGGATCGTCTGCATATGGGAAGTCAAAGCTGCAGTGAGCTGTGATCCTGCCACTGCACTCCAGACTGAGTGACAGAGCGAGACCCTGTCTCAAAAAATTATATATATATGTATATATTCCCATATATATGTATATATTCCTATATATATACATATATTCCCATATATATGTATATATTCCTATATATACACATATATACACATATATATGTGTATATATGTGTGTGTGTATATATATATATATGTAATATGGTTTGGCTGTGTCCCCACCCAAATCTCATCTTGAATTGTAACTCCCACAATTTCCACGTGTTGCAAGAGGAACCTGGTGGGGAGGTGATTGAATTATGGGGGCAGGTCTTTCCTGCGGTGTTCCTGTGATAGTGAATGAGTCTCACGAGATCTGATGGTTCTAAAAAGAGAGAACTGCACATGTTTTCTCTCTTTGCCTGCCACTATCCACGTAAGATGTGATGCTCCTCCTTGCCTTCCACCATGATTGTGAGGCCTCCCCAGCCACGTGGAACTGTGAGTCCAATTAAGTTTCTTTCTTTCATAAATTGCCCAGTCTCAGGTATGTCTTTATCAGTAGCATGAAAACGGACTAATACAATGTATATTCTCATTTGATTTTTATATTAATCTTTCAAGTGAGACCATTGTCATTGTTTTCATTTTCGAGATGATAATATTGGGTCTCAGAGAGGTCAGGAACTCCTTCAAGTGCAAATTGATTGCTGGTGAAGGTGCCAATTCTTCTCTTATTACTCCACCCTTATAATTGATCTTTCAATTATTCTGCATGACCTCTTAAATATTCGATAAAGGAGAAGGTAGAAGGAACAGATAATAGTGTTTTAAACTATCCATCATGTCTCCATTAGCACAGATGCTTTGAATTTAGCTATATTTTAATTTCTCCCCTTAGATGCATGCTGTTTTTAAGCTCGAAGTATCTCTAAGCATTATCCTATAAAAGCATAGTGCTTTCCATTTCTATTTTGCCTAAAATATTTTAATTGGGTCAGAAAGTTGTTTTGGTACCATATGTAATATATGGTACAACTTACTTCTCAACTTTGTTTGGGCTTTTGCTTCCCAAACAAGTCAATTTCTTGATACAAACAGGTAGGGTTCTTTTGGTTTATACCTGCCATCTATGTAAGACCACTGTCCTTGGTTATTTGGATTAGTGTTAAGTCTCGGAGTAGCAGTAAGTCCTATGCCCTGTGAAGAAGGATTGCCCAGAAGAGATGTGAAGGGGAACATTAACATCTCTTCATGGCCATCTGGTTCTTCTTAGCTGAGGAATGCCCACTGGTTGTAGCAGTTCTGAGCAAAACTCACAGAAAGAGATATAGCCATCAAGGCAAACCCAGAAAAACGTCCAAGAGAATAGAGGTAGGGCTGTCATGGAAGTGCTATTTACAAAAAAAGTAAAATCTGATACAAATCTAGTAAAACATTTACCTTTTGAATTGGGAAACATTTTTGGCTGAAATAATCTTCTTAGAGAATTTATATTATTCATTTTAATTGAATAGTCTCCAGGCTGAACTGACATGTAAATCTGAACACAACAAAAATTCAAGTATTTTTAAAACAATAAAAGTATTATGTTAACTAAAGAAGTGAATAGAGATACTTGTCATTTAATCGAATGGATCCTCTTAAAACCTAATAGAAGATGCTAACTAATGAACACAAATGATAATGAGGAAATGAAACCACAGGATAATTTATTCATAACAAGGGAGGCTAAGGTTTGATATTCCTTAGTAGAAAAGATGTTTTACCGTCTAATAGAGGGTACCTAGATTGGTGTATTGTCGACCTGGTGTCCAATATTGGCACACCCATTACGTTGTGTTCTGTAGCAGATGACTAATTCCCAATTCCAAATGTCTAATTTAATGACACATTAGAAAAATGTGTGGCACTCTTCTGATTTGAGAAATATCTGTCCTGCATATTATGATAGAAGAGATAAAATCAATCATGACAGAAATGTCATAAAAATGCCTCTATTTTTAAAAGAGCTATCATTATATACTTTTGTTATAAAAAGGAGGATTAGACATAATGAGATTTTTGCTCTCAATTGATTTATATAAATCAAAAATGATTTTAGAATGCAAATAATTTGACAATGCCCTGAGTTAGACATCATCTTATTTTTTAGAGAGCTTATTAGCAAAGCTTATTTCTTAGCTCAATTCCAAATTACATATGAAGGATCACATAGAGAAGATATTGCTTCTTGCATTGAGTATATAGTATGTCTACAGAATTGAAATAAATGTACTCCCCACAAGCAACTGGCATTGTAAAACTGAAAGTAGATTATGATTCATTTAATAATAATGATATTAGATGATTTGTCTCCTATCAACAAAAAATATGGATGGATAAGAAAGTGTTCTGCATATGCCTTAATAAATCATTGATATAATAAAAAATATATAGAGTATTTTAATATGTATCCACATACAATCTACTTTCAATTTTAACATAAATATTATGCAGACCAAACTACTGGATTATATAGCAATGAAGCCAGATATTCCAATTAAGACTTCTAAGAAGTGTTTAAATAGAATCAATTTTTTCTCTTGTTAAGTCTACCAACAGATATGAAACATTAAATAGATGTTTTTACTCTTCTAACAGCTGTAGAATTCCTCATAAAAATGTATTCTGGCGTGAGTCCCAACTTTATTCTTTCATACTTGCCTCTCTCTGAGTGTCAACAGAAGTTGAATTTTTCCAGTAACCAAAAACAGGGTTTCTCTTAAAATTGCTAGTTTTTATCATACAACCTTGCATAAAACTGATTTAATAGAATAAGAAACATTCTGTTTTTTATGGATACTTTTTAGAGCTTACTAAATGCTATCAATGTGTCAGGAGTTTTTAGCCTAAATATTAATACCAGGATTTACTTTAGCTTTATGTTTTTTGGGGAGGTGAGATGGGATGGGGAAAGAATATTCCTATGAAAGTTACTACAGCAGTACTACTTGCTGTTCAAACTGAAAACATTAATGATGGCTTGGAAGGTGACGCCCTACAAAAATATTTCAGTCATTCTGAATAAGGCTTGAAAAAAACATTTCTGCAACATTTAACTCTGAGTAGAAAGCAGGGGCCTTGGGCATCCAAACAATGCTGCTTCTATTAGCAACAAGCCCAAAATGAAAAGGAAATCATATTGCCTTTCATTTCCTTCCTTCCACACTCTTAGAAAGAAGGAAGAAAGAAAAAAAAGAGAGAGAGAGAGAGAAAGGAAGAAAGAAAAGAAAAAAGCTGAATCAAACCCAAACTATCTGGACATACTTTAGGAATGTTGCCTGCATATGTATGTGTGTTTATGATTATATGGGTATATGTATGCTGGATTTCAGCTAGGGAGTATTTTCCCCATTTCTACAGTTTCTACACCAGCTTAAAACCAAATAATATTTAATTACTTCCATAAAAATGCCAAAATAACAAAAACATGCCTGAAAAAGGCAGCAATAAGAAGAAAGCATGCTATATATGTTATAGCCAACCACAAACATCATTCACAAAACAAGCAAGTGGCCTAACTAGGAATTTTCCAAGTGCTTTTTTGGGAGAGGTTAACTCCCATATGGAGAGCTTCAAAATAGAAGAGGAAAATGACAGGTTAGTGTGGCCCCGTTTTACTGATTTTTCCCTAAAATAAAGATTGCATTTTGAATTACAATGCAAGTGCCCAGAAGCTGCTTATGAGAAGGCATCGGGAATTCTAACAATAATTTAGCATGCTGGCCCTTTTTTACAGTAAAGAAAACTCGGTCTTGACCAGGAGGAGATGTCTTTGTAAGAGGCAGGCCCTGAGGGTTCAACCTGGTCAGCCCTGTTTTTGGAAGCTTTTCCACTTTGGATTCAGTTGACTTCTGCTTTTGGTGTTTTTAGAGACCAACAGAGGTTATCCAACAGGAAATACTGGGAGAGTTTCTGCAAGACTTCCATTTCCCCATCACTGGCTTGAACAGGAATAGGGACTACCATGTGATATTGCTGAACTTTGCTAAGAAACCTTTGAGGCATCGTACATTAAATCAGTTTAGTTCTATTTGAGGAAAATTGAAATGGTGCAGGTCTGCCCAGCTCCTAGAAGTATAGCCTCTCTGAATCTTCAAGAAGTCTGCGGTTTGTGTGGTCCAGCCTCCCTTCCAGTACTTTCTCCCTGCCCCAAGAAAATTTACCCTAGGAGACATTCAGCAAAGGGGATTTCCTGGGGTATTCTACTGAGTCCTTACTTAGGTTGAATATTTTTTCTGTTTGGTCCTCATCAAAAGCATAAAATTCCGTCTTTTTCAGACAGCTTCAGGTTTTGCTTGCATTTTTCAAGGCTCAGAGACCAGATGTCAGCTGATGTACTCTGAACTTAAGAGTGGGAACCTTGAGTTTCTTCCTGTCTCTCTGAAGATTCTCAAGGGGAGATGATTTATAGTTTTCCTGGCCACTGCTGGCTTGTAGCTCTTGTTTCTGCTGATTATTTTTTTCAGTTCATGTTTCACTCTGCTGTCCCTTGCCTGCCATCTCTGTTTTGCACCACATCAAGCTCAACATCCTTCCTTGATCAGTCCCTAGCCCTTACATGAAACCCACCTAAGCCAAGACTGTGTGCCTATAGCAGTCCTTTCTGAAGGTGTGAAAATGAATGGGGTTTATTTTGCATATACATATACGTATATATATACACACACACACACGTAGTTATTAAATTTTTAATGTATATTTTAGGATATATTAAAATACAAATATATTTATTTTGACATACAGTCATGCACCACATAATGACATTTCAGTAAATGACAGACTACGTATACTGCGGTAGTCACATAAGATTATCATGTGGCTGAAAAATTCCTATCACTTAGGGACCTCAGAGTTATATATAAAGTCATAGCACAATGCATTACCTTTTCTATGTTTTGCGATGTTTAGATACACAAATACTTACCACTGTGTTACAACTGCTTACAGCATTCAATATGGTAACATGCTGAATAGGTTTGTAGCCTAGGAGCAACAGGTTATGCGGTATAGCCCAGGTATGTCATAGGCTATGTCACCCGAGTTTGTGTAAGAACACTATGCTGTTTGCACAATGACAAAATCATCTAATAATGCCCAGGGTGTATTCTTATTGTTAAGTGATGCATTGCCATATGTATTAATATTAGACATTCCTATAATTCTTATTCTTTGCTTCCTTGCCCAACCATACACTTCTTCCATCCTTCAATTCCCATTCTTTTCATATGAAAAGTGATTTAGAAATCTCTTTTGTTTGCTCCCTTCGCTCTCTACCATTGCCAAATGTTTGTAGTGATTGGCTGACATTTTATCACTCTCACCTCTGGTCTTTACATGCCCTCATGTTCTTATCTACTCCAAAAGTATATCAAGACTTTTTTTTTTTTTTTCTGAGACAGAGTCTCACTCCATCTCCCAGGCTGGAGTGCAGTGGCGCGGTGTCGGCCCACTACAACCTCTGCCACCCAGGTTCCTGCTTCAGCCTGCCTTGGCCTCCCGAGTAGTTGGGATTACAGGTGTGCACCACCGTGCCCAACTAATTTTTTGTATTTTTATTAGAGATGGGGTTTCACCATGTTGGCCAGGGTGGTCTCAAACTCCTGATTTCAAGTGATTCCACCTGCCTTGGCCTCCCAAAGTGCTGGGATTACAGGCATGAGCCACTGCACTTGGCCAGTATATCAAGACATTTTAAATGAAACCTGCTCCCTCCTTGAAGAGGACACATACGTTATTTTTTTTCTGTGGTATTTGACAATCTTTCCAGATATTGCCCCATACACAGTGCATTTGCTAGAAGATTACAAGGAAAAAGGAAGAATTCAAACAACTGGGCAAAAAAATACTGAGTACCGGTTTAATTTACTGAGCCTACCGCAAAGTTAGGATTTTTAAAACTGTAGTTGTCGGTTTAGTTATGCTGTGCTAAATTAAAAAAAAGTAAAAAATATGTTCTCCTGAGCTAAGAGGGGAAAGGTTGACCTTTATCTAGATTAAACATTTGTCTAAGTCTGAAATTTTATAAATAAATCCATTGAAGTATTGGTGAAAGTACTTCAGGGAGACCAAGTGAGAAAGTTGAGATCAAGGGTGAAGTTTTTCTGACATATTACTATTCTATTTTAGCTTATGGCTTTAGAAACTTTGATCAAGGCCACAAATATTATAAAAATACAAGAAAGCAGAGCATAAGAGTTAGCTAGGAAATATGGTCATACACTTCTATTTTACAGGACAGCTCTACCTTCAAATGTTCTGTCTTTAATGTCTCTCGTACATGTCTTTATGTCTCTAATGTTTATTAATGCATGGCTCAGAATATAGATATATATTTCATACGTGAGACAAATAAATTATTTGAACTAAAACATTGCAAATCGAAATTGAAAATATAGTATACAAAGGCCAGGAGTGATGGCTCACATCTGTAATCCCAGCACTTTGGGAGGCCAAGGTGGGTGGATCACTTGAGCTCACGAGTTTGAGACCAGCCTGGGCAACACGGCAAAACCCCGTCTCTATAAAAATTACAAAAATTAGCCAGGTGTGGTGGTGTGGGCCTGTAGTCTTAGCTACTTACTTAGGAGGCTGAGAGATAGGAGGCTCACTTGAGCCTAGAAGGAGGAGGTTGCAGTAAGCCGAGATTGTGCCACTGTACTTACTCCAGCCTGGGTGATAGAGCTAGACTTTGTCTCAAAAAAAAATTATATACACATATATATATATATATATAGTATTCAGTTAAAGAAGGCATTAAACTCACGTTTATCCTTTCTCTCCCTTAATACACCACTAAACTGTTATTATGTGAATAAAAAGCTCTCTGACAAAGAGAATTCCTAGGATGACATCCCGGGGTCGGATCTGGAGATCAACTGCCATATACATCCTCTAGAACACGGATGAAGGTGTTTCTGATGGAGGCATCCAGGGAATGAATAAAGCGAGAAGTATGGCAAAGTATTTCTGTTGTGGCAACTGCCCAGGGGAGCAGAAGAAAATAAGATGTCTTATCTGCTGGAGTACTTATGCACACTTTAAAAAACACTATTTATGTAGCCAACAATAGTGCTTTAATAATATTAAGAAGATTATGTGGAGAGGTGCAGATGCTGTTATGTATAAGAGTTAAATTTTGGCCGGGCGCGGTGGCTCACACCTGTAATCCCAGCACTTTGGGAAGCCGAGGCAGGTGGATCACGAGGTCAGGAGATCGAGACCATCCTGGCTAACATGGTGAAACCCCGTCTCTACTAAAAATACAAAAAACTAGCCAGACGAGGTGGCGGGTGCCTGTAGTCCCAGCTACTGGGGAGGCTAAGGCAGGAGAATGGCGTGAACCCCGGGGGGTGGAGCCTGCAGTGAGCCTGCAGATCGCACCACTGCACTCCAGCCTGGGCAACAGCAAGACTGTCTCAAAAAAAAAAGAGTTAAATTTTATAGGAAGAAAAAATTTAAAAATCACTGGATAATATCTGAAGTTGTAAATTAAAAACTAGCAGCACGCCTCAATTCTCTTAAGTTACAATAATAAACAAGAATCAGTTGGAAAATATTTTGCGAAACTCTCAAGTTGTTTGTGATCTTTTATTTTACTTTTGAAAATGTATTTGTGTTACTTTTGGCTTTTTTATTGCCCTAATTACTGCAAACTTTACTTGTACATCTTTGAACTGCTGATCTTAAACTGTTCAGAGAAAAAGCTAAAGGGTTTTATCATGTCAAGCAGAACCAGCAACATAGCTTAAAAATTAGTGTGGAGGTAACTACAAGAAAAAAAAAACTGAAAGAACTAAAGATGATTTCTTATCATTCAGAGATGGAAGATGAGGGGGCGGGAGCCAGAAATTAAGGTTTCCCATGATAAGCCTTTTCTTACTTGATGATTTTTTTATTATACATGATTAATTTTATTCTTACAAAGCAAAATTTAAAAATTTTAAATAAAGGGCTAAACTGATCTTTTCATTTTATGCTTAAGCCGTTCTCTGGGTCATCAATCTTTCTGTCCTGCAATCTTGGGGAACCTTGTGTGTTTGTCAGAAAACAGCCCAGACGTTTCTCTTGCTGCCTCCTTTTTCCTTAACCTGGGATACCTTCCCTCCTTTCCTCACCTGCCTTGTCCCTGTGAAGGGCTAACACTACTTGTTCATCTTTGAGATCTTGGCTGAAACATTGCCTTTCTTGACAGCTCTTCATAACCCCCAGAAGGCTGAGTTAGGTCATTTTTCACTGTGCTCCCACGCAATTCTGTACTTGTGACTAATATAGTGACAGTCACTCTACTGTCATTCTCTAGTCCATTTTTGTATCTACTCCCAAAATGGGAGCTTCCCCAGCATAAAGTCTTTCTCTTATTTACTGTTTGTCCCTGGCAGGTACCACAGGGCCTGCACGTAGGAGGCATCACATATTTTTTTGGAATGAAAAAATTAAGGGAAGGAAGAGGTAGGCAGGGCTATAGATAACCAGCAGATCAGAATGGGGGAAAGTCAGTGGTTCTACGAATGCCTTTGTAAAAATATTTAAAGTATTATCTTTTCTTTTTTGCCTCAAATCACATAGTTCATCAATTCTAAGATAACTTTTTTTCTGTTTTAATATCTTAAATAAGAATGTGTCACACATTTGATGGCATGCATAGATTTTTAAATGGCAGCTTTCTTGGTGGTAGGAAAATAATGATGTGTCTTACCATCAAGAGAGTCTTGAGTCAATTAACTATAGTACATAAAAATATAGCTATAACATGTCTGTGAAGAAATAGAACAGAATTGGAATTCTGAATTGGACTTATATAGGGTGTGAGGAGCAAGAACTGTAAGAACTGAAAGATATCAAAGTTTCTTGGCTTGGAGAGAAAGTTGGGAACAGAGCTGTGGAAAGAGAACAAGAGCAGTGTAGGCAACTCATGGTTTCTTTTCCCAGTTAGTAAGATAGGCTGCGGAGTGATAAAGCTCCTTACCCACATACTCCTACCCACGTTTATGACAAAGTAAGTGGTAAAGGCAAAAGGTTAGTTTGACTCATTGTTCGGTGGCACTGAAATAACATGATTTAACTCAGTTTCACAGGCCACCCTGTCAGAAGGGGAAAAATTACTGAAAAGAAAAACAGGGATTCTTGTTTCAGGATGCGTCACCAGTCAGTTAAGAAAACTTGGAAAGTGGAAACCCTCCACATTGTTATAGGCCACGACGCCAAAACCCAAGCCCAAATTAACCATTGTTGGGTAAAACCCCTGATTTTGCAAAACCCAGTTCCAAACCAACTCTGACTGATACAATCAAGTGAGGGACAATATTTACAAAATATTTCTTAGAAAAATAGTGTAACATTCAGTCCAAAGGAGAAAAAAAAAAAACCCTACCACTGAACCATGAGTGAAAATCAGGGAAGACAGGTTACAGTAATATTAGTCTTAATTGTGCTAAAAATATTTGTTTTTGGCAATTTGTGAGCACATTAATAGTATATATCTCCAAATAAGCAGCATTTCTCTCTGTGACTTTTTGCAGTACTAAATGGAACAGATCAATGAGCAGAAGGTTCAGCCAAAAATAGAATTTAATTGATATCCTGATTTTAATTAAATAAACTCCCTGCTTTCACTACTCTTGGACTTTGTTAATTTATGGACAGCCATGAGTAACTACAAAAATTGTCCTAAAAATGAAGAAAAATGGAGAAGTAATACACAAACCATTATTTATTTATTTATTTATTTATTTTGAGATGAAGTCTCACTCTGTGGCCCAGGCTGAAGTGCAATGGCGCGATCTCCGCTCACTGCAACTTCTGCCTCCCAAGTAGCTGGGATTGCCAGTGCCCGCCACCAGGCCTGTCTAATTTTCACCATCTTGGTCAGGCTGGTCTCAAACTCCTGACCTCAGACAATCCAACCGCCTTGGCCTCCCAAAGTGTTAAGATTACAGGCGTGAGCCACTGCACCCGGCCCATAAACCATTTTTTAAACATGAACTCCAGAAAGGGCTAGATAATAATGCCTTACTCTAATGCTGAGTAAACTGACCTTTGGCGACAAACTGCTCACCACCAGGAACTGAATCAACTGTTTCCTGGTGAGAAAATCCTATTTAAATACAAGGGAAGAAGTCCATGACTGAGTGTTGCTTTTTCAGAAGATAGATCATTAATGTGCTCAGTGCTCACAGATCGTCTAACTATTAGTTTTTAATCACAAGCCAGTCGTGGATGTTGCTGTGAAGGTATTTTTCTATTTTAAGTGATGCATTTCTCTCTACCTCCACTGTGAATTATTTTCAGGCTGTATTAGTCAGGGTTCTCTAGAGGGATAAAACAAATAGGGTGAAAGGGAGTTTATTAAGGAGAATTGACTCACAGGATCACAAGGTGAAGTCCCACGATAGGCCGTCTGCAAGTTGAGGAGCAAGGAAGCCAATAGTGGATCCGCCCAAGTCCCAAAACCTCAAAAGTAGGGAAGCCAACGGTGCAGCCTTCGGTCTGTGGCAGAAGGCCCGAGAGCCACTGGCAAATCACTAGTGTAAGTCCAAGAGTCCAAAGTCTAAGAATTTGGAGTCTGATGTTGGAGAGCAGGAAGCCTCCAGCACAAGAGAAAGGTGAAGGCCAGAAGACTCAGCAAATCTGATCATTCTACCTTCTTCTGCCTGCTTTAATCTAGCTGTACTGACAGCCAACGGGATGGTGCCCACCCAGATTAAGGGTGGATCTGCCTCTCCCAATCCACTTATTCAAATGTTAGTCTCTAGCAACACCCTCACAGACAAGCCTAGAAACAATGCTTTGTATCCTTCAATCTGATCAAGTTAACGCTTAATATAAACCATCACAAAGGCCTTAATTATCCTAGAATGTTTTCTTTAAACTACAGAAGTAACAAAAAATGCTCTGCTTTCCCATATCTGGAAGAAGGAAATGAGTGAATTTGGACCTTTAATTTTCTTTCTTTTTTTTTTTTTAAGACGGAGTCTCTCTCTGTCACCCAGGCTGGAGTGTAGTGGCACAATTTCGGCTCACTGCAACCTCCGCCTCCCAGGTTCAAGCGAATCTCCTGCCTCATCTTCCCAAGCAGCTGGGACTACAGGCGCCTGCCACCACACCTGGCTAATATTTGTGTTTTTAGTAGAGACAGGGTTTTGCCATGTTGGCCAGGCAGGTCTTGAACTCCTGACCTCAAGTGATTTGCCCGCCTTGGCCTCCCAAAGTGCTAGGATTACAGGCGTGAGCCACCGCGCCAGGCAGGACATTTAATTTTCAGAGCCGCCTCACTCACAATTAGGTGGCAAAATTACCTTGATACTGAGCTCAATTTGTCCTGCTAGAACTTCATCTTTATAAGACAGTGTACATTCAGTTTGATTTTCTGAAAGCTGCTGAAAGACCAAGCAACTCATGACTGTACTTTCCAGCAACACTTCTGAAGTTCTAGAGATGTATCACATTTCTGAAGAGGAATCACTGTTGTTTTTTCCCAGGTATAAAGAGTTGTGTGTGAACTGGTGCTTCGAGCAAACAACACGTATCTACAAATTGAATGAATGTTTCTTAGACAAAGATGGCCATTGTAGCCTCAAACAAGCCTATTTATTTGGGTGAAGGGCGTGTTTTGTGAAGGAATAACAGGCTGACATATATTTATTAATGTCTCTCATACTGTGTGACAAAATCTGGCAGGGTAACTGTGAATGGAACAATTTGTCACAACTTTATGGAACCCTTTCACACACACAATCTATGCCTTTGTTCAAGCTGCCTTGAGCACTTAAGTTTTCTAAAAGATTTCTTGGGCTAATTTCCCACAAAATTTCCCCTATTATTTACAAGGCTTTCCGTTCTTCCTTACGTACGTGAAATAACTCTTAAACATTCTTCTCAGCAGAATGTATCTCTTTCTGAAATTACCACGTTCTGGAAATAAGACAAGTCTTCAAAGCAAAGTTGTAGAACTTATATTTATATTGGGTATTTTCTTATTAAAATCTTAAGTCTGTAATTTTGATTTTTGATATTTACCTCTAACAAGAAGTTGGGTTATAATTGCCACTCAGCTAAAACATAGAACTCAAAAGGTGTCCCCAAATGTTTCAGTGGTTGTCATATCAAAAATATATATACGGTATGTTTATATAAGTTATATAAATATATGTATTGTTTATTTGTTTATTTTTATGTATACATAATATACACATATATAATATAAGCGATACATATGTGATCTTGAAAGGCTCAGGTGGTTGACCAAAGACAAACTGGTGAAAATTGTAGGGGGACATAATTTGACTGAATGTTTGCTTTCTAACCATCAGGATGATCCTGCTTCAGGAAGCGGTGATTTTTCATTCCTAGAGGTGTTCAAGTAGAGTCTGGGCCTCTTGTTGGAAATACTGACAAAATGTTGAAGGTATACACTAAAAAGTCTCTAAGGGCCCTTCCAACTATGGGATTCCATGCAATTAAAATATCATCTGAGGGAAATTGGATTTTAATTTTAGATGTTGTATAACATCTAAATATTGAACCAGAAAGAAGTCTTCTGTATGAGGGAAAGAAACATCGTTAAAATTAATTGAATGCCAAATGTTGAATTTTGGACAATCAGTTTATATAGCATGGTATTTGTTCTCTAAATGTTTATGTTAGATGGGATCAGGACCGTAAATAACACTTAATCATGCTGAGATTACTTTAATAGTAATCTTTTCTTATTAACTGATTTTTAGGCTTTTATCCAAGCCTAGAATGGCCATTGTTTTTGTTATGAGTTGAATTTTGTCCCTCAAAAAAAGATATGTTGAAGTTGTAACGCCAAGTACCTCAGAATATCACTGTATTTGAAACAGAGTTGCTGCAGCTATCATTAGTTAAGATGAAGTCATACTGGAGGAGGGTGAGCCCCTAATTCAATGTGATTGTTGTAAGGTAGAGGAAGAGATAGGAGCGATGCATCTACAAGCCAAGGAGCACCAAGAACTGCCAGCTATTCCCAGAAGTTAGAAGAGAGGCATGGGGCAAATTCTCCCTCCCAGCCCTCGGAAGAACCCAACCTGGCCAACAACTTCATTTCTCACTTCTAGATTCCAGTACTCTGAGGGAATAAATTTCTGTTGTTTTAAGCCAGCCAGTTTGTCATCTTTTGTTATTAGATTGCCCCAGCAAACTAATATACTCTCCTTACAGTTAGTCACCTTTAGGAGTCATCTGTGTATTTATATTCTTCCAGAAATTTTCTATGCATATGCATGCACACACACACACACACACACACATATACATTTTTTTTCTTTCCGGTATACTTTGGAAGTATATCATAAAACTGCTCTGCACTTGGCTTTATTGTTACTTTTTCAATGAACATAATAGAGGCTTTTTTATGTCATAACACAATGAACTACTTTGTTCTTTCTAATGGTTGTGTAGAAAGCCGTTGCATGGATTTAATAGTTTTCTTTCTAACCCATCTTCTATGGATATAGTCATTTAGACTGTTTCCAGTTTTTTTCTTTTTTTCATATAAACAGTGCTGCAGTGGACATTCTTGGATAAGTGCCTTTGTGAACACATTCAAATATGTGCATATGATACAAATATGATAAATTTCCAGAAGTGGAAGTATCAAGTTCAGGAATATACGCATTTTAAAATTTGCATATATAGTTTGCATTCTTATCTTCATATGAGCCTGCATCTTTGCACTCTCATTGGCTGACACTGTGTGGGATAATACTTTTGATTTTTATAATTTTTTAAACTATGAGTGAAGTATAACTTCATATTGTTTGGTTATTTCTATTTTATTTTTATACAAAGTGGCCAATTTTTCTAATAGATTGCTCTTATTTATATGTAGGAGCTTATTTTAAAAATTTATTTCTTAGTCCTATTGAGTTGATATGAGGAGGATAGTGCAAGTGTCAGTTATTAAATGTGAATATTTTTGTTCTCAAAGTGACTTTTGTATACAGAACAGACTATTCAAAGGCTCACTTTCGCTTAAAAATTTAGCAATCAATTTATTAAAGTTAAAAATCCAAAAACTGCTTCTCACAACTTTTTTTTTCTTTTTTTATTTTTTTTTTGAGATGGAGTCTCACTCTGTCGCCCAGGCTGGAGTGCAGTGGTGCGATCTCGGCTCACTGCAAGCTCAGCCTCCCGGGTTCAAGTGATTCTCCTGCCTCAGCCTCCCGAGCAGCTGAGACAACAAACAGGAGCCCACCACCACGCCCAACTAATTTTTTGTATTTTTAGTAGAGACGCAGTTTGACCGGCTTCTCAAAATTTTAAAATGCAGCTTCCTGATCTTATTATTCTATTTGTAAATCTAAAGAATTTTAGTAACCACATTAAGGAGAATTTTGAATGTGTGTAATAATATTTATGCACTTAACTAACTAAATTCCTTCATACATTTAAAAACTAATTTTGTAAATTTAATATATTCAACATTCTTTTGAAGCATGTCAGTTGTCTAAATGAAAAACTTTCCGAAAGTACTTAATACTTTTAAATATCTTAAAGGAAAGCACATAAACACAGTGAAGCATAATCCTCTTTCATATTTCAAAGCTTATATAGACATTGTTGTATCTGAGTTTAAATCACAAGTCTATATCAATTAGTTCATTATGCATTTTAAATTGTAATTATGCAGCTCATCTCTCATTTTAATAAGCCAAATTCTCTTAAACATTACTAATGTTTTATAGTTACCAAATATGAACACAGCACTTGACCAAAAGCATCAATAAGATTGTTTTAATTCTTTTAGGCATTCCTATACTTAATTCTAAATTTTTCTAGAGTTAATGTTTAGCTACTAAAGGACCCGCCAAAAAGGAGCCAACCAGAGGTCACGCCTTCCCGCCTCGGCCTAGGCCCAGCCCCTCAGCCAACCAGCAACCCCCACGTAACGTCCCCGGGCATAAAAGACGGAGGCTGCAGAGCTCTCTGTCTTCCCTTCCGCTCCGGCTCTCCCTCGGACTCCTCCAATAAAGATCTCTTGACTGCAAAAAATAAATAAATAAATAAAGGAATTATGTCATCTCCATCATTTTTAGAGTTGCCTACTCACCCTGCTGGAGGTTGTGGTTGTATAACATCTAAAGATTTAAGTCAAGCATTCATTGAATTCTGACAGAGCATACTTAGCCCTACTTAAGAACTTAAAACAGTGGTCCTCTCATCCTCTTACCCTGGGAATCTAAAGTCCATGGTGCTTGGAATAGCTCTGTGTCTCCCTTCCAGGCTGATTGTCTGACAGGTTTAACTTTTCTTTTAGGACAGAGATTGTCTTACCCATCTACCTCCAAAGGCTGTAAAACTTGATGGAATCCTGCATTCCCTAAATCAACTTCCATACTTAATTCTTACAGATACTAAAACAATACAAATTGGAACTGAATGTTTTCTCATGGCTTTTTCTTTTCAGTCACAACTTCAAAGGACATTTGGCTGACAAGAAGAATGGCTTGGCCTTGATTGTAATTTATATGTATCCCAAATACCTTTGGATAGTCACTTGTGAGTTGATTAAAAGCCTCATACATCTTGATCATATGGCCACCAACTGAAGGTCAGATACATATTATACACACAGATTTAAATGTATTTATGAAGGCATTTATTCAACAGTGCCCACTGCAGCCTTGATTGTGTTAAAAAGATTGGAAATAATCTAAAGGCCCATCAATAGAGGACAGGTTATATCACCTAGTAAAGGTTACAACATGTATTTAAAAGCACTTAGGATTCAACTTCACTTTTCAAAGGACTGAAGGTGGCATATTTTGGGGGTCTGACAGCTCAGTTTCTGGCAAGCTTGGTACCATACCCTCCTGACTCACCATCGTCCCAGACTTACAGGGAAACAATCTGAAGTCACTTTATCATGCAGGGAAGGTAAGAAATATATCTGGATGGAAATAGAGTCGTCTTCTACAAGTATATTCCATCTAATCTACTTTTCCATAGTGTGACATTGTGACCAAAGAATATACAGTATTTGAAAAGGAGTCGATTTGAACACCTTTTTGACATAATGAGTAAATCACTAAAGTATATTTTAGCATATATACATTTCAAAAATAGGAAGCTCTGAGGCAATAGGGATAGACAGCCTCTGCCTTCAGAAATTTATCATCAGAAAGAGGAATATTTACTTATTCTAATGTTATTTTATATTATGGCACATAACATATTATTGCAGAAAGAACTATTAAAGTTAATTGTTGTACATTCTTATTGCATAAATAAGGTAGGACCCAGAAAGGCTAAATTATTTGATCCAGATTCCATAAATAGTAGTAGAACTGTGTGAGTGGTAGGGACCCCAAATCTTAGAACCCATGTAAGAATAGTTTATATATTGTTATACCATTCTCAGACCAAGGTTGCGGATAAATTCTGAATTTTCTAAACCGCAAGTCAGAATTCAATCAATACTGCTTTGCAGTAATGCATGAACAGAGATGTTTAAACAAACATCTAGAAGCTACAACAAAAGGATTTTAAGAGCAGGCTTTCTTTCTTTCTTTTTTAAAAAATCAGCTTATGACTTCATATAAATGAGGTAGCATTTTAAGAGTTAACTGCTAAGAACAACATAAAATTGGTAGCATGGTTTATGGGCAGGAATGCCAGATTGCCACGTTTCCCAAACTACATCAAGTTTTTAAAAGCACATGCAATGCAGCTGGGATTCTTAGTATAGAAGGTGAAGAAAGTCCCGGAAATTTTATGGAGAAGTTTTCATTTAAGTGAATATGTGTACTTTTTGATCTGATAGAAGACCCACAGTTTTTTTGTTTGTTTGTTTTTTGTTTTTTGTTTTTTGTTTTTGAGACAGACTCTCCCTCTGTAGCCCAGGCTGGAGTGCAGTGGCGCGATCTTGCCTCACTGCAAGCTCTGCCTCCCAGCTCATGCCATTCTCCAGCCTCAGCCTCCCTAGTAGCTGGGACTACAGGCCCCTGCCACCACTCCTGGCTAATTTTTTTTGTATTTTTAGTAGAGACGGGGTTTCACGATATTAGCCAGGATGATCTCCGTCTCCTGACCTCGTGATCCGCCCACCTCTGCCTCCCAAAGTGCTGGGATTACAGGCGTGAGCCACCGCGCCCGGCCGAGACCCACAGTTTAATAAGATTCTCAGGGTTTCATGAAACTAGAAATAGTTAGGAGTTACTAATTATTACCTCCTAAGTACTATGACTAAAATCCTCTACTTCCAGCAACAGGCAGCTCCTTTTATGGTGTTGATTGTCAAGTCCCAGAAAATTTAGCCCACAATACCATCAATGATTTAGTTATTTCTGACACAGGTTGTGACTCCTTAATAAAAAAAAAATACAGACTTCATTAAAGATAATTATAAACTACTGTTTTTGCAAGCTATAAACATACATATAATAGAATACCAGACATGAAAATAGCTGTGTTAAAATTAAATAATTTCTCCTGATGAATTTAACTATTAATCAGTGCTTATGTAATCCAAATGAACATAAGAGTGGGAGGGAAGTCATCTTCTCTTTAGATTTAAATAAGAAGCGTTTTGTCCCGTATCCCACATTCTTATTGTTTCCCCCAATAAATCCAGACATTGGGTGGGGGAAGGGGACTGCATGAATACTTGTTTTCTCTCCTATCTCATCTCCCCCAGTTCCTCGTTTCTACTTGCTCCAGGTCATTCTAAGCTTGAATAAAGCCAGTTACCTTGGTATTTTCTGTAAACGTTGGCACACGTGTAGCCGACTTTACTGAAGGTTTCTAGCAATGCAGGGGATTCTTATCACAGCACTAGAGACAACTTTAAATTGAGCATTGACCCCTCAGCTCACAAATGACCGCCGGTGACCGCACCCCTGGGACTTTCTCATGGAACCTGCTTCTACAGGCTCTGCCACCTGCTGTATTTCCTAGCTCCCTCCTTCCTTCTCTCACTTCCTTCTCTCTTTTCTCTTCCCCCTTACCCTCGTCACTGAAGAACTCTTAGCTTTTTTTGAAGAACAGCTTACCTAATCTTTAAAAAAAAAAAAAATGCCGTATTACACACCATGTTTTAGGAGAGGATCTCATTTTTTCCACCCAAAACAATCTTTCAAGTTATTTTCTTAAACAAAGATAGCTTGTATCATTAAGAGAAACTCTGGTGTCAAGTAAATGATTAGAATAATTTATCTTTTTTTTCCCCATTATGTTACACTTAATTTTCCTTTTTGTCCAACTAGAAAGCTCTTATTTCTTCTTACCTGGTGAGCATCCAGTGCACTCTATGGATGTTATAAATATGTCCTTGGTTTTATCTGATACTTGGTTTGAGATCTCTTGTTGGCTTTTCCCTGCTCTTTTCCAGTTCTCAAAACTGATATTTCTTTCTCAGAAATAAAGTTGCCTTATGATCTTTGGGAAGGCCTATATTTATTTTTTCTCTATGCTTACTGAGCCTTACTTTTTTTTTTCTTTTTTGCACTGATCAGAAAAGTAGAGGAAATCCCCCTCTCTACTTTGCTAAAGTCATCTTCCAACCCTGAGGCGCATCCCCCCCCCTTTTTTTTTTTGACAATAAGGGGAAAGCAGCTAATAAACACAGACTAACTCATTCGGTTTACTTTCCCTCTCCCTATACTTGATAAATACTCAATTTGCAATAAAGCCTCTCTTATACTTCTATATCCTTAAGATATACTTTAGTCTTTATTCAGGGGTTAAACCTTTTATTCACTGAATTTTTAAAAACATGGTTTGAACAAAACATGCTGAACATACTTTATACTGAATCCTATGGAATCCTACCCACACAAGCAGCTTGTGATGTTTTGGAGACGTGCAGGAGGTTGATATTTTGAGTAAGGCAGTGCAGGATGCGCTGTTGGAGGATGAGAGATACAGAAAATGAAATTAGGTTTTAATTAGAAGCCGTTTTAGAGGTTTCTGGATATTAGGACAAGATCCTTTGGGGATGGCAGTGAGGACACACTTGAAGAGGATGGCATTGGAGAAAGGGTTGTCCAGAAGGAAGAAGGTGGTCCAGATGAGAAAAGCTGAGCACCATCCGAGCAGAACCATGCAGCAGGACTACAGAAGAACATGAACTACAGAAAGTCAATGTCACGCTCAGCCAACTTTCTGAACACAGAATGTCAAAGACAGTAAGAAGCTGAAGATTTCTCAATGTCTATACTCAGAATACCTGTGAGGTTATTAAAGAGTAATGATCAGTTCTTGCTCTGGTAGGGACATAGTAAATGGAAGACAAGTTGTTAAAACTTTGTAATATTCAGGGTCAGTTGATATTTGTATATTCATTTCAGACAGTGTGTCAAATATGACTGATTCCCTGGAAAATTTATGCCTCCTAAGGAAAAGAGTTTCTAATTAGCATCTGTTTCACTTAGACCATGTAAATGGTGAAAACCATTCAGGCAATCTGTCATACATCCTAAATTATTTGAAAAGCTGTCTACATTAATCAAATAAATTGTGTAGCATTACCCTTTGGGTTCTCAGACTATTTTTCAGCAAACACACACACCCCACAATGCTTCTACTTCTTCTTTTAAAAGTCTATTTTTTTAAAAAAATTATGGTATGTCTAATGACTTTTCCCCCTTCAAAACCCTGTGTGTGGGAGAATAACTGATGGCTTATAATGAATTGTTTCGAATTTGACTCTCTTCATAGGCAACGTTATCTAAGCCACAGGTCTAAAAACCACTTATATGCCAGCAATTCCTAAATTTATATCTCTAGCTCTAACCTCTCCTCTGAACTCCATACTCATATACACACTACCTCTTATATATCTCTACCAGGAGGTCTGAGAGGCGTTTCAACTTAACAGGTCCAAAACAGAGCTCTTCTTTCCCATTAACCTGCTGCCTCTTCATTCTTTCCTCTCAGTTGATGTCATCATCCACTTCGTTGTTCAGATAAAAATTTAGGAGTCATCCTTGGTTCTTCTCTTTCTCTCATCCTTGACATTGACACCACTGGGTAAGCTGGGTCAATTCTATCTACAAAATTCTTTGTGAATCAGTTCACTTTTCTCTGTCTCCTTGTTACTACCCTGAACTATCTTCTCTCCTAACATTTAACCCATTATCCAGAAAGAAGCCAGATTAATTGTTAAAAAAAAAAAAATTCAAAATCATGGCCTGGCACAGTGGCTCATGCGTGTAATCCCAGCACTTTGGGACGCAGAGGAGGGTAGATCAGGAGGTCAAGAGATCGAGACCATCCTGGCCAAAGTGGTAAAACCCCGCCTCTACTAAAAATACAACAATTAGCTGGGTGTGGTGGCATACACCTGTAGTTCCAGCTACTCGGGAGGCTGAGGCAGAAGAATTGCTTCAACCCGGGACAGAGGTTGCAGTGAGCCAAGATTGTGCCACTGCACTCTGGCCTGGCGACAGAGCGAGACTTTGTCTCAAAAATAACTAACTAACTAAATAAATAAATAATCCAAATCAAAGTACATCCATTTCCCTCATGCGTGGAATAGGAATCTATGTGATCCTCCACCATCTACCACTCTAATTATTCTCCTATTCAGCTCTAACTATTCTCCCCTTCTCATATGGTGATACAGCCACACTGGCTTGCCTTATGCTCCTTGAAGAGTCCAGGTTTATTCTTCCTTTGTGACTTTCACTTTCATCAGCCGGGACTGTCCTTCTTGAGACTCACATGTCTGGATTCTTTTCATTCTCTAGTTCTTATTTTACATTTCACTTCCTCAGCTAACCCTTTCTTGATTCCTTGTCTCAGTCAGGGTCCACCCAGGAAAATGCAATAATGCTTAAGTGTTTAAAACACAGGAAACATAATACATAGTATTGGTTATGGACATGGTTGAAGAGCTAAGAAGCCAAACAGGGGATGGTAAAACAACCAAGAGATTAATAAAAGCAGAAAGTCACTACCAATCCTAGTCCAGAGGGACAAAAAGGGGAGGTGAGTTTACTGGAGTTCAGGGACCACAGCAGAAGCTAGAATTACATCAAACACGTCTGGTGAGAGCCAGGGAGGGTATGCAGCCCTGCCGAAGATGCCATCTAAGGCAGAGAGAGAGGGCAGAAGTACTCTAGCTTTTCCCTTCTACCAGTACTCCATTCTCGTATCAGTGGTTCCTCTGATTAAATCCAGCCTTAAATCAGCTAACATAGGAGACAGTGAAATGCCTGTGGGGGTCAGCCCCACCACAGTACAGAGCAAAGCAAGACATGGGAGAGAAATTGGTTGGAATGGAGTCAGGCCAAGGATGGGAATATTACCCAACTTAGTAGCTCTTCTTGCTCAAACACATCTTATCCCATCATTCCATTTACATCACAGCATACATCATCATTGCATAGTTTCTTGTTTGTTTATTTTTTATCTTTGTCTCAAGGTCATGTCCAACATAGCACCTGGCATATTTTATGTGCTCAATAAATAATTGTCAAATGAATACATTGGGAGGCATTTTTTCTCTATAAAATCACGGTAGAAAAGATGTATAAAGTATTCATTTAATAATTTTCCATGTTTGTGTACATTGTAACTAGAAATACAAGCTGGGTTATTCATGAGATCAATAGTAACACATTTCTTATGGGGACCTTAGAAGTTAGGTTAGATCATGCGGTTGGGATGGGGAGAAATGCCTATTGCTCTATTTTTTCTCTGAAGAGATGACTGTAATACTTTTAAAATAAATACCTGATTCAGTCTTATAATTGTGTTTTTGCTTCCTTAGTCAACATTCGTCTTTAAGAATAACTTTACTGAAGCAGGATAACATGTTTTTTAAAAATTATAGAATACTTTTGGTCCAAGTAAATGTTTCCAAAATCAAGAAATGCTAGAAAAGATTTAATTCCTAAAAATTTAAATTAAGAATTTATTAAAAATTAAATTTCAGAATTTCTCCTTTTCCTTCAAGTCACCAACTTCCCTTAGTAGTAATTAGTTCATTGAGTTCATGCTGTTTATAACACAGTTAGCATGAAGATCTCAGAGCTGTAGATGCAGTTTAGCATACCATTCTCTTGTTTTTCATTGAGAAACATGAGATTGAGGAATACCAAGAGGTTTCTCTCAGGATTATAACACCAGAGGACCAAAGGATCCTTAACAAGATAATGAAATCCACTCCCTTTGCCTCCAAGGTATGCATTGAATTATCAAGCTAAAGCAGGATTACATGTAAATCCACATTTGCTGAAAGCTCTTGGGGAAGAAGATTGTAATGACCCATTTTAATAGCATTTACTGTTCATAAATGTTTCCTGATATTTATGCCACATCCTTCACACTACAGTTTAAGCCTATTGAGCTCACTCCTTCCTGACCTCCCATAATATGCTCAATTTTGTGTTGCCCTTTAGGTTTTTCATATATGAAAGTTCTGTCTTTATAACAAGGTCATCTATAAGAATTACATGGCTTTACATTGTTTCAGTTCTTCCTGGAGTACAGGTTGAGAGATTTCTCAACTAACTGATGGACACCTTTTATAAATTTAGAAGTTTTGCAAGAACATAGCAACAAAAGTAGTTAAGAATATCAGATTTTATTCCACTTAGAACCTTCAAGTTTGTCAATTGCATAGGTTGCTAAAAGACTTCTGTAGTTTCCTAATTCTTAGCAAGATTTTTTCCCCACGTAGTTAGAAAGGCTAAGCCTATATGATAACAGTACTCTTTCATGCTGATATTGCCTTTCACACAGATGCATATAAGTAAATATGGACAGAAATATTCAAATAACTAGTCAAATGATAATAATAAAAGTCTAAATGTTAGAATCTATTTTGGAGAATTTTAACTAGCTAGTTATTGATGTACATATGTAATCTTCATGATATTAGTGCATAAAGAGATTAAACAATAATCATAATAGGCCAACATTTATTGAGTTATTGCTACATTCCAAGCACTCTTCTAACTCTCTTTATATATAAAAACTTAGTTAAGCTTCATGACAATTCTGGGTTGCTACTATTAATATCTCATACTAAAGAAAAAGGAAAGCTGATACACAAAAATGTAAATTGTCCAAGTGCATGCAGTTGGCAGGTTGCAACTGATGTTCAAATCTAAGGACTTGTGCCCCTAACCACTAAACTCCAGCTTCTGTGGTGAGAGGAAGCGGACTTTAATATTTAATAGGAGGTGTCCAGGAAGTGGCACATGATGGTTCTGGTTTCAGTTCTCGCTACAGGAAGAAGTGACTTGCTTGCCACAGCAGACAGAAGACCGCTGTTCTCTCAGAGGAAACGCAGCTGCCAGGGAGAAGGCACATATAGACCAGTAAAGCTATGGTCAGCATTTGAGGGGGCTATTGGAGGGAAGCAGAACTTCATGAAGAACTCAATCTATAAAAGTGATGCTTTGAGCTAGTAGTGGCATGAGCATGACCTAGACTTAGAAATAAGGACCCTGAAGTAAGATATGGACATTCCAGCCCAACTAGGCATCATAGTATGCCAATCATCATGCCCACATTAGAAGAGCACCAGACAGGATCAGACCTGTTTCCATAGCTCTTAGCCACACAGATAAAGTGTTATGACTAGTTGCTTAGTTAGTAGAACACACTGATGGTCTCTTGTAGGTCATTGTTTATAACTAGAAAAATAAATTGCATACAATTCTTATTTGAGAGTGTGGATGGAATTATTATTAGTAAAACCCTTTCATCATCTTCTGAAGGTTCCCAGTCAAAAGAATCCTGCTATGTTTTGATAAATATGAGTTTTTGGATAAAAGAGTAGGGTGAACACATACTCTGACTTCAAAGTTCTTTAATGTTTATAAAATTTAGGTGCTACCTGCCGCAAATATATATATGTATGTATATATATGTGTATATATACATAAGTATTTTCATCTGATGCCATATTTCTCAGCTGATAAATAAATACATATGTACATATACAAATACATGTATTTGCATACGTAGTCTTCTAATACATTACCCTCTCCTGTTCCAGTCTCCTCAATTGATTGTCAAAATCTCCCCATGTTCCTGCCCTACCATACTGAAAGAACATTATTTTCCAATTTTATATTACTTTCTGCAGACACAAAATCATGCCATGTTCCTTCTTACCTCCAAGCTTGTTGTTCTTGTTGCTTCTGCTGGGAACGACTTTTCCACTTTTCTAGATATATCTAAATCCAGTCAGTTATTCTTCAAGGCCTAAATCAAGTGCAGTTTCCTCAGATATACCCCACCCAACCCTTATTATTCCCATCTCCATCCTCCCTTGGTACTTCCTGCTCAAGACACTTTGGCAGTCAATCACATGCTGCCCTGAACATAGCCATGTTTCATGTGTGCATGCATTGCCTGACAAATCACTTGTATATTTCTTGGGGCTAGGAACTGACTCTTAAACTTTTTGCCTTTGCACAACTTCTAGGATAATGTCAGACGTATAGCTGACTCTCAATGCATAGCTGTTTGCAACAAAATGACTTGAAAGCACGTAATTGTTTTACTTCAGACTTACTGACGTCAATAACTACATTATTTTTGAAGGACATTTTTTCCCCTTAGGTCCAGAAAGACCTGTAGGGCACACTGTACATCACAGTCCAGGCTCCCTCTAAATCCACTGCATGTTCAGTGACAGCAATTGAGTGTATCCTCTTGTCTCCACATGCTTTTTAATCTGAGTAATTTATATATTTCTACTGTTGGACAAAAAGCCATTTCATTGGAAGGAAAATGTCCTATTATTATAGAGGCACACGATTATTTGAGTTTAAACACATTTTGATGATAGTCCGCCAATGGAATTTTCTCACATGGAGGTGATGCCTATGTCAGTTGAAGTCCTCTGTGTCCAGAAATTGCTACAATTCAGCTTTATTGGCGTTGGCATTTAGGCAGGCAGCTGTTGAATGGACTAATGAGACATGGCGAACATAAAATATATGGTTTACTTAATGGGTTAAACTCAATAATCACACAGCATAAGAATATATCTCAGCCTCAATCATTCCAAGGTATCTTAAAAACTGCAATACTTGTGGATCCATCCACTCTGAAGTTACCTAAAATCTCCAACTTAGTGCTTTTCATCTTGACTACCTCCTGGAATGACGGCTTCAATGACATTAATAGCACTAGCAGTTAGCATTTAGCGAGTACTTCTTATATGCCTGTAATTATCTCCATTAATCTTCACAACAACCCTGTGAGAAGGCACTGTATTACTCTCTATTAGAGATGAGGAAATTGAGGCCTAATGAGATTAAGTGTCTCAGTCAAGGTCAAGAGTGCAGTTAGTAAGTGGTAGAACCAGGGTTTAGTGCTCTCTGCCTCCTCAAGTCAGGCTAGTCTAAACCCTCCCTATGCTCAGCATCAGCATCACCTGGCAGCTTGTTAGAGACCCTGAGTTTCAAGCCTCACCAGGACCTACTGAACCATAATCTGCATTTCAACAGTTTTCCCAGGTGATTCATACACACATTAAACTTTGAGAAGCCCTTCTCTAAATCACCAGGTTATAATGCTACCCTTCCTGCCCAGTCTGTATCTCCCATCATTTGTTATGAACTTACCTCTCCAAACTTCAGGGCAGTGTCACTGTCCAATTTATAATTAAACCTTTGGTGGTTCTTTGGATTTTATCTCTTCTTTCCTCAGCTTTCAGTTTTTTGAGTGAACTGTTAGGGAACCTCCTTTAACACTCAAAAATGTATTGTTTCAGTTGCATTTCTATGGTCGTTTTCCAGCTCTCTATGGGTTTCTTAAAAAGAAATGATGCTGGCTGGGCATGGTGGCTCACGCCTGTAATCCCAGCACTTCGTGAGGTTGAGGCAGGCAGATCACGAGGTCAAGAGATGGAGATCATCCTGGCCAACATGGCAAAACCCCGCCTCTCCTAAAAATACAAAAATTAGCTGGGCATGGTGGCACGTGCCTATAGTCCCGGCTACTCAGGAGGCTGAGACAGGAGAATCACTTGAACTGGGGAGGCAAAGGTTGCGGTGAGCAGAGATAGTGCCACCTCACTCCAGCCTGGCGACAGAGTGAGACTTCACCTCAAAAAAAAAAAAAAAAAGAAATGATGCTAAGACCACAGAATGTTCCAGATAGAGTCACAGTTTGTCTTTGCACTTGGGAGGTATGGTGACTCCTAAAACAATTTATCATACGTCCAGCATTGCATTGGCTTTTTTCTTTCCCTTTGATTCAGGAACGCATACTCACCAGTGTCCTTAAGGAGCAATGATTACCTTGGCTAAAATAGATGCTCACTTACCATATCTGAACTGAGAAAGAATGACGACAAACGGATTGTTTCTGATTCTCTTTGCTGAGCCCTAGTCATTCACCACCATTCTTTTGATATGTCCCACTGCATTTATGAGTCCCCGAATGATCCATGCCTCACATTATTTCCTAACTCTGTGGTAGGACGCCATGTGTCCAGTTATGCAAGCCAGAAATTCAAGAGCTGTTCTTGATATCTCTCTGTCCTTCATCGCTCTGTCCTTCTGTTGATGATTTCACAGCCCAGATTTCTCCAAGTCCTTATCATCTTTCACCCACCCTATTGTAGTAGCTTCCCATATAGTCCACCTATATTTTTGTTTTCTCCTTTTTCTGATTATGCTATCTCTTCTTTCTGATTATGCTACCTTTCCCTCTGGCTTAAAGTATTCAGAGGTTTCCCTTTGTCCTTAAGATAAAAACAAGACTCTTCAAGTGATCTCAGAGGACCTGTCTCCCCTACCTTAGATCCCAATCCTATCTTGCACTGATGACTCCATTCCCTCTTTGCAGCAACCACCCCCATCCCCAGGCCTTCCTGCCTTTCCTCATGTTGGCTGTGCTTCTCCCTTGTGCCGGAATGCTCCCTTTACTCAATAAGCATCCCTCAGAAGCCTGGGCGTGGTGGCTCACACCTGTAATCCCAGCACGTTGGGAGGCAGAGGTGGGCTGATCACTTGAGCTCAGGAGTCTGAGACCAGCCTAGGCAACATGGCGAAACAACATCTCCACAAAAAATACAAAAATTAGCCGGTCTTGGTGGTGTGCGCCTGTAGTCCCAGCTACTCCTGAGGCTGAGGTGGGACGATCACCTGAGCCCCAGTAGGTCAAGGCGGCAATAAGCTGTGATAGCACCACTGCACTTCAGCCTAGGCAAGTGAGACCCTGCCTCAAAAAGATAAATAAATAAAATAAAATAAGTATCCTTCAGAAATCTGCTTCACTTAGGAATCCTCTTTCTGACAACTCTCTGTTAGATCTCCCTATTGTGCACTCTCACCCATTCATTCATATATTTGTTCACGTAAATAACACAGCAAATATCTATTGAGCTACTTTTCTGTGCCAGAGTCTGTGCCAAGGGCTGGAGACAAAACAGTGAACAAAGCATGTGTGGTTCCTGATCTCATCGTCTAAAGTGGAAATCAGAGCACAAGTCTCTCTCATTTCGTAGAACTTATTGTAGGCCCAATTTGACACTAATTTTTATGACATTATATTTATATTTGTTTCTTATATAGACTTTAAGCTCCATGAAAACAAGGATTTCTTTCTCACTGTTTTGTTTCTGGAAGCTAGCACCATAGCTCTCATTTAACAGACGAAATAAATATATATTGAGTAAGTGGATTTTAGCTATTTAGACCTAAATGCCCATATTAAAATTCATCTGCCACGTATAGACTCATTAGATCTTAAAATGTTTGTTTTCCTCTTAAACTTGTCATTTTAGGAATCATAGCTAAGTATCAGTCACAAACATTGGATTTTTAAAATAATTTATTTTAAACTATTTATTTGTTGCTAACTGGTCAATGCTAGCTCATTCATCTCTATAATTTCTCCAGATAATAAATAATCCCTGCTTGGAGAAAGAGCCCTGAAGTACCTTGGAACACTATTTCCTGCAGAGTTTGGTCCACTTATTCATTATGTTGAGTTTTCTATTGTTAAGCCTCATTCAGAGTTTCTTATTCATATCTAAATATCGCTCCCAGTCCCTGAGTGACTAAAGTTCTGAAGCAGATTTTATAGTAGATTTAAAAATCTGAGTATATTAAACATGCTTGCCTCTCCCTTCCCTCACTTCCGTGAAGAAAATAGCATGCCTCACTTTGTCTTCAAAGGGTTCTAAGGTCAAATACTACTGGGAAACAATGGCTTAAACACAGCAAAACAAGTTTTTTCCTGTGACACTTTTTCTTAGAGCCCGTTAACTTGCTATTTGACATGGTGAATCTTCAAGTGTGAGGGGATACTGCATATTCAGAACACCAGATTTTTCAAGCACATTTGATAGTGGGACCCTCTTCTCCATGATCACTCATCAGAAAACTTTGGGAAGGGTTGCTTTTAACTCAGCCTGTCTCTAGATGTGGAATAAAATGTCCGCAGGTCATTGTTTTCGTTATTATTAAAAAATGAACCGTTTCGGTTTTCCCTGAAACTCGGCTGATTCGTGGAAGAATGTTTGTCCCCCTCAACTCAAAAAATAATTATTGAACATTTGTTCTGTGAATGTCTAATGCTGGGAGCTCTCTTGGCCAAGAAGACTACAGTGAAGTCCTTGCTCCTGAGGAGAAGGAAGAGAAGAAAATAGTTGACATTGAGTCCCTGTTCTTTTCCAGGCCTGCTGCAATGCTGACACACAGCACCCCTAAATGGTAGAAATAATTATTCCTGATGAGAAGACAATGGATGCTCAAGGTCACACAGCAGGTGGGAGAGCTGAGAATAAAATCAAGGCCCCTTTCTTTCCAAAGCTTGTCTCCCCTTCCCTACCCCTATCATCCATGACCTACGTACAATCTTGTGTGAGAAACTCACTGAAAATAACATGAATATTATATCAGCAAATACAAGTAAAGTCCTATGGAAATCATAAGGGCTGTTTAGCTGTTTCAAAAAGATTATGTTCTTTTCCTTCTCCCCAAAAAAGAGTTTTCACCCAGAACCAAGCTTGAAGAGTGTATTTCAGCGAATTATGTAGCTAGGAAACCCTCTGCCTTTGCTGCTCTGTCTTCTTTAAGTAAGTTGTGAAATTTCCATTAATGCAGAAGTAGAACTACTGTTCAGCAGAAATTCATAACTTGTGCTTGTGGTTTATATTGGTGGTGGCAGATGTGATTTCCTTCACAAAATCCCAGAACTGGAAGGAAACATAGAAATTGTCATAAGGCTCCATTCATCACACTTAGGGCAGTGGAAGCCTAGAAAGAGTCAATGAATTATTTGTCCAGAATCACAACAGAATCACATCAGAAACAATAATACAAGTATGTATTAATGATGATGGCCAAACCATCACTTCTGTTTATTGAGAATCTACTAAATAATGTGGCCTTTATAAGGTACTCATATATTATGTATTATCCCTATTTTCAGAACAGGTGTTTGAGGCTCAGGCAGGTTAAGCAACTTACTGTAGGGCACACAGCTCAGAGGTGGTAGACCCAGGGCTCCAACACAGTCATTCTGACACCAAAGTTTAGGCTCTGTCCACCATGCTGCTCCATGTTCCTATAAAGTGGGCTCATCAAGACAAGCAATCAGGAGTAATTCAACCTAATTCCCCTTCACCCCAAATCAGATGAAAATCTGGGGGCCCAAGAAAGCCTTGAAAGCACATCATTTATATGAGATGTGATTGAAGAACGATGGACCTGTATTTTAAAAAATTATGTAAGAGGTCATTGATCCAAAGTCAGGGGTAGTCTCTTCAAATACTCATTATAAGACGATGGATTTATTTCAGTGATGATGCCACAGCCTGAAACCATTTGAAAATTTCTTTTTTTCCCCATTACTTTTATAACCTGCAGTATGTTCTTTTGAATAATCACCATAACGGTAACACCATTGAATCTGTTCTTCTTTGAGAGCAGATTTAATTTTTCACAGTTTGGAATTTAGTTTGGAGAATGAGTGACTGGGTGATAATGGTCAATATCATGTCATGAGACCACTTTTCTTGATTGTCTCAACACAAACACAGAAGGTCTTATTCAGAGTTAAGCTTGGTCCCTTGGATCAACAGTGGCATCTACAGAATCCAAGCCTCTCAGATCTGCATGGCACCTGATAGGTATTCTAAACCCAGTCTATGTGTGCTATGTAAAGGTAAAATAATTTAAAACAGCTACACTTTCACAAACAACTTCTGTATTAATTTTTATTTCAAGGAAGTGTGAGATTATGATGGTACAATAGTTATAATAATTTAGGTATTTTTCATGGCATAATTAGTTTCTTATTTTAAAGTCTTACTTATCTTTGAAGGCCCAGCTGAATCCTATTTGATCCGTGAAAATACACTACCAAAAAAAGTCTAAAATTATTTTAAAAAGCCTAAAATTTAGAAAAAGTCTAAAATTACCAGAAAAAATATAAAATTTGCTCTCTGTTCCAATTTCTGAGTATCTAATCAGCTACTACATTGTATGTTTATTTCATCTTTCATAGTGTTTGTCTTATCTTCCTAAAAGACTATTAAAAAAAAGTGGGCAAAGGATAGGAACAAACAGTTCTCAAAAGAAGTCATACAAGAGGCCAAGAAACATGAAAAAGTGCTCATCATCACCAATTTTCAGAGAGATGCAAATCAAAACCACAATGAGATACCATCTCACACCAGTCAGAATGGCTGTTATTAAAAAGTCAAAAAACAACAGATATTAGCAAGATTGCTGAAAAAAGGGAGTGCTTATACTTTTTTGGCAGGAATGTAAATTAATCCAGCCACTATGAAAAGAGTTTGGAGATTTCCACTAGAACTGAAAATAGAACTACTATTTGACCCAGCAATCTCATTACTTGGTATATACCCAAAGGAGAATATATATTTCTACCAAAAAGACTTGTATGTTTATCACAGCACTTTTCATAATAGTAAAGACATGGAATCAACTTAGATGTCCATAAACCGTGCATTGGATAAAGAAAGTGTGGTACATATACGTCATGGAATACAATGCAGCCATAAAAAGAACAGAATCATGTTCTTTGCAACAACGCAGATGCAGCTAGAGGCCATTATCCTGAGCTAATTAACAGAGAAATAGAAAACCAAATACTGTATGTTCTCACTTATAAGTGGAAGCTAAACACTGGAAACACATAGACGTAAAGATGGCAACAACAGACACTGGGAATTACTAGAAGGGGATGGATGGGAGTGGGGCAAGGGTTGAAAAACTATTCGGTACTATGTTCACTACTTGGGTGATGGGACTGATAGAAGCCCAAACCTCAGCACCACACAATATACCCAAACATGCACATGTACCCCTGAATCTAAAATTAAAACAATTTAAATAAAGAAAAAAAGAAAAAGATGTACTTTAGTTTTTAAGTTCTTCTGTGTTTTTCTGCTTAGCCCTCTGGTGAATGCATGGTAAAATGAATGTTTTTAAGATGTGATGCTTCCCTAAATCTCTTCCTCATTTTTGTATATCTGCTCTTTATGAGTATAAGCTTAGTTTATGGAAGATTGTCAATATTCAGTATTTTCTTCCTTCTAACCTTATTCGCTCTGATGTTCATTTTCCCTGAAAAGTTCCCTTTACTGACATTTCTCTTTCATGTGAGAAAACTGCATTGACTACAGTCATATTCAGTGGTGGACTGAAGTGTAAAGTTGAACTATTTCAGGGACTTTTGGTCAATGTAGGCAGCCTTTATCATAATTTAGGCCCAAACTTCTATGGAAAGTTTAGATATTTAGAACTGTAAAAGTTGTACCTTTAGCTGGGATAGGTAAAATTTCTATTCTCCTGGCGTAAGAGGCAAGTTATTTTCAAACGTATAACCTAAGAACTATTGATACAAACGTCTGTTGTTGCTCTTTGATAACATTAAGGTAAAGTCAAAAATATTTATTGAAAAAATTTTTATAAACACCTACTATTTTATAAACACCTACTATTTTATAAACACCTACTTTCTGCACAGCCCTGGAATAGGCAGATCCTAGGGTGTTGAACTCAGGAATACTGTGTACCATCAAAAAAAGGACTTCAAAGTCTTGTAGATTATTTACTTCTGGTACAGTTAGGGTGACTCATACATGTAATTCCATTCTGAGAAAGCCTTAGAACAAAAGAAGGCAGAGCGGATCAGTACCAAAATCCTAGAGTCTAAAACCCATCAGCTCCAGACAGAGGAAGTCCATGGTGAGTGGGAAGTAGACTTTTCAACCAGCAGAGAAGCCTCCCTACTGAACAGGAAGCATGCTTTGTCCCAGAAAGACTGAAGAAAAATGCAGAGAGGGTGCCTTTCTACATTTTCTATTATAAGAGAAGGGTGGATCAAGAGGCTGGCAAAACCACAAAGAATAAAATATTGCTGGCCCATGGAAACAGACGTATTAAGAAATCAGGAAGTCACCCTGCTGCTCCAGAAGTGGTGTCAGTGAATGGTGCCTCAGCATCCGAAGTCGTTTTGGAGAGGACAGTAGTCTTCAATGACTGCTAATGGGAAACCTTCAGAAGAATCAGTTCACAGGGAGAGACTAGAAAGATAGGTGATAAATAATGACAGGGCTTGAGAATTCCATCTATGATGGACCTCAGTTTAAAATCCTAGTATCTTTGCACTCTTCCTAGTTTATAAAGACCCATGGTGTAAGCGTTTATACAGCATTATAAGCAAGGAATTCCAAAATTTCAACAAAGACATATCTTTATCAAAGCAGTCTCATTAGCTTGTAAATTTGACAGGGAAAAAACCACAGGGAAAACAAACTTGAATTGTTTTGCATCAAAGAAGGTCAAGGTAAATTTTCAATAAGTATGAAAACAATCTGGAATGGAGTGGCTTGCCCTAGTTTTAGCAAACCGTAACATGGAGGGTCAGGATTGTTCCTAGGAGTCTGGATTGTCAAATGAAGTGGTTTCCCAGAATGAGCTCTTAAAAATACAGATTTCTGCTCTCGCCACCACATCGCCACCACCATCAATTCCCTCCTCCACCCACCTCCACCCCAAAAAACTCTGATTTAATCCCTCTGTGCTTAGGAATCTGTGTTTTCAACAGCATTCATCAGCCATGTTTGGAAACCTCTGGTCAAGGGAACCAATCAGGATAACTCATGCCAGTAGTTTTCCACCCTGACTGCATATTGAATCACTTGAGGAGCTTTTAACAATACTAGTGTTGGAGGTTCCTCTCCCAGAGACTCTCATTAAACTTATCAGTAGTGTGAATTTCCTAAAAGCTCTCCAGTCAATTCTAATGTGGAGCCAGGTTGAAGAACCACTGACTGAAGTCAAGTTAGACTCCAAATTTTCCATTTTGAACTTTTCTGACCTGCACCCATTGGACTTTTGAAATTGTGGGCATCTAATTTTTAGAAATTTCATATATCATTATCCCTACTTTTGATCAAAAATTCCAAACTGTAATACTAAAATTGGTAACATTTTCATGACTGCTGTGCTTCCTCAGGTATTGCTAGGCTGTGGTAGCAGCAGCAGAGGGAGAGTATTTGACACACAGGCCCTATTCCTTCAAATCTTCTCTTACAAATCTCCTATATTCTTTGAGAGAGTATATTTGCTGAAAGCTTGATACAGTAGAGAGATAACTTCAGAATAAACGGGAGATTCTCTAAATCAAAAAGGCTGGCCGGGAGTAAGAAGTCTCAGAGGTGATGCCTCAGTTGTCAAAAGAGAAAAGGCAACAGAAGACTTCTAGAAGCTGCAGTAAAATTCTTTCCTGGAGTTGTCCTGCTGTTATAAGCCATTCTGCCACCTGACTCATTTGACTGAAATCCTCTACGCTGCCCTGTAGACTGCCCAGGCACCACCTCAGACTCTGCAACTAAGATATTTGCCTCTCTATATTGTAATTGAGTTTTTGAGATTCTGGATATTGTGAATCTCATGACTACCCAGGCCCTCATTATTTTATTTAACTCATCGAATTCATGTTGGTGAGCTAAACAGCATAACCTTCTGCCTGCACCACTGGCCAGTGAACCAAGACTCATAGTGAAAGGACATTCTGGACTGTCCCCAGATGGTTATGTCATCTACATACTCTCCACTGAACTTGACTGGCCCCCTGGTAATGACTGGATAGAGCTTGAAAATGTTAACCAATACATGGTAAAGACTTTGTGGTAAGATCCCAGGAAACAACAATTTCAGAGTGCATGAGGGCATTCTTGTCAGAAGCTTGTGGAAAGCAAGTTGTGAATGAAGCAGTTAGGGGAGACTTCCTTTGATGAATACAGCCTTCAAAAGTATTTTAGGAAAGGAAGGTTATGGAAAGGGAAGACGATATTCAACCATCTCAAAATAGCTGGCTTTTTACTACAGGAAAATGATAAAATGGGGGTATATTAGTCACATTTCCTTATTTGTTATTGTACCAAAAGTATCCAGTGAATTGCAATGTTATTTTGCATTGCTGTTGAGGCTTCTTAAATGCAGCCTATGACTTCAATGAGCAGAAGAAAAAACCTATCTAAAGCAAAGCACAAGACTTCCTAACAGTGAGTAACTAGTATCACTAGTTTGTACAGTTGGTCCTACATATCCAATCGTAAGTTCAGAGTCCCTGTATTAAACCAACTGTGGATCAAAAATAGGTAGGAAATAAACAATAAAAGATAACAATACAATAATAAAAATAATACAAATAAAAATACAGTATTACCACTGTTTACATAATACCTACATCATATGAGGCATTATAGGTAATATAGAGATGATTTAAACTGTATGGGAGGATGTGCATTGGTGATGTGCAAATATTATGCTATTTCATGTAAATGACTTAAGCATTGTGGATTTTGGTATGTGTTGGGGTCCTGGACCCACAGATACTAAGGGATAACTGCATTTGCTTATTTTATGTTGTTGGCAGGAAGCTTAGCACTGTTTCTTTAAGCAATCTGGTTTACTCCCAGAGTGTATAACCCAAGAAAGTCGAGCATCATTTCTTGCTTCAACCTTCCTTGCTGTTCACATACACATACAAATTTGCTGTAGATCCTCTTGGTCTACAGTGGGGACTTTCATTTATTAATCTATCCATTCAACGTATATTTCTTAATCACCTATTGTGTACCACCACTCTCTTTTTTATCACATTGGCTTATGTCACCTCCTGTCGTAGGAGTGAGTCATACACAATAGTGATGCCTCCAGCTTCCATTTTGTTTCTCTATTTGCCCATAACAATAAAAATAACAGCTAATACTCTATGGTGTTTACCTTATACAAGATATTGTTCCAAGTGCTTTATCTATGTGGAGGAGCAGGCATTTAATTTCAAATGATAGACATACTAAAGACATCTACTTGGTGTAGTAATTTGACAAAACACCTTTACTGGTAAATAAGTTATGATCCAGACAGGAAGTCAGGAGGTGACTCTGTGGTCTCAGCTATAGTTTATCCGCCTGTGGAGGCAGATCAATTGAATAATTCAAATTGAAAAAGAATCACTGTGAGAGCTGAGTCATCTCATTTGTATCTCTCATTGATGTGATTAACAGGACATATGCCAAATCCCCGTTTTATTGTGTGCTACGAATGCCTTTTGTGTTAGTATATATTGTGAGAGTACTCTGTGCGCTCCTGGGGAGAAGGCACCCCGTGGTACTATCAGCAGTTTTTCTCCTTCTGACTTGTTATGATAACAACTTTTGTTTATACAGTCAATGCTTGGAAATTCAGGATAATGTGAAACACTCAAAACGTATGACCCAATTTTTCTGGAACTATCCTGATTTGAAATATTTATCCAATCATCCCCACAAACCACTGTCTGAGAAAAGTGAAGCTGCTGAAAATGCTGTCTTTGGATTTGGGTGAACTAATTTTAATCACAGCTCTGCCACCTACTACGCTATGTGACCATAGGCGAGATGCCTTACATTTCGAAGCCTCAATTATTTTTTAGTATGTTCTTCCTTCTTAGAGTTAAAGCAAGGATAAAATAAGATTATTCATGTGAAACAGTAACACAATGGCTTGTATATAGAAAATCCTCATAATTTTTTCCAGTATTGTTCATTAATTCAAATATATGAATTCAAAAATTCATACCACTTGTTCCAAACTGCCTTTCATATCCAGCAACTCCCCACAAAAACTTTTCAAAATTCAGTATTTTTATTTCTAAAATACGATGTCTATAGCTAAAGAGAATGGAGGGTACATTAAACAGATAATCTTCATGTCCGTTCGAAGTTAGTAATAAGTAACAAAATGCGCTTATTTGAATTTACTTTTATTCTTTCTTTGGCTATTGGTGTTTTATGAAACTGCTAAGTGAAATTACCAAGTGAATGAGAAACAAATGACATTAATAGCAAATTGCGAATTCGTTTCTCAAATAATTTAGATAAGACAGAGCATTTCTTTCAATATATTACAATAAAATCCAATTTGTTTTAATTGCAACCTTGTGACTTGCTGAAAGGAAAGAGTGATTAGCCCATTTTAGAGAGGGGGAAACTGAATTTATGGAAGTTTGGGCAGTAAATTCCCAGAAAGCCTTGGCTCTGTTGTTCACTGCTCACTAATGGACTGCTTCCTTTAGTCACTGAAACATACTGTTTACTGGCTAATTCATTTAATTATTTCTTCATTCAGCAAGTATCTACTGAGCACCTGCTACGTGCCAGGCACTGTTCTAGATGCTGCAGATATGACAGTGAACAAAGCCAACCCAAATGCCTGCCTTTGTAGAGCTGATATTTAACGGGGAAAGAGAAACATTCAGCAAATAGTACACTGTATGTTATGTTATATGCTGATATAGACCCTAGAGAAATTCAATCTGGGCAGCAGGATGGAGAGCGAGGTTATAATTTTAATGAGGGTGGTGATTAGGGATGTGCTCGTGGATAAGGTAACATTTGATAAAGACTTGAAGGAGGTGAGGGATCCCCAGTGTGGGGATCTGAGGACTCCACGCTGCAGGCAGAGGAAACAGCACCTGCATAGACTCTTGGCAGGAGCGTTAGGACATGTTGAGGACCAAGGAGGCCTGGAATGAGTGGACAAAGGGGGAAATAACTGGGATACAGAAGGTGTAGGGTCTTGCAGACCTTTGTGATGACTTTGGCTTTGTCTGGGACTAAGTTGTGAGGGCACCCAGAGGTTTCTGAACAGAGGAAAGGCACAATATGAATTCACTTTTATTGGGGTCACTCCATGCTGTGTGGAGAATAGACAGTGGGGGTCAAGGGTTGAAGCAGGAAACCAGCTGGGGGAGCTGGAATAATCTGCGCAGGCTTTAGCAGAGTTGGTGGTGAGAGGCAGTCAGAGGTGAAGCAAGAGCCGGCAGAATTGGCTGAACAAACTGGACGAGGTTTGTGAGAGAAAGAGAAGAAATAAAAATGACTTCAGGGTTTTTGGCCCGAGAAACTGAAAGTGTTGAGTGACCGCCATTATGTGGTTGTCTGAATAATGCAAGGTCTTGGTTCCAGAAATAAAGCTGCAAATTCAATCAATGGT
The DNA here is from genome assembly GCF_009828535.3 of Hylobates moloch. Classification (NCBI taxonomy): domain Eukaryota; kingdom Metazoa; phylum Chordata; class Mammalia; order Primates; family Hylobatidae; genus Hylobates; species Hylobates moloch. Next base: position 35,823,689 of record NW_026652292.1, read on the forward strand.
AAAATCATTTTATTTGCCGTCTATTCATTTGGAATGTGTAAATTTCATTTGGCCAGGGCCTGAGATGACATCTACCATTGCTTTTTCTTGAAATACCAGACTATCTAAAGAAATAAATCATATAAACTAGGCTCCAGAAAGAATGTTTGGACAGGAGTGTGTATCAGAATTTACAAAACGGATTTTTAGCAGACATACTCTCCTGACTTCATCACAGACTTAAGGAAAGATAATTGACAGGACGAGTCCTAGGTTTAAATATTTTTTAAAAATTGCCCTAGATGAGTCCAACATACTCTATCCTTTCCCCTCTGTCTTGTGAGAACTATGGCATTTTATGAAGCTAGCAAATCTTTTTAAGTCTGGTGAAAACCACTGTATTTTTTTTGAGGCTAGCTGATGTTTTAAGTACTTCTAAAGCAATTTAAAAATGGTTTGTATGTTAAAAACCGTACACAGGGCTCATTTCTGCATTTTTTAAGGTTCTCTGGTAGCATATTGGAATTACAGTGTTAGAAGAAACTTTAAAATGATCTAATTCCATAATTAGGCTTAATATTCTGTGCCAAGGTTGACAGACTGATGGCTGCTTCCTGGAGCTCTGTGTTAAGAAAAACTCTGAGGGTGTTTCTGGGCCTAATAGAAAGATCACTGAGCAGCTTAGCCAGATCGGCTCTGGGAGCAGGATGGCAAGTGACTGTGCATGTACCACTCTATTCCATTCCATTTCATTCTAGTCCCAGCCTCTCCTTCCAGGGAGCCTTGCCTGAGACCTCATAGGTTGTCAGGGGTCTCAGTGGTCTTCATCTCCAATCCAAAGCTGTTTTCAGCACACTTCACACACTGGGCCATCTGTGTTGCCCTAGAAAGTAAACAGCTCACATGGACATTTCTATGTGTGATAAAAACTTGAATATTGAAATTCAATAGCTTGTAACCCAGACATTTCACCAATCTAGACAGATCCGAATTAGTGAGCTTTTATTATATAGGAAGGGCAAATACCTTAAATGTAAAAGAATGGTTCTGTTATTTTTCTCTTTTCTTTTAAAAAACTTCATGATTCTGCATGAAGCAAGAACAATGAAATAAAAGCTATATTTTATAGACTATGGTGGAGTGGATTTACAGCTAACACTATGATTCGCAAAAACTGGCATAAATAATTTTTTCTTTTTGTCTCCAGGGCCGTGGAATGTAAAGGAAATGGCTGAGCAGCAGCTGCAAACAATTACCAAGCATTTTCAATGGTCTTGTGAAATGCTACGAATTCAGAGCATCACTTCAGAAACCTCGATTGTATCCCTCAGAAAAAGTGCCCAGCCACGGGGCCAAACGCTTTTATGCCTCTCCTTGGCAAGGTTTGAGGATCCAGCTTTTATGTGGACCCTGTCTTCTGACACCCTAAAATAGATAGTCCCTCTCTTTTTCTTCTTCTGGACCCCTCTCTCTCCTTAACTCACTTTAATTTTATCTTCCAGAATGTGTTTCTTACGATTCCTTTGGTTTTAGCACATCACAGTTCATAAATGCCCAAAACTGGCTGCTGGAGAACCACAACCCCTTTCTGCACATGCATGAGGAAATTTTCCTTTAGGCCCTGAAAGCAAAGTCCTGTCCAACTCAAGCAAGCTAATTGTGAAATGCCGCCCGTATGAACTTTCCTGTTATTGCACTAGGGATTCCTGAGTTTTAGTCAACTTGAAAAGAGATTTTTTTTTTTTCTGAAGGAATGTAACTCCTTAGACTAACATATGAAATCCAAAACATAAAATGCAACTGAAATATACATAGTAAACTATGGTTGCCACAGTCACCTTTAACTTGTGTTCTGAGAGAAAAGTGTCCCCGGGTAACTGTGAGTGGAAGGAGTTGGAGACCTGAAAGAAATATCAGTGATGTAACCAAAGAGTGGATGGAAACGGATGGCATCCTGGCCTGGTCAAAAACACCACACTAGGCTATTGATTACACAGTGGCCTCAAGTCACAACCTAGAGACCAGGGAAGGTCAGCAATTATGGACCTGTGTAGCCATTTGTTAACAATTTACCTTTCCGTCATTGCCACAGTGAAAGAATAACTCTGCACCGTTATTATTCAACAAAACTAAGCCAGAATATCATGAGCAGAGAACTGGTAGCAGCATTAGAAAAGACATCTCAATTTTTCTTCTTCTATATACATATATAGAAGACATACATGTATATAAACATATATACATATCTATATACATATCTATCTATCATCTATCTATCTATCTATCTATCTATCTATCTATCTATCTATCTATCTATCTACCTATCTATCTGAAAGGAAGAAATTGTTGGATAAAATACAAACGCTCCTCTGACTGCCACAAAGTCAGGTGTCCTATATGTAGGAGTCTTGTGAATTTCCTTTTCTCTGTAAGTCCAAAACAAAATAAACTGTTCTGATGGTCTGTCTGCAAGTATGGAAAATATTCATTATTATGTCATATATTAAGCTTGAGCAAATGGTGCTTGATTGCGAAGTGTAAAAGTCAAACTTCGGGATGCAACTGAGAGAGCGGAATGAAAGTGTTTATTTAAATTGGGTAATGAAAAACATGTAGTTTCAAGTCAGATTTAGGATTAGAAAGAAAAGTATCCCTGCAACTTTGGAATAAATTATTAGGAAATATAAACATTTTAAATTGCAAACATGTGAAGCAAAGTTTTGGTTGTTGTTTGTCCCTTCCCTCTTCCTCCAATGTATTTCCCCCCCAAAGAAAAGATGTTTATATCTACACATGCTGTTATGCTCCAGTGGGCCACATGACAGCATCATCACCTTCAGATGCTGGGTGACCAGCAGAATGCACAGAAAGACGATCCAGTCTCATAGCAAGATTCTTGATGATGAATGACCTCTGGATGTATTTTTTCTGAGTAGTTCACATTTTAATATAATAGAAAATCCTTGCAAAGAGAAAATAAATATCTGCATTATGATCATATGCATTATAAAGATTGGTAAAACATGAACAAAAAAAAAAGATGGGAAATACTAGGAATCTACCAAAAACTGGAACCATTTAAGCTCAAGTAGCCAAGCCTGAGAATGTTGCATTATCAATAAAATCAACTGAAGATATATATATATATATATATATCTTCAGTTATATATATCTCTCTTCACTTTGTATCTATATTAATAAAAGCATCTAGCTTTTATTAATTAATATATTAATTAATTAAAACATCTAGATGCTATTATTGATATATAAATATCTTCATATATATCTTCAGCTTATATGTCTATATCTTCAGTTTTTATATATGTAAAACTTCAGTTTCTTTTATTAATATTGCAACATTGCAACATCTTGTATATGTATCTTGCCCATTTCCATCTTTTGTGAAGAAATACCAGATTAAATAGAAACACAGATAAATTAGGTGAACTATGCAAAATAATAGACTGTTGATGGAAATAAGAAAAAAAAGAAATAATGAACTAGGGTTGCAGGTGAATATTCAGGTGGGTGATTCATATGCAGGAACCAGAGAGTGAGTCTTTCACTCTTCAAAAATCCATTTGATTGTCCTGCATTATTAGTGGCCTTAGAGAAAAGTTACTTATTATGAAATGAGTAACTTGTTAAGCCATTTTCAACAGGGTAACTGGTTACTCTCTACATAGTTGGGCACCCACAGACAGTTTAGATCTCTGAATTCCTTTCCAAAGAAAGTAAAAGTAAGATAAGATAAAAGGCGCATTTTTGGCTCACAGTTTGCTTGTTCTGGTGAATAAAAATGCTCCTAATTTTAGTAGTAGTTTTCCTAATTTTGGAAATTTTCTACATCAGTTCTTTGACTCCCATACCTTTCATTCAGATTCAGTCAGCAATGGTCTGCTGCCACAGAATTGATTCTAATTTTCACTTATCATCTGCTAGTCTTTTTCTTTCTTTCCCTTCTTTGGAACATTTTAAATTGTGACATAATGCACATTCAGAAAAGAAGAGAAAACCAATAAGTAGGGTTTAGCAAAGTAGTTACAAAGAGAACATCCACGTCACTCTCACCCAGGGCAGGAAATACAAAATATCACCCTCTCTAGAAACCCCTGTGTCCTCTCATCACAACATCCTTTCTTCCTCAACACAATCACTCTCGTGGTGCTTGATTTTTTCTTTGATTTTTTTTCTTTATAGTTTTACTACCACTGTATGCATCCTCCAAAAATATAGTTTTATTTTTCCTGTTGTAAAACTTTATATCAAGGGAATATAGTATAAAAATTCATTTGTGTCTGGCTTCCTTTACTCAGTGTGTTGCTCGTCCAAGTTGGTGGTTAGCTATAGCCTTTTCATTTGCTTTGTTCTATTGTATCCCAGGGCATAAAGACACCTATGTTGGTTAACATTTGGGTCGTTTCCAGCTTGTGGCTATTCTGTGCATCCTTGTTCACGTGCCCTGGAACATAGCCATGCATTTCTCTAAGGTGTATCTCTTGTGGTATGAATGCTGGGTTACTGTGTTGGATTATAGATGTCAGATTTACTGTACGAAGTTGCACTGTTTTCCAGAGTTGCTGTACAAATTTGCCTTCCCACCTAGAGTGTACTAATGCTTCTCTTGTTGAAGATCCTCATCGTCACTTGTTATTGTGACAGTTTTTAGCTTTGCCATTCTATTACCTCCCTGTGGTTTTAGTTTACTCTTCCCAGATTATCAAAGATGTTGAACATCTTTTCATATGTTTATTGGCCATTGAATTGTCGTTTTGTGTGTGTGTGTGTGATATGCCTTTTCAAGTCTTTTGATCATGTTTCTATAAACCTGTTTTCTTTTCTTGAGTAATTTGTAGTTTTGTTTTTACATATTTTGAAAGCTAATGCTTTGTTGGATATACGTGTGTGTTTATATGTGTGTGTGTGTGTAAGATATTTTAATCTAAACATATACAAATAATTACATGTAATATATTAAATTTTTATATGTATATAAATCTTTTCTTCAGTGAAGTTTAAGAAAGGGAAGATGGGTATCTTCACCAACATAATGACTGATGTGGATTTAGAGGAGAAAAGAGTGTTAAAATGTATGCCTCCTTGATGTTGACGTTGCACTGCCTTCTTTACTACTATGCTATCAAACTCAGTGCAAATTAAATCATTAGCAGAACAGTACTGTGCTTCAGAAGAACAAAAGAAGATTCTAAACCCAAAAGGGATCCTGAAGGTAAATATATCCTATCACAAACCTCGCATTGTAGATTAAGTCCTTGAGTCCCAGTACTCAAGGATTTGCAGTAGTGAAACATAGGTCACGACTCCCTCTCTATACATTTCCTCCGACCTTTTTAGTTAGCACGGGTCTCCACTTTCAGGCTTTCTCCATAGAAATGGTATTTAATATTTTTTAAGGCACAAGTCTGGAGGAGATGGCAGTGAACTTAGTTGTTCTACTACTTCTTAAAACACGAAACACCTAGAAAATGTCCTTTGGTTATTTCCTCCTGAACATTGGTTTTTCAAACTTTCCTAATCAGACTTCCTGCCTTGAGGGCTGGGAATCTTAATTCCACAAATCTACATTTGCTGCTCAGATCCAGAATCCATCTGTGGTTGGTGGCTGCTTTGAGGTCCAGTGTCCCTGACGTATACAAGCACCTTCTCTTGGTAACTCCCAGGACTCCAGGCAGTGTATTCATTCAAGCCATTGGCATTTACTTTTGCTTGGCACATTTAGCTAAATGGAATCTTTAATGGCCATTCTGCTGAGTGCCAAATTCAAAGGTGGGCTTCAAAGGACAGCAGTAGGGAAAAGGAACAGAAATTGGTAGGGAGAAAGAAAGCTTAGAGGTAAGTGCATTTTTAATTTTTTCTGTTTCTTCTATTCTTTCAGTGGTATTTCTGTTTTCATGATGGTGTGGGTAGAAGCACTTGTTGTCTTATGCTTGTGAGTATAAACTATGTTTTCTATTATATTGAACATTAAAAAAAGTAATAAAATTGATTTTAAACTTCTTGTGTCTCCTTAGAGCAGGAAAAAGATCTGGCACTCATCATAACTAAACAATAAAGCTGTGTCATTTAAAACAGCAAGCTTGCTCTTAGGACACATAAATAGACATAAAACGGCAGCTGTCAAAGTGGTCTGATGACCACTGGTGGGCCTTAAGGATTCTCCAGGTGGTTTTTTAGCTGGTCTCTTGTAATGCTAGCATTTAAATACAACCACATTTATGCCGTCTTTGTAATTTAGAATAAATCAGTTTATAGCCCTCATTAATGTCTCTTTAAAAACAGCATGTCTCAATAATTTTGGTTAGAATATGTGGTCTATGATGTTGTGTGTCATATGGAAATGATCTGTGGGCCACATATACTTATGAAACTCTGGAATCACATATCTGGGCCCTTTAAGTCATAAGTTAACATTTATTACATGCACAATATGTGGCAGGGATTGCCCATTCTCCTAGTTCCCTAGAAATCAGTGAGATAGCTGTGGGCTCTTTGCCTAGAAATACACCTCTCTTGGGGTCTGAAAGTCAGCCATGGGCATGTCCAATGAAACAAAAGAAATCTGCTTGCAGAGAGAAACTAAGAATGGAAAGAAGCAGGTGCACAGAGAGAATGAAAGAAAATGAGAGTTTAGCCCAGCGGAGCTGAGACTGGGCCACTGCACTCCAGCCTGGGTGACAGAGTGAGACTCCGTCTCAATTAAAATAATAATAATAATAATTAAATTAAATTAAAAAAGAAAATGAGAGTTTAGAAAAGAGAGAAGGGACAGATGAGCTGCTTTGGCTTTTGGTGACTTTGCCATCCCTGGTTTTGGCTCAAGTGCGGTTTATGTCTTTGGGTTCTAAGGAATGGTCCTCACACTTTCACTAGACTACTTTTCTCTTGCTCTTTCCATTTGATTAGCCAGAGTAAGAGAATGTCTGTTTTTTGCAATTCAATTTCTGCCTACACTGGAAGGGTTAGGAAGGTGGACTTTAATTTTTTTAAATCTTATATTCTTTAGAATGTTTCAAATATTTTTCAGAAAGCATGCATGTGTTTACTACTTATAAGAAAAAGTTTTTAAATGCTATCTAAAATTGATTGTGGACACAATTCTAAAGCCTTACATATATTTACTCATTTATCTTAATTTTTTAAAAGTACTGGGTTTAGTGCTGTTATTCACCCTCCAACTCCCCCACCCCCAATTTTGTACCTGAGAAAACTGAGGCACATGGAAATGTTCAGGGTCATGCAATTAGTAAGTGATGGAGTCAGAATTTAATTTTAAGTCATCTGAGTCCGGAGCCCCATATTCAACAGAGACTTTGTACTGACTTGATTCCCTAAGGAAAAAAAACAGCAATATAGAAACAAACAACCAAACAAAAAAGATCCCCAAAGAACAACAACAAAAAAAATTACAAAGCAAATTAAAAAACAAAACAACTACAGAAATGTATAAGTCTACCATAATCAGCATTGGGTTCTGGAAAGTCTGCGCAGACTCTAGCTGGTAATTGAGAACAATAATGTTATACTTTCACAGGTCCATTTGGACACATGACTATGTGTTCAAAAGCTTACATTGAATGTAACCCTGATATCACTCTAACATCGTTACACCAAAATGTCTTGGGAGCACTCTTCTAGGACTCCACGAACTGCTTGGAAATGAGCAGCATTTCAATACCTATAAGAGGGATTTATGTCACTGGCACAGGCAAAAAAATGGAATGCAATGGAGGTCTCAACATGATCCCTGGGCAAATAGGAATGGCCAGTCAAGGGCTGCCTGAATGTGGAGGCCCATTAGGTGGTGAGGCTTTCACTTGTTCTCCACAGCTTCACTAGGAAAGACTGGCACCAGTGCAGAATTTATTGTGGGGCTTGTTCATTCTTTGGGGTTCTCCTGTATCCCCTGGACTTCTCAGGTGTCTAGTTATCCACATATGCCAGTCCTCTAATTTAATGCTGTAGAAAGGGTTTTAAAGAGTAATCTAGGAATCTAGAAGCATCTACCTGTGCTGTTGGGAGGAATTCCTGGACCTGGATGTCCGTTTTCTCATTCATGCATGAGTAGCAGAACTTGAAAATGCTTGGGCTAGTGTATGCTTCTTTCTTCACAAGTGAGAATTGTTTTATCCGCAAAGCAGAGATCTCACTTTTAAAGCTAAGTTGTCCTTAGAAAACCAGCTGGTGTGACTCTTTCAGCTTGAGGGATGCAGTCCAGTTACCAAATTTGACATCATGGTCCCTGTGCTCCCAATAACATCTACATCTGCATGAAATTTTATTTGTATGGTTTTATTCCCATGCTCATATTGCCATTAAAAAGCTTCCATAGTACGGACAACATCATTTCAATAAAGGTGCTGTGGGAAATACAGACATTTGCAGAAATGAAATTTAACTTTACAAACGTCTGCTTTGATTCTTATTGAAAATCAGGAACACATAAACTCCAGGAACTAAGAGATTAAACACGAGATAATGAAACAGCAGACTGAGGTTTACAAACACACACAAACACACACGCACTTTTCTGGCTGGGAGGCAGGCAGAAAAAAATAGAGAACTGTAAATGTGATAGAGAAAGGGTAAGATAAAAACCAAACTGTGATCATAGGATTACACTTGCGTTAGGAGAATAACTAGTGCAATTGAAACTGGAAAATAAATGAAGTGAGTTGGAGGACACAGTTGAAACGTATTCCAGAATCTAAAGGAGTGAAGGGACAGAAATAATTTCAGAAAAGATTAGATATTACAGACATAGGAGGCATCTCCAGATAGGAATAATGTCTGTCCCTGAGGAAGAGATCAGAGTAAATGAGAGGAAACAACAACAAATATAATAGAATAAAAAGTGCTGAAAAAACAGCCATTTTTATTCTCAGTTTCTTGTAACCTACTTTTACAAGAAACCCCAGTTTCTTGTAAAACAAATTCAGAGACCAATTTTGTAAAGAGTGTCTCTTGTTTCTGTAGCTCAGGATTCATTCCCTTTCTCTAATTCTTCTTAGCTAGAAACTGGGATGACCTCTTAATAGGATTAAGCATGGGAATCAGGTAAAAATAGAAACATAGAGGTGAGCTACTGGACATGGCTTTTGCTCCAGGAAACGAAAAAGGAATATAATCCACATATAAAATAGGTGGGCCACCGTGTATTTGTAGCTATATTAATAATCTCAGCATAAAAATTAACCAGAAGCTTCCATTTAGTTAAGTGAAGAGTAAAGGCCATAGATTGAAAGGAGTGAGTGTGCATACAGCGCTGAGTCCACTGCTGACCAAATGCACAGTACACGTTTCCATTTATCTTCTCTTTGTCTCATTTTCTTTCCCTGTTAAACTGGAAGACAACCAATAACTGTCTAACCTACTGCAAAATGGCAATATGAGCATGGGAATAAAACCATGCAAATAAAATTTCATGCAGATGTAGATGTTATTGGGAGCACGGGGACCATAATGTCAAATCTGGTAACTGGACTGCATCCCTCAAGCTGAAAGAGTCACACCAGCTGGTTTTCTAAGGGCAACTTAGCTTTAAAAGTGAGATCTCTGCTTTGCAGATAAAACAATTCTCACTTGTGAAGAAAGAAGCATACACTAACCCAAGCATTTGCAATTTTGCAGTTCCTGGACACATCAGATAAAAATCATTAAACATGCATCAATCATGTGGAATAATAGAAACAATCACAATAGCTGAAAGTTATTGTAGGAGCCATGCCTCCTGCTTTGAAAATAAACTTGTCAGCTTTGCTTCATCATTTATCTTCTGTAATGTTTTCCCTTTGCTTGATCAGCATTCACATGCCATCAGGAGACTATTATCTTGGAATAAATATGTCCCTTGAGAAATTCTCTTCATTGGACTCTAATATTTTATACTTACAGGAGCACTTCATAGAAAAACTCAATACAAGAACAGAGAAATAATGTAATAGAGAATGTGTCTTTAGGCTATGCTCAAAAGTTCCCTAGAACATTCTTAGAAGAATTCCACGGAAGCAAAGTTGCAGGGAAGAAAGACAGACATGCTATTGCCTTGCTGGGTGTCAGAACTACAGGCTCTGGTTCTAAGAAATTTGTTAGTGGAACTCCATGTCTTCATGGATGTATTAATACTTCCAAAGAGTTTTAACTCTTGACCGTGACCGAGGGAAGGCAGTGGCTGGTATACCAGTCTCTGAAAATAACTCTGCTCATCAGGGTCAAGACTAGGGTAAGGCCAGTGAGTCACTTGCTTCAGGAGCAAAATTTACAATGTACAGGAGTGCTGAAAAACCTCAGTAATTAAGATAAATGATACTTGAATGCAATATTTTTAAAAATAAAAATTACTGCAAAAATCCTACCATGAACATATCTCTATTCTATACCATGTCTTTGAACCAATATCGTATTATCTTA